>NC_034594.1:68683510-68800373 GCF_900095145.1 Mus pahari | reverse complement strand
CTCTCTCTCTCTCTCTCTCTCTCTCTCTCTCTCTCTCTCTCTCTCTCCCTTCCCTCTTCCCTCCCTCCCTCCCTCCCTCCCTCCCTCCCTCTTTCATCATAGAAATAGGTACATGCTGTAACGCTTTGGCTTTCTTTTTCTGCTCCCCACCCCCACCCCCTCTTTAGCAAACCAAGTTGTTAAACATTCACTACCACTCTATTGGTATCGATATCAGAGTTGAGTGGAATTAGTTCCTGGTGCCTCTCCAGACACTGCAGACAGCACACTCCACATCACAGAGGAGAACCGAATGGAATGCAGGTTGAGCCCTGCTCTCCATCCCCCATGGCTCAGTGAAGATCCATTATCCTACATGTGCCTGCAGGGCCTCGCAGCAAGTCGACAGCCAGCTCTGCAGCTATGTGGCTACTGGACTAGCTCCTGCCAGAGTGAGCTTAAGCTCTGGCAGGCTCTGAACTGCCCCTGGCTGGAGGCCTGTAACCTGAGAGGTGAGGGAAGGTTAGAGGCTTAAACCAAATACCACCCAGCAGGCACCTGACCCACAGGAGGGATCTGGCAAGAGCAGAGTCCCCTGGGGAAGTAATGGTTCCTGTTGCATTGAGGCTTCAGGAGACTTGAAGGGGTGAGATTCTTAGCCCACCTACCTACACGGTCTATATCACAGGGTCAGGGTCACATTTGAACACTGGATGCATGTCAAGGCTGGGATTTGGGTCTCTGATTCCAGGCCCCTAGTTCTAGGTCTGATTTTTTCAATAATCTACCCAGTACTATAGGAGATTAAAATTTCCTAAGCTGCCTTAGAGCCCCAAGGTTTTCAAAATTTGTCTTAAATGGGAGATTCACTGTCCAAAGCCCTTTCCTTTCCCATTTGTCCAGGTCCAGCATCAAACACAAGCCACCTTCTTCACTGTCATTGCCATTGTCACCACTCTCACCGAGCATTGCCCAGTGCCTCGTACCCTCTGTGCCCCACCCCATTACAGCTGTCTAGAGGTTAAAAGTCTAATAACTGAAGTGCTACCCACGACTAGGTTATTAGCAGGGATCAGAAAACCTTTCTTCCCTCTCCCCTTTCCCTTTAACTCACAGGCTAGGCCAAAGCTGGCCTTGAGCCAGATTTGACTGGCAAGACATAGTTTAATGATCCCTGGTGACTATGGTCCCATAGGGACAGGTGTGCTTGGGATATGCTTTGTGTCTTACAGTGGGACTCGTCCCTCAAAGTTCCATGCCTCGGGAGCCCGGTCCTCAGAGTGGTGACATCTGGACGTGCTGAGCACCTTTTAAGAGGTGGGGACAGTGGGAGTTCCTTAGATCATTGAGGCTGCTGAGGATCAAGGTAGAGGGCATGGGACATATTTGGTTAGTTCTGGAGTAAGGGCCATGGCCTTTTATTGTCTCCCTGTCTTTATTTCTGGTGATGTAATCTCTCCTTCTTGGGTGTGCTTCTGCTACAGTGCCGTCCAAGACTAGGTTCTCACCAAAGCCATAATCCAAGGGCCACCTGACCTTGGACTTTCTGTCTCCAAATCTGTGGGTTACATAAGCTTCTTTTCTTCACAAAGTAGCCTCTCATCGCAGTGTTGAAAACAGCTCAGTTGTACATGGTAAAAGGTTCAATTCCAGACTGAGATCTTGGCTAAGAGGGTACTTACAGAAGTTTGTCTAGTTTCCAGTGTTTCATCTTGGAGTCCTTTTGAGGGCAGCTCAGTGAGGCCCGTTTGTTATTTTCTACAAGCCTTGGTCTGGGAACAGTGAGTGGTGTTTTTACATGTTAGGCTTTAAGAAGTCAGCAGGAGATGACAACCCCCAAACCACACGGTACTCAGCAGGCTTGGGAAGACCTCACTAAAGGGTAGGCTTGTAGGCAGGTAACCAGGCAAGGCTCACAGTGACCCTGGAGCTTGTCCTGCTAGAAGATTCATGGCAGCCTGACAGAGCTAGAGGGATGAGTCAGGGGTAGTAACCCACAAGGAAGCCTTCTCTCCAGCCTTTATAGGTTTAGAAGGAAATCAGAAAAATCCATGGCACACTTTGCCAGCCACATCACAATGAGCTTCCTGCCGGGGAGAATATTCCAGAGGCAGACCGTTGGAGCTTGGACTTTGCTCATACATAACCTGTGTCTTTTCCTTTCCCAGGCTCTGTAGGGTGGAGCGGCGAGGGTGATCATGAGCTCATGCAGCAGACAAAGGTCATCGGAGGCATGATTCCTGCCACATTGAGACTTGGGAATGTCTTGTGCGGAGGAGCATTGGGAATAAGCATACACCTCATACAGCTGTGAGGATTAAGTAAGAGACGACACGGTAGTGCCAAGCACAACTCCTTTGAGCATGGGGCAATCACAGCTTTGTGCAGTCAAGGCAGGTCCCTAATGGCCACAGCCATCCATGAACATGAATCTCCAGCCTCAGCCTCCTGCTTTCTTTTGTATCACCCAGGGTCAAGTGCCCTGTTGGTGACTAGCTTTGATTTTCCTCAGGGCATGAAAGGCCTCCATTCCTGATGCCACTCCAGCACATCTATGTTAGGGGGAGGGGAGAAGAGCAGGGAAGCTGTCATTCAGTGCCACTAACAATGGTGGAAGGAGACTGAGGTGACTTTCTTGGGGACACATGAGTAGAGGAGGAACAGGAAGGACTTCTAGGAGAAACCTATGGCTTAGAAGAACAGTGAGATCAGCCCCTGACTAATAGGAAAGCCTTTTTCCTTGTGAGGGAAGAAGATTCTCATGTATGGGGATCACTTCAAACATGAGGATAACAAACAATGAAATCACCTCAGACATGGAGGATCACCTTAAACATGAAAGATTATCATAGGCATGGAGGATCACCTCAGACATGGAGGATCACTTCAGACATGGAGGATCGCCTCAGATATAGAGCTTCGACATAGACATGGAGGATCACCTCAGACATGGAGGATCACCTCAGACATGGAGGATCACCTCAGATATGATCACCTTAGACATGGGGGAATCACCTCAGTCATAAAGGATCACCTCAGTCATGGAGGATCACCTCAGCCATGGAAGATTACCATAAAGGTCACCTCAGACACGGAAGATCACCTCAAATATGGAGAATCACCTCAGATATAGAGGATCACCTCAGACATGCATGCAGGTCACCTCAGGTGTGCCATTCACCTTAGCTGTGGTGTCACTTTGAACACAAAATGTATTTGAATACAAATACACAGGCAGTTGGTTTATATGGAGAAAAAGTTTATTTGGGGCCATAGTTCTGAAGGCTTCAGTTCATAACTGATTATCACTGTTACTTTTTGGCCTATAGCAAGGGCAAGTGATCACTGTACCAGCATGTGGGAAATAGTTGACTTCATGACTGAAATGAGAGGGAGCTGTTTCATAGTCCCTTTAAGGGCATTTCTCCAATCACCTAAAACCTCCTCTGAGGACCCAATCCTCCAAGGTCTCACCACTTCCCAGCCACAGCATGTTGGTAACCTATTCTTTAATGTACAGGTGTTTGAAGACATTCCATAACCAAATTATAGCAGGATTTCACCTTGAGTATGGAGGATCACCTGGGATGTGGAGACTACTCCAGGTCCAAGGGTCAATCATTTCAGACATGGGGCATTTTATAGTTTGAATGTGATATTTTTCCCACCGGCTCTGATGTCAGAGCACTTAGCCCTTGGCTGTTAGTGTCATTTTTGGAGGTTGTAGAACCTCTGAGGGAACCAGACACATACATGGTGTACAGATATACATGCAGTCAAAATATACATATACACAAACATTTTAAGAAAATAAAAGTAAATGATACAGGGCATTGCCTCAGACATTGGGTGTTATATCAGACATGAGGGGCACTCAAGACATGGGGAGCACCTCATAGGTAGTGCATCACTTTGGACACAGATGTCTTGTGACAGAATGTCTTCCTGTGGGCTCCTTCAAAATTGTGAGAGATATGAGTGGCCACAAAACCCTGGAAAGAGTCTCAGAAAACCTTGATCCACAACTCAATTCCCAAGTTCCCAAAGCTTGATCTACAGAACCAACTCTGAGGACTGTCATCCACATGACCACCCATCCCCCACCAAAAGACAACTCTTATCTCAGTCAAGCCATTGGCTGTCCTTATAACCCGGAAAGTTGATGCTTCAGTCTCTTCTTGCATAGCATGGCAGCAAATCGTTTTAGTCTGGGAGGGGGCTTCTTTTAAAACTGAGTCTTCAGGGCCGAAGAGATAGTTTAGCACTTAAAAATGCATATTGCCTTTACAGAGGATTCAGGTTTTGGTTTCCAGCACCCATATGGCAACTCACAACAATCTATAACTCAAGCCAGTGTGGGATACAGGGTTAGACACTGTTGAAGAAGAAGAAGAAGAAGAAGAAGAAGAAGAAGAAGAAGAAGAAGAAGAAGAAGAAGAAGAAGAAGAAGAAGAAGAGGAGGAGGAGGAGGAGGAGGAGGAGGAGGAGGAGGAGGAAGAGGAAGAGGAAGAGGAAGATTTATTTTTACATTTCTCTCCAACTTCAGGTGTTAGCAAATATTTGTGGAATATATGAAATTTTCCAGCAACATGAAAGTAGAATCCAACCGAGTGAGAAACCAGAGACAAATTAGATTCCAAAGAGTTCTAGAGTTCCCACAGTATTGAGTTTCCAAAAGAATTGATTACTATGTCTTTCTAGATTTACTGGTGGAAATAGAAAAGGCTAAATTTAGGGAGGAACTGTGACATTACATTGCAGGCCAAATGTGGAGCAAGACAAGAAAAAGCTGAGCATGAAGGAGACTCTGCCAGGTGGATGAGCTGTGTACTCTTGTTTCCAGAACAATGTAGCCACCATTGACGTCAATGTAAGCGAGGAAACAAAAGGCTCTTTGGGTGTGTGCAGGGTGCAGCTTAGCCCAGCTCTGCTCAGGGTTTGTGTGTGTTGGGGAGTGTGGTGAAGTGTCAGTGTGAGAGGAACCAGAGTTGCTGCCCTGCCCCCTGGAGTGTGAGTCAACATCTGGCTTCCCCGGGGCTCCTTTGGAAAGGGCTGCTGAAATGAACTTAGGCTCTGCCCCCGTCTGCATCTGAGGAATTGCATGCCTGTCCTGCATGGCAGATAGAAAGAAGTGGCTCCCACACAGGAATTCTTGAATGTGGGTTAGCCGGCTGTATACACCAGCAGCTCAGTTTGTTCTCAGACTTCTGTTGATAATGTTTTGCCTCCTTTCCCTTCCTGGTTCCTAGGACACCCCAGGGAAAGATTCAGAGTAGTGGATGTTACTAGGTTTCAGGTTCCTGGGCAATGACAAGTGACCTTTCCACCCTTCAGAGACATGACAAGCTTGCCTTCTCCATCACACCCTGCATGAGTCTTTAAGTTGTTCTCTGTCAGACAGGTACTTCTTCAGCCTCAAACCAGTTCCAGGGAAAGTTCTACTCCCTCCTTTGACCCTTTGGACAGGAGTCTGAACGCTTAGTAGGCTTCCAGACAGTGCTCTTGAAAGAACCAAATAGCCTCAACCAAGGTTCCACAGGGGCAGGGCTGTCCTATCCCTGGGGGAGTTCCCTCCCCTGACTAGCTAGTGTCTGTAGTTTCCACTTCAGAAAAGCCCTGATGTTCCAGATGCATATCATCTACCCATCCTCAAGTACCCCGCTTCCATAGATCCTGTAGGGTTAATAAACTACACCACCGCATTTGGTTAAGCTTCCCTGTAGAACGTCATTCTTCTCTCTCTATGTGATTGAGGGCAGGAAGAAATCACTTCTTTCCTTTGTATCTCTGCTCAGCAATCATGACCTTATTTCCTAAATCAACACTAGGTAGCAACACGCAGTTTCAGAAACAAGAAAGGCTAAGTGGGAGTTTTGTGCTTTGGCACGTCTGGGATGACGGTCAGCCTGGGGGCCTGTCCTAGGGTCACCCAGGCTGTCCTGGGAAGGTGCGCAGCAGCAGATCCAGAGAGGCTGCCCTATCTGCGCCTCGCCATGAATGAATGAGAGGAAATGAATGAACTGGACTGGGTGAGCGAAAGGTGTCGGCAGAGAGCTTTCTCCGTCCTTCGGATTACCGAGGCTGGTCATGTCATCGCAGGTGATAGGCGGGTGGCCCTAGTCTCCGCCGGCCTTGAGTTGCGCAGCAGCCAAGCACCATTCCCCCGCGTCGCAGTGGTACGCGCCACTCCGGGCTGCACGAGCGGGCCACCGCCGTGCCAGGTGAATGGAAGTCCCGCAGGCCGGAAGTGGACGAGCCTACTCGCCCGGGCGCGGGGGGGCGCAAGAGCGCGCAGCGTCTTCATTGAGGAACCCGGGCGGCGAACATGGAGTTCCATGTGCGTCTTATGTAAAGAGAGCGACGGGCGTCTCCACCAATTGATGCGCGTAACTTTCAGGTTCCGCCCCTCCAGTATGCAAATGAGGCGGCGCCCCGACCAATGGCGCGCGCAGGGGCGGGCTCAGTGCGCGCGGTCACGTTTTCCACTATGTGACAGCGGAGGGCGACGCGGCGGCAGCGGCGCTACTGGGACTAGCGGCTCCGGGCGGCTGCGGCGCAGGCCGAGCGCACCAAGTGACGGGCCGAGCAAGAGACAGACGCGCGGGTGGACGCGGCGAAGCGGTGAGTGGCGCGGCGCTGGGCGGTGGCGCGGCGCTGGGCGGTGGCGCGGACCTGGACGGCCGTGGTCGTCTTACGTAACCGGCGGCTCGGACAGCTGGAGCTGGGGTCCTGAGCCAGGAGTTGCCGACTGTGCAAAGGGCTGCAACTCGGCAGAGTGTAGATGGGACTGCGCGGTGACCCTCTTCCAGGTGCACACTGCTGCCCCCATTTCTCAGGTTAGGCACTGAGGTCGCGGAGATTAGTTAGGCATCTTGTCCGAGGACGCAGAGACATTGAGTGATCACCACACCAGACTGCGCGCGCCGACTCCCATGGTGATGTCCGAGGAAGCCAGGGTCAGTGCAAACTGTTCCTAGGATGGATCCAGAGGATCCCCTGAGGAGCTGGCTTCCTGGTATGAGTCCAGAGAGTCAAGTCTGGTCCTGGGGGAAGGACCACTGGTAGGCGCTGACTCCCAGCAGTGGAAAAGGGGTTGAACAGAGAAATACCCAGTGCCAAGCTACACCTGCCCCTCCTCGCCTCCATGTCAGGGAGGCGACAAACCCACTTTGTCCACCCACTTTGACTTCCATGTCATCCTCCACGCCAGTATTTCCTGTCTCCAGATGGACTGGGAGTGTGTCAGGGGAGGGGGGAGAAGTCCACCCTTGGCTGCCAAGCACAGACATGGACCAAGAGGTGGGCAGTGGCCTGCTTCTTCTGCAGGAACCCTGGTTGCCAGGGTTTCTGTAACATACACAAGGAACCAGTTTGGAAAGCTGATTCATACGGAACAAGGGAGCCAGAAGGCTCCCTGGAAATCATCCAGTGTAACCCCTAGCTCAGAGAGGCACAGTCACAGGCTGGCAGGCTGTACCACTGTAAAAACTGGGCCTGGCAGTCTCAGGATCCATTTCACCTCCTTGGTCCACATGCTTACCAGAGGTGCAGACCTGAAGGGGAGCATGTCCACTCTGCCTTATTCTCTGGAGTCTAGGTCGGATTGGTGTGATAACTAGAATGTCTGCCTCAAGGCTTCAATTGAAAAATCGGGTTTCTTTTTTTTTTTTTAAAGATATGGAGAGAATCACTTTTTGTGTGTTGTCGGAATCTAAGAAAGCCAGGGACTCCTTTATTTTAGTGGTAGCTGTACAGTGTGCCGGCATGGAATGGCACTGTGGGTGGCTGCAGTTATCTGTCACTGTCATCTTGGTGTGATTCATTGGTACATAACTGGTGCAGCTCAGGCTGTCTGTGGAGGCTGGAGTTCTGAGCAATGGGGGAGCCCTGCATCAGCCAGCTGACAGCTACTGGGTACCTCGGCTTACCCTGGGCCCTAGTTTCCTCATCTGAGACAGTCTGAGATCTGGCCCCGTGCATGTTTGGAGTTCTGTGTCTGCGGACCCTTTTCTCAGGCACCTGCCTAAGATGGTGAGAAGTTTGTGAAACCCCGCTGGTGTCACATGACGTCCCTGTGTGAGACGTATCTGCTATGCCTAAATGAACTAGGAGAGGTTCCTGATATTTATACAGCTTCTCTCTCAAACTCCAAACCTAGAAAACCCTGGGAGGTATGGGGGCCTATTATAATGGTATAGTTTCCTCCAATCTCAGTGGACCACCAGCTCCAGCTCTGAGGAGCCGGTGAATGGCTGGAGCATGGAGAAAGAGGAAAGATCCTCACAGGATATTGGAGTGACCCTTGAAAATGACTGTGTTAAGTGACTAGAAACGCATAGCCCACAGCCCTGTGGAACCCTCTTCACCCAACGCTTGTGGGAAGCTGCTTAGCACCAGACTCCTGGGAGAACAATCTGGTGCAGAGAGCCTCTGCTGGCCTGTCCCCAAGCCATGGCACTTCCACTGGGGACGTGGCCCTCACGTGAAATCTTTTGCTCATGGAGTATGATCCTAACAAGCCGGTCACTGTAGGCAAGTCTAGAGTCTAGTGCAAGATAGAAGCAGGGAGAGAGGCCACACAATTGACTTTAAAAACTTTATTTCTGTGTGTATATGTATCATGTGTGTGGAGAGGTCAGAGGACAAGTTGAAGGCCTTAGTTCTAGGGCTCAGACTCAGGTTGTCCCGTCTCTGCAGCAAGTGTCTTTGCCCCCTGAGCCATCTCACCAGCCCTCACTTATCTTGGCCCACTGGGCTTTGTGAAAAAAACGGGGCCTGTTCCCTGCAACACCTGGTCAAATAAAATCAGCTCAGGTCCTCGAGGACAAAGGTCTGGACTTCCTAGGCCTCACCAGCATTCAAGGTGTTCCCTCCCACCTCAGCCACCAGGAGCTGTCACCTAGGTACCTCAGTAATTGCAGTTAGGTACCTCAGCTTAGGTAAGGACTGAAGAGCCTGTGGGGGAGTCCTAGAGAGCCAGCACCCCGCCCCCACACCTCCTTCCCCTCCTTATTTGGACAGCCCTGGCCACATTTTCCTCCCTTACCCAACCGTCACCATGGAGAGCATGGCTGTTTATTTAACAGGACAAACATTTTCTTCGGATTGCAGCAGGCGGGCCCCAGGGAGTTGGCTCTTACCAGGAAGTAGAAAACATGTTATAATATTTGAGGTTGTAAAATACCATGGGGCTCACAGACTCGAGGTACAGGCTGTCGGGGGGGGGGGCTGTTATATAAAGTTGGAAAACAGTCAGGAGTTTGCTGGGTTGTGACTAGCCGGGTGCAGGCTGTTCTGGCTGGCTGGTCAGAGGGATCAGGGACGTATACCAAATGGGGATCTTATGATGTATGCATGCGTCTTTACTTTTCTCTTAAGGAAATAGGTTCCTTATTCTTTTCCCTCAGAAAATGTATTCATTTCCCTCTTAAGCAGGAGGCGGTGAGGGTGAGAGGCCCTTACGCCTGACCCTGGTTGGCAGTGGAAGCCAGAGTCTTGTCAGGCTGTGCTGCCAGTCCTGGTCCTGTTTTGTCATTGTGGTTTGCTGTTTTTTAACCATTTCTTGTGGAAAGTGTAGCTAGCTGCAGAGGCTGAGAGAGCAACCCTGTGAACTCCCAGCAGCCAGCCTGGGGTACCCTCCCCCACCCCAGAGCCATGATCTCATCAGCCAGGGCTCTTTTCCTTTGTCTGGCTGAGGAGAGCGAACATGGCCAAGTGACCTGACCGGGTCAACAACCCCAGCTTAACTCCTGCCCTCAGGCTGGCTACTATCCATGGGAGAGGCTAGTGGATGGATATGGGAGCGTGTGGGCTCAGGCCTGGAGGGTCTCACCAAGTTCTCCCTTTCCCCCCCAGACTCCTCCCTGAGACTGTACCCTGTCTCCCAGGGGCTCCTGCCCACCCATCAGAGCTGGGACCGAGCGCTAGACCATAAGTACAGGAGGCAAAGTTTGCTTGGACCAGCAACAGTTTTTGCCAACTTGGCAAATAGATGGCAGTCCATTAGAGCTACTTGTGCTGAGCAGTGCATTTTCTGGAATAATGAGGTTTTCAGTGACTTAGCTTAGTTTCGTGCCTTACATTTCTGCCATGTCTGCCTGACTCTCTCCGTGAAAAAGTTTCTCTTCCTTGCCAAAGTAACTTGTTGGCAACAGTGACCCCGTTCACATGGATGCTCAGGGATTGGAATTGCCGGGCACAAACTAGGAGTCCCAGGATTTGAGCCTAACACAGACTATCCAGGTAGCACCAGGGTGGGGTTGCGTGGAATGGGTTGTGCATTTTAGTCCTTTGCATGTAAGCCAGAGAGGTGCTACCAGCTGGCTCCCCCACCCTACCCCGATTATTGTGTGACCTGCCTGTTTCCCCTGTCGTGATTTAGCCCCAATATTGAAAGCTGGTATTTGTCTGTCATTTACTGGAGTCCAGACAGATCAGACCATTTAATCTTCCCAAATGCCAATAAGAGGGAGGGACAGTTTTTATTCCCATCATAAAGGTAAGGAAGCATGGCACGCAGGCTAAGGAACTCATCAAGATCTCATAGCCAAGAAGCAGTGGAATACGGCAGAATGTGTGGCTCACACTGCTGTCCCCTTCCCCCCCCCCCAGCTTCATAGCCTAAGACAAAAAGATGGCTGCTCATCTGCCTGTGGTAAGGGGATGGATGTGGTCTAAAGTACTAGAGATCAGGGGTAATCAACTCTGGGGGCTTCAAGAGGACTGGGTGGCCGCACTGAACCTGGAGTCAGCCCAAGGGAACTCAAGTGACAAGTCTGTATCAAGTGTGCTGTGCACCGAGGGCCCCCTGCACCTTATCCTCCCCCGCCAGTCACAAGTCCTGGCCTACCCCATCCTTTAAGGATTTTTCATATCCTATGCGTTCTAGTTTTTTAATGATCATTTGTGTTCTAGGAGGCAAGCCTGGGAGAACAGGGTACCACCTGTTCTCTAGCCTGCTAGAAGGCCACCCTAGAGATCCCTGGCACAGTGTCTGCAGGCGTGCCCCTGTGGATTTAGTGTTTAGGACTCCCCCCATAGCACTTTCATAGTGGGCACACAGAACTGTGTGCTGCAGTGTCCCCGTCTCCACTATCCCAGTTCTTCCAGTACTCTTGGGTAGATAGTGCTGGGCTGCGCTAGCCTGCTTCTTCCAGCCGGTACGCAGTCATCTGTGGTGCAGAGTCCTAGGCTATGCTATTCCCTCCCACACCCACCCTTACCCCTTCTGCTCCCTGTCTCCTGGCAGGTGCACAGTGCTCTTCAGTGCAGAGTCTCGGGCATGTGCCTTCCATAGTGTGCACTGTGCCCTGTGAGTCCAGCAGGAAACACTCAAAACTCTTGCTCTCTAGAGAGGAACAGAAACACCATCCAGGCATAAGCCCCACAGGGAGAGGATGATGAAGGTCTAAGAAGAGTGCTGTGGCCCAGAGGGAATAGCAGCACAAAGTCTGTGGAGTGAGACTATATACACAGACTAGACCAAGGGGTGGGTAGATAGAGGTGGACCTAGGGACGGCTAGACCTCAAAGAGCTTTCAGTCTCTTTTTTAGACAAAGTCTGTCCTCTGATCACAGGCCTAGTATAAGTGACATATATTCACCAGAGTCACTTGTCCTACTGTGTTGACTGCGGTGGGGCCGGGTGGAGGTAGTAGCTTGGTTTGGAAGTCGAGGCTGGCATCTAGCCAGAATGTTCACACTATACCGGTATCATACAGAGACGCCCGCCCCACCCTCTACCTACGGCACTGCTTGAGTTCTGTTGTTCCACAGACTAAGCGCTCAGGACTTGTGTGTGGGGTTTGACATTTCTGTGTCTCGGTTCCTAGAAAGAGGAAAGGTCACATGCTCCTTTCAGAGAGTCTCCGTGGTGACATTCCTAAGCTCCTGAGGCCGTCAGTCCTCCACCTTTACCATCACCATACAGTGGGTCCAGCTAATGTTCAGTGACCAGTGGACAAGACTTCTTCTTTTGCGTTTTCCTCGTGTTGGTGGTCTGAGTGTCTCTCCATCAATTCCTGTATCAGTTCCTGTATCGCCGTGGGAAGCCCCACGGTGGAGCCTGTGTGCTTCAGCATTCTCCTGAAGTCTCCCTTCCATCTTTCCTTGAATTAGGCACAACTTCAAAACTGCTTTGAAAAAAAAAAGAAAGGAAAAAGGTCAGAACTTGCACATTTTACTCTGACTTTAGCTGGGACAATTCCTGCATTTGGACTTGGGATACTGTCGAGCTCCATCTGTCTGTAACAGCAAACAAGTCCCATCTGGGGCGTCTTCCCTTCCCTGTGTACCTCTTCCTCACAGAGCTGGGTGTAAGCAGTGCCTCCTGGGGCCCCTGCCTGGCGCCCCCTTCCTACGTTGTAGGTCACATGTTTGTTTTTCCTTGATGGATACCAATACCGCTTTCTTTACTCTTGAAAACATAGTTTAAACCAGGGCTTCTAGGTTTGTAGAACCTGGTACCCAGGGTGTACACAGATTGGCAGAGTCAAGCCTGCCCATCTCAGTGTTCCAAGGCTTTTTTTCCCCTGCATGAAAATGGCCACCTTCCCGTTGGTCTTTCATACTCCTAGGTAATGTCACCTTCTTAGACAGGTGTGGTGTGCACACCTGCAGTCTCTGTAGTCCCAGCATGTGGCAAGCTGAGGCAGAAGGATTACAAGTTCAAGACTATTGAACTTCTATCTACATAGAAAGACTTTATTTTACCCAAAGCAGCAACAACAACAAAAAGTTGCTTTCTCAGACATCCCCCATGACAGATATTTCTCCCTTCTTGACGGATATGTCTTTTTTTTTTTTTTTTTTTTTTGGTTCTGATGTCATGTTTTTGTCTTGGCCTGTGGCATTATCTCAGTTTTTGTCATCTGTTTCGTCAAACCCATCTCCTGTAGACTTTCTGTGCATGCGGAGGAGTAGGTACCATCTGCCCACCTGTCCTGGGTTGGTCTTCCCTCACGGCTGATGGTAGTGCTTCTTTGTTGGAGCCTTCTCGAAGACCCCACTTTGACTTTTGTCTGTTAATTGTGGACAAACAAGGCCTCATCCCTCATGACAAGGAACATGTTCCCAGAAACAATGTGGCTAGCTTCTGTGTGGCTCTCATCTCCTTGGAGTCAATCCCTCAGTGGGTAAGACCTGGAGAGTTCCTGGATAAAGGATCCTGTTGGGCCTTACGATGCTATCATCAGGGTTTTCAATGGATGTGTGAAACCTAGTTTGTTTCCTGCCTATATGGCCACTTTCTTGGTGTAGGCCTCAAGCTGTTCTGCCCCATAGTCTGTCTGCTAGCATCTTCTCAATGGCTATTGGGAAGATGTCCCACTGTCCCACAAGTGGGGGTGACCTGTAGTGCTTGATCCTCTTCCTTGGGACCTGGGACATCTGGGCAGGGTGTGAGACCCCCAGTGCCATTTCTGGTACACTATTGTTCCCACACTGCTACACCTTGACTGGTGGCAAGCAGTTGAAACCCTTGGAGCTTTCCTGGGCTTCAGAAAACCACATTGTTTGACGAGCAGTTTTAAATCCTTGGTTATTTCACATGATTGAGTTAAGAATGGGATGGGGGACTGTCTTGAAAGCATCCCTGTCCTTGTCCACCCTGGGAAGGGTGAGCACATGCTGCAGACAGGCAGTGCCATGGTGGGCCACGGCAGCCCAGAGACCTCTAAGCTTAGCGTGGATACAGGACCCACCAGAGCATCCTGAGTCAGGCTAGCATGGAGCTGGCTGTTACCCAACCTTATGTGGCCCTGGGTGAGGGTCCTACCCCATCACGTCATCAGCAGCATGGAATCCTACGTACAGCGCTTGTGGTGGTTGTAATGTGACCTGGGCTATGTGTGTCAGCCTTCCATTGACTACAGGTGTTTTCCTGACTGCAAGGAACCCTGTGGTTCCTTGTGCCTTTTAGGACACTCTCAGAGAAACTACTGCTGCCACTTGGCCTCCCAGCAAGGACCAGCAAGTCCCCTGTCCTCCAACTTCCTCATGTGCTTGGCAGAGTAGAGGTCAGGAGGGGAGAGCAGCCAGGCATTTCTTCCTCTGCCTGCTGTGGTCCGGGTTTCTTTCGCTCCTTCTTCTTTCCTACCACCTTGGGTCGTGGTAACTGCCTCTCCCGGGCCCAGCCTTAACTGCTTTTAGCTGTTTGCATAAACTTAATGTGACCTGACTCAGCTTAAGTGACATCTGCTTTCTTTCAGGGTCCTGCTAGAAATATTATCCCTGGCCCTCCCTTTTCCTCCCAGTGACATCTAACAGTCTCTTATCCTTGAGCTGTGGCCTTCTGTCTGGTGATGTGAACACCCTTCCTAACCACTAAGTCTGTGACCGTTTATGGGGTTCAGATTTCTATGGAAGCCTTCTTAGCGGTGGGATGTTGGCCCCTTCTGCCCACCTATCCCTAAGCACACAAGTTGAAGTTTCTATTTAGTGTAGCCATGGGATCCGGCCAAATGTAAACCAAGTCATGAATTTGGTGCTTAGGCACTTCAGTGGCCTCTGAGGGCTCAGGTTAAGCTTGAGTCTCCTTCACGCTCACACCACCTTATGCCAATGCCAGGCTCTCTGCAGTGCTGGACGGAGCCCCTAGTACCTGCAGCACTCCTCCATGGCATAAAGGCCTCTTCACCCCTCACCCAACAGCATTACCTCTACAGGAGACCTGGCTGTCCCCAGCTTCTCTGCAGCACACGCCATGTTGTGACTCAGTTGTTTCTGAGCCCTGCTGCTTAACGTTACCTGAGGAGATAATAGGATGAGGAGTCTCATGCCTGGTTTACCATTTAGCATGACTATATTTCCCCACTGTCACGTAGGGTGGCTGTCTGTGCCCTTGTCTGTCCACTGACAAAGCTGTCAGCACCTCCATAGCCCAGCTGAGGCTCTCGGGCCAGCTGCCCTCCTGATCCAGGGCCAGTAGGAGATCAGGAATCAAGAACACATAAACACAGCAGTAAATGGCAGCTGTGCTGCCACTGATACTGGGAATCAAACCGAGGGCCTCACACAGACAAGGCGAGTGCTTTACCATCGATCTCTAGCCGCAGCCTCACTGGTGCCTTTGAACGTTTGCCCAAACGATCTTCTCCTTCCACCAGCTTCTGCCAGAGCCCGACATGAATGGATACGTGGACTTCTCCCCAAGTCCCACCAGCCCCACCAAGGAGCCAGGGGCACCCCAGCCCACCCAGGCTGTGCTCCAGGAAGACGTGGACATGAGCAGCGGCTCCAGCGGAAACGAGAACTGCTCCACGGGGCGGGACTCTCAGGGCAGTGACTGCGACGACAGTGGGAAGGAGCTGCGAATGCTAGTGGAATCTTCCAACACTCACCCCAGGTAAGTCAGCCTCAGACCAGGCCCTCACACGCAGGACACTGGTGGCTTCCTCAATAGTCGGTCGTCTATCTTCAAGCAGCAAGTACCAGGACTTGCAGGATAGCAGTACCTCTTAATCCTGTAGATGGTATTTATTATACTTTGTCCTTCTAAATAACAATAACACGTCATCTTTGCATTTTTGTATCCGATGCCACTTAACAGACAGTCCAGTAAGCTCTCGGAGGAGTCTGCTCACACACATCCAGCCGGTCGCAGAACATTCCTTTTCATTTCTGTCTCTCAGTGCTCAAGTCTCCTAATATCTGAAGCTCTTATGTTTCAGATTTAACATGATTTTTTCTTTTTTAAATTTTAACTTTAAAGTATATGGGTGTTTTGCCTGTGTGTATATTGGTGCACCACTTGCAGACTTGGTGACCATAGGGGACAGAAGAAGGCATTGGATCCTCTGGAACTGAGTTACAGATGGATATAAGCAGCCATGTGGGTGCTGGGAATCGAACCTGGGTCCTCTGAAGGCGCTCTTCACCACTGAGCTGATTCTCCAGCTCTGACTTTTATTTTGAGGAGAGCCATGGAGACCATGCTACAGGTCTCAGGCACTCCAGGCAAGTCCTTTGTCCCAAAGCCACCACCCAGCATATGGTAATATTTTCTTAAAAATCTCTGGTGTGACATCCCTAGTCAGTTTTATCGGCTGGTCGGGGGAAGAGGCATGCAGAGATATGATTTATCTATCTTCTCTTGCAGCCCTGATGATGCCTTCAGACTCATGATGACAGAGGCAGAGCACAACCCGTCCACGAGTGGCTGCAGGTGAGACCCACCACAGACCATACCTCCCGCCTCATGCCCTTTCAGTGATGTGGAGCCCACCACAGACAGACCCCACCTCATGCTCTTCCAAGGAGTTGCAGGACTTCCTCTCAGGCTGAATTTGGAAGTCATGTCACCCC
Source organism: Mus pahari (assembly GCF_900095145.1). Taxonomy (NCBI): domain Eukaryota; kingdom Metazoa; phylum Chordata; class Mammalia; order Rodentia; family Muridae; genus Mus; species Mus pahari. The sequence continues at coordinate 68,784,093 of NC_034594.1, read as the reverse complement.
GTTAGCTCTGATGAATCTCTTGGTCTGAGCAGCCAGTTAGTGTGACTACGATATCAGCACTGTACTTCTGAACCCTGGTTGTTCTTGGGGGACCCGGTTCCTGCCCAGCTGTACCCTAGGCAGCCTTGCCTCATCCCTGTGTATGCAGCAGGAACCTTCTCACCCTTTTGCAACAGATTATCTGTGCATCCACGGACATTTTTTTAAATCAGTTTTCAGGGCAAAGTCCGCCCTCCCAGGCAGGTGGGCACTTGGCCATTGAAGTCTCAGGGACCTGACCCATCGTTCTTTGGATACCTTCTCCTTGACACAAGTCGTTTACATCAGCAATTCCTTGTTATTGGGCCTGTCTTCCTCTGCTCGCTATCCTCACTGGGATTCCTTCCTAAGAGTCCCCTCTGCTCGCATCTGTTCTCCTGACCCATGCTCATGACTCCAGGGGCTCTTTCTCTGTCCTTCATACCATCCGTGTCCCTTTGCCTGGGCTAGGGAAGGAAGAACCGAGTGGTAAAGCCTACACCACTGTACCAGGGGTTGACCAACAGCCCTCCTAAATGTGGTCCAGCCAGACCCCAGGATAAGGATCTAGTTGGAAGGCTTCTCTCTCTGGGTGAGAATAGCGATTCTTATCAGTCTGTGGTCTCCTGGAAGAGCATTGGCATCTGTGTCTATAGACCTCATTAGTAACTTCACGGAGAAGGTGCTGGTCCACACTGAGGGAGGTCAGGGGTGCTGGTGTCCCTGCCCCCACCACTCTTTTTAGAAGGCTCACATTTGATTCCCCCCACCCCCCACCTTTTAAATTCCACAGTAGTGAGCAGTCTGCCAAAGCTGATGCACACAAAGAACTGATAAGGACCCTGAGGGAACTGAAGGTCCACCTCCCTGCAGACAAGAAGGCCAAGGGGAAGGCCAGCACACTGGCAACCCTGAAGTATGCCCTGCGGAGTGTGAAGCAGGTGAAGGGTATGTCTACTTTGCACGTCTGTTCAAACCCATAGAAACAAGGTTTCAGTTGGTTTGTTTGATTTTGCTAGCTTTTTGCATGCACGCGTGTGTGTGTGTGTGTGTGTGTGTGTGTGTGTGTGTGTGTGTGTATGTGGGGCAGTCAGAGGACAACCGTGTAGTCAGGGTTATTATCTTCTTCTATCTTTATGTAGGTTCCAGAGATTGAACATGGGTCTCCAGGCTGGCACAACAAAGCTCTTACTCTCTGAGGCGTCTTGCCAGCCCCAGAAACACATCTTAAATGTCCCAAACTATCTTCCGAATAATCACAGCTTTCAAAGACTCATCCCGGAAATGGCCGAAGGCAGCAATAAAGATTTGATGATGCTCAAGTTGGTTGAGACTTGAGCTCATTGCAGTTTTCTATCGAACTGCAACTTTTAGAGGCAAAACCAAAAATAGGTCGAAAACCAGGGGACAGGACTCCTCGTATGATCAGGTCATTCTCAGAAGTGTGTTTGGGACTGTGAGTTCAGAAAGATAGCCGCACAGTGCCTGTAAGCAGTGTAGGTGAGAACGAGATTGAAGTAGAACATCCCTGAGCTCTTGACCACCTTCAACCTGTAGCCTGAGGGAGGAAACAAAGGGGGTCACTAGCTCTCAGCATTCAGGATCTCAGGTAGCCCAGGCTGACCCAAACTCACCACGCCTGCTGTGTAACTGCGGATGACCTTGAACCTCTCGATCCCTTTGCCTCCACCTTTAAATACTAGGATTGCAGGTGTGCACCACCATATCTGGTTTTATGTGCTGTTGGGGAATCTAACTTAAGGCTTCATACCTGCTAGGCAAGCACTCTACTAACTGAGCTAAATCCCAGGTACCGTGTGTGTGTGTGTGTGTGTGTGTGTGTGTGTGTGTGTGTGTTTAAGTATGTTAATGTGTGTGTGTACCTGAGCATATGTACCAAATGTTTGTAGTGCCAGTGGAAGCCAGAAGAGGGCATCAAATCCCATGGAACTGGAATTACAAACAGTTGTATGCTACCATGTGGGTGTCGGGAATAGAACCCTGGTCCTCTTAGCCACCACATCATCTCTCCAGCCTGCTCACCCAGGCACTTCTTAATTCATGAACATAACTAAAATGACTCATTTCCTGTTGATTTAAAAATGTTTACCCACAAAACATTTTCTGCCCTGGTGGTTATTTCAACCAAGAAGGAAGGCGACAGGGCACACAGCAACACCACCTGTCACTCAAGTTCAGTCACAGGACAGCTCTCACCATCATGCATGCACAATCAGGGACAACTCTGTCCATCAATCATCCTGCTGCTGATGGCACGTTTGGTCTTTTAGAAGACTACGGTAGAGCATTTTGACTGGCCCATGAACTAGAAGACTGGGGCTATGGAGTAAGAACCCGAAAAAGAGCTCGGGTGCTTTCCTGATGAGGGAGGCAATGAGTCTCTAGCACCCCCAGCAGACTCAGTCCTCCTTCATTGCTCCTGCCCAGGATCTGCACGGATCGGCTTCCCCCTTGTCCTGGCTCAGGCAGTTACAGTTGTTCCTGACTCTCAGACAAGAAGGGAACACTGCCCAAGCAGAAAGCAGGTAGTCCATCTCCCAGGTTCAGCCTCAGTCCCCTGGGTAGATCATCCCAGGATAGTCCAGCTGTACGCATTGGCAGAAAGGCGTGTTTAGTCAGTTGCTAGGCACAGGCGTGAGTGAGCTCTGCAGGTGCTCTGCTGTGAAGAAAGCGCCTTCATAAAGCCCTGGCTCAGGGTGTTAAGTATTTAGTCCCTATTCTTTCCAGCCACGGATGGTGGCGGATGTCCCTGGCTATGTGCTGGGAATTGCAGTGAACAGATAGAAGCAACCATCCCACTGGGGCAGGGAAGACAGGTGCCATGGCAGGTGATGTGGAAATCAGGAACCCCCTCTGCCACGTCACCCATGTATGGCACTTGTGAGAACACCTCCCTGCTGCATGACTGTGTCTTTGATCACAGTCACATACATGTGATGAGGGCTGAGTACTACATGTTACAAATACACATCAAAATAGACAAAGCCAAAAGGCTGCAATCTAGGCAGCGTGGGCTTTGCTTTAAGCATTGCTGGCTGTCTTGAAGCTATCAAGCATGTAGGCCAGGCTTGTGGCCAGTAGTCTAGGTATGAGCTTGCCCTTCAGACAGTCTCCTGTTGCTGAGTATCTGGATGGCTTTCCGTCAGTAGTAGCTGATACTGATGGCTGTGCCTATGGAAGACCCTGCTCTCTGGAAAGAGTAGCTACGTGAATCAGGCTGACCTGGAAGCAGCTCACCCTCCAGGGACTATTGGTTTGCGTGCTTGGCCACAGTAACTTCGGAACTTGGGAGTTCTGCCAAATCAAGAATGTTCCTTAGCTTTCCAGCAGAGAGCATGCTCAGAAACTTACCAGGCTGTGAAGGTGGAGAGATCAACATTAGATAAGCCCCAACCACGAGTCCAAAGACCTCATCATCACGCTGCAGCGACACAGGCTTGGCTGGATCCCAAGGTCAAACTCCAGGACATAGCCACCCTGGGTTCCGTCTACCTAAGGGCATGTGGAGCTTTAGAGGCAGGACCAACTGCCTTGATTCTATGTGCAGTGAGAGCAGCTGTGGCCTGAGCCCCCAGAATCCCACCAGATACAGACTCAGATGAGCAGCCAGAGTATCTGTAGACGCTGCTCACAGCACTTTCTTTCCAATGTGGCTTCTGGGACCTGTTCCTCTTTCAAGCAGTCGATCCTGCCTGTGTGGAAGTTTCTAAAGGGACCACCCCAAGGCACAGGTGGCAGGGGTGCTTCAGTGGATCCTAAGTATGACCGTTGTGCTTACGTCACGCTTCAGGGACCTGTGCACCCTTATGACTTGAAGTAATGTATTTATGAGTTTTAAAATTCCTAACAAAGGCCTGGCATGTCAGAGAAACTCTGTTCCTGAGTGCTGGCCACTCATGTCGGTGCCTCCTCTGGATCTCCTCCCCCCCTCAAAATTCTATCTCCTCCCATTTGTTCACTTAAGAAAAATGGACCCCACCTGCAGGGGCCAGCGACAGTATGCTGTCATGTGGGTCCCATCTGCCGACCATGGGTGTCGCTTCTCTTACAGCTAATGAGGAGTACTACCAGCTGCTAATGTCCAGTGAGAGCCAGCCCTGCAGTGTGGATGTGCCTTCCTACACCATGGAGCAGGTTGAGGGCATTACCTCCGAGTATATCGTGAAGAACGCGGTGAGTGTTTTGACAGGGCACGAGTTCTCCCTCGGGCACGGCAGCTGGTCCACTGTCAGGAGGCGGATCTCTGAATATAATCACGAAGTTGGTGGTTCTCGAGTGAAGTCTTCATCTCTGGCCAACTCTGACTCACAGCTCCCAATACCAGAGAAACCCAGCTGCGAGAGAACTTTTTGCTCCTGCTTTTTTGTAGCCTCAGGATGAAGAGACAGATTTAGTAACCGCCTGTTTGTACAGGCTTCCTGGTAATAAAGTCTGGTCCAAAGCCCATATTTCTAAATGTCATCTAAAGGAGAGGAGAGACCCTACCCCCGGACTCCCAACTAGAACAGACAGTAACCTGTAGAGATCTAGCATGTGCAAAAGCAGTGCTGAACTTGTGTTAGCCTAGCTCCTTGAACCTCCCTACCTCTTTCTGCTTAGCAGCTCCCTCCAAGGAGCTGGCCTATGCTCAGATGGGCAGGCCACCCCAAGAACCTGAAAGAGGCCAGCTGGCAAAGGTCACTTGGCCAGGCTAGGGGAGCGCAGGTGCTTGGGGAGGCCGGCCTAATGCATTCCTGATAGTGTTGCATTGGACTTTTGCATTGCAACAGGAAAGTCAGGTTGGACAGGATTGGGGAGGCTCAGGTGCAACCTGGCTCTCGTGTCGGGATGCTCCTACCAGCCTTAGTGCCTATATTATAGTCCATAGTGAGTATAGTCACCTGATCATACTCTCCATTTCCAGGATATGTTTGCTGTGGCTGTGTCCCTGGTTTCTGGGAAGATCCTGTACATCTCTAACCAAGTGGCCTCCATCTTTCACTGCAAGAAGGACGCCTTCAGTGACGCCAAGTTTGTGGAGTTCCTGGCTCCTCATGACGTCAGTGTGTTCCACAGCTACACCACCCCTTACAAGCTTCCGCCCTGGAGTGTGTGCAGTGGCTTAGGTGAGGTCCCAGCTGCAGCGTCTTGTCCTCTCTGAGTCAGAGTGTGGAGGAGGCTGGTGGCAAGGGCAGAGGTTGGGAGCTGGCTTCCCTTCTCAGCTATGTCAGAATGACCCACGGAGCCCTCCCGACGGGCTGCCAGCCACTGATCTGTCCATGGCAAGAGGCGAACAGTTGTTTGTCTCTAGAATGAAGAGCCTCTTTGTAAACTTCAGAGAGTCGTCAGAATTAGGCATTAGAATTAGGCATTTTAGAAACGGAGTTATTCAGAGGAGGAACCTTGAGGTAACTGCCCTGCAGGGATCTGGGGTGCATCCTGTGAGGCAGAGGAGTGTTCGGTGGAACAGCAGCTGCCTGCAGGCAGCAGTTAGTCCCCTCAGGGCCTTAGCTGCCATAGTGTTCAGGGGTGACATTTGTCAGGGTGACTTTCTGGGGAGCTTCCTCTTGGCTGGAGGCAGGACCATAAGTATAGGTTATAAAGCTCTCTGGGCTTGTGCAGCTCTCCCCACTCACTAGCAAGTGTGTACGCTGGCTTTGTGATCCACCTGTGCCCAGGCTTCTTGCCCTGGCCCAGCCCTGCCTATCTGGCAGCCAGGTCACTCTGTGTCTTCTCTCCATAAAGTCAGTTTTGCCATTCTCCTTGTGCCCTCCCAGTACCCCCCAGCCCCCAATCAGTCAGCTGTAGTCCGAGTATGGTTTGTCCTCTCCAAAACTCCAGTTGGGATTTGCTGGTGTCACGGTACTGAGGTGGGACTTTGAGGTAGTGCGGTCATGAGGAGACACTAATGCCTTTCTCCTGGAACAGACTTCCTTATCAGGACTCAGCTAGCACTGAGGGAATGGATGGGTCGCTATAAAGCAAGGCTGTCCCTTCTGCACATGTCCTTCACACCGTTTCCTGCCATGATTTGAAGCAGCACATGACCCTCTGCAGCAGCACAGAGGATCCTTGCCCTGTGCTCTTGGACATCCCAGCCTCCAAACCTACGAGCTAAATTTACCCATCCTCATCCTCCCCCTAAGTCAACCGGTGAAGCTTTTTACAGCCACGGAAAATGGACTGAAACAGTTCTACTGAGAACCGCGTGCCACTGCAGTGGTCCCTGAAACTGCAGAGAACAGATTTGGAACTTAGGAGTTGGGAGCAGCTGAACTGTTTTCAAAATGAAAACCAGAAAAGGCCCAAGTGTTGAGGTTCATTCAGTTCTGGTGTTGGAGGGCAGAAGAAGACGGGAGGTCTGGGGAAATCGTGAAGCTTTTCTCATTTGCATAAACGGTTGTGACCAGCATGCTGATGGAAGTGTCGGAGAGACTAGCCACAGTCTGGCCATGTACAGAGGAATGCAGGGGTGTAGTCAACCAGATTGCTAAGGGATTCCATGGGTGGGGATAAATAGCAGTGAAGACCTCCTCAACACAGGGCAAGGCCTGAAGGCACATCAGAGATCTTCCAGGAAGCCTCTGATCCCCCAATCCACGCATAGCTCTCATCAGCTCTCGCTGTGGTCCCAGTGATGCAGGCACAACCCCCACATTCTCCATCAGGTGTAAGATAACCCTTGCCACTGTTCCTGTGGAACTGATTCTGTAGGCAGACAGGTGAGGCCTAGCTTCCTCTGCCACAGGAGCAGAGCTGCCCCAGACTATCACCAAGACTGTGCCAGCCATTGCTGTCAGGGGCTGCCACGCTGGGAAGCTGAGCTATCAAAGGCAAGCCACACATCCCTGGCAAACCACAGGCAGTCCTAACAGCCAAAGCTGCACTGAGCCCAGCAAGCCATGGGGCGGAGCTACCTTCTGCTTTGATGGTCCAGCCTTACCCACGTACACCAAGTGTGTAGCAGGTGCTGGGGTAACAGGATGATTCCCCAGCTTTAGGACAAGGCCATGGGGACCTAGTTTCAGCCTTTCACGAGGCCCATTGTCCCGCCTTTCTGGCTAGTCTTGCGCGGGAGCAGCGTGCCTGTCCCTCATCCTGTGGCCTTGGAGCAGATGATTGGTTTGAGCTCACAGCTGGACTTTGGATTTTCCAGTTGGCACTGGAGACTATGGGACAGACTTGATTATAGTTATGAGAAGAACACGAGCTATGGCGAGCCAGAAGGGCCACCTGTGGGCTGCTCTCCTCTCAAGCTCATGTTGAACTTTGGTCACTTGTGGAATGTGGGATGACTGGTCTTTAAGGGGGTGACCAAGTCACAGAGAGGGATCAGCAGGTGTGCTTTTGTTCTCCTGGGACTGGATTACTGTGACCATTATGTACCTCCACACTGGCAGCTCCTCTCTCCTGTCCTTTTAGCTACAGGCCTCTTGTGGTTGAACTCTGCAGTTCTTCATTGTATTTTGCCAGCTTCCTCTGAAAACTCTGCCTCTACAAGAGCTTCAGGGCATCCAGGGTCACAGCACTGTCACTGATGGAGGCCTGAGGAGGAGCTAGCCTCCACCACTACTGACAAGGGTAGCCAGCAAGAGTTCATTAGTGTCTGCCCACCAATGGCTGATGGTCACAGCCCATTGTGGGCTTTGGATGCCCAGAGCAGAGGAACAGGACCAAGACAGGATTGCTCTGGGCTAGTCAGTGGGAATGATCTGCCATCCTGTCTGTGGCTGGCAGGTCATTGATCTCTGCTTACACAATGGCTTCTCAACCATTGCCACCGCCACCTTGAAGCAGTGGCTCCGGCCAGCTCTCCCATTGACATCCTCCCCCCCCCCATTCCTGTTCTGTAGCATCAGAGATGGACACTGCCTTTGTGTCCTTCGCCAGCTCAACAACCATACGGCCTCAGTGGGCAGTGGGATAGATAAACCGTTTTGTCTGAGGGCTTCCTCTGAAGAGGGTTGTCTACTTTCTCCCTAAACCCTGAGACTGTTTTTAAAAAAAAAAAAAAAAAAAAGAAACAAATTTGCAGTGTGAGTTACAGGAGCATGGTTCAGGATCAAGGAAAGGAAATGCTGGGCGTGTAGACTGACAGCTGAGCAGGCTGGGCTGCCTCTCCAGAAAGAGGCTAGCCAAAGTACGCTCTAAATGGAAAGGAGAACCCGGTGGCCTCTCAGAGGCCTTTTGCAGGCTGGTAATTCTGTATCATTTTCTGTAACTAGTGATTTCCTGTGTTTCTTCATTTCTTTCGAATGGAAGAAATACTATATCCAAGACAAAGTTGAAGGAGTTTCTAACCTTCAAGCTGTTCTAGAGATGCCTGCTCCCTTTCCTGACTTGAGGTCCAGCCAGCTCATGTTTCCCAAGACCCTGTAAATCTTAAAGTAAGTTGGTATTTTAGAAAGTGTTGATATTTTCCAAAGCCTCGAGTCGCTTCTGTTAGAAGCGAGTGAGAATGCCCAGGGGTCTATTGGCAAGTACACACACCCCGTGTCTTCCAGAGATGAACTGCCAGTGTGTTGGTAGCGCCTCTGTCGCAGCTCGTTTTAAACAACCGTGTTTGTTAGCTCTCGCCAGTAACCCCAGCACTCTAGAGGCGGAGGCTGAAGGATAGCTGCAGGTTCCAGGCCAGCCAGAGCTGTATAGTACAACCACGTCTCAAACCTTTCCAAAGCAAGGCTGTAAACGTGTAGGGCAGTGTAATCTGGTCTACGGCACCCTTTGGGATTGTATCCAATATAAAAGCTCTATGAAGGACTCACTTGGTACTTGGGCCACCTCACGATGCACACCTCAGTTTGATTCTGTGCTCATTGACACGGGAATGACTCTGGGTTTTTCTTGTAGATTCTTTCACTCAGGAGTGCATGGAGGAGAAATCTTTTTTCTGCCGTGTCAGGTAAGTCCACCATCCAGTCTTTCAAACTCAGGAAGCAATGTAGACGGCCTACCACCTGTACTTGTGGGAGAATTGGGGTATATTGCTTGCCCCTCCCCCGACTCTGAGAGTGAGACCAGATATAGCTTTTGCAGAGTCTGTGTGAAAACCCCCTGAAGTGAATTACATGCTACTGTATGAAGGGAGGGGACGAGTCAGCCTGTTCTCCCTCAAAAGGCAGTCTGCCCCTCTGTTGCTCAGGAAGACGTTCCCTAGGGCCATGGCCCAGGCAGTGCCCGTAGCCCTTGAATGTGCCCCTGCATTTCTTGGGTTAGAGTCACAGTGTAGTGTGCAGGCTTTTGGTGAGCAGGACATCCAGGACAATGTGACACCATGGAAAGCTGGGCCCAGGATCTCTCTGAGGAAGCAACTTCCCATTCCCAATTGCTTTGCCTTGGCCTACCTGCAAAGTGCTCAAGAGAAAGGCAGGAAGGCCTCCTACTGCCCATTGTATGGACTCTGACCATTGACCATTCAATGCGGGTATAACGGAGAACGCCTAAGGGTGAGCTCTAGCCAGCTTCTCCGGTGGGCACAGATGTGAGCTGCCTTCCGCATGGCCTGGGTTCCCACGAGAGGTTTTGCTGCGCCAGTCTGGCTGAGCACCCTTGGCCTCTGGTACAACAAGTGGGGGAGTCCCTCAGCCCTCACAGACAGACAAACAGCGAGGGGCAGGGCTCGCTAGCAGGCCAAGGCTTCTCTTCGTCATGGCTCAGAACCTTGACCCTCACTCTCTCCACACTCCTCTCTCCACAGTGTTGGGAAACACCACGAGAATGAGATTCGCTACCAGCCCTTCCGCATGACACCCTACCTGGTCAAGGTGCAAGAGCAGCAGGGTGCTGAGAGCCAGCTCTGCTGCCTGCTGCTGGCAGAGAGGGTACACTCAGGCTATGAAGGTATAGCCATGCCTGACCAGGGAGCACCCACGTTAGCTCATCCTGCTTGCCTGGGATTGACACATGATGTCTAAAGTGTCCCTGGCTGCTCATTCGCCTTGGCCTCTCCCCAACCCTGTCAGTCTCCTTCTCTGAATTCAGCACGGTTCTCTTTGCTATGTGGCCCTCCGGTAGCAGCCGAGGCAGCTATGCTCGTTTGTTTCTCCCTCCCCACAAAGTGGCACCAGCTCTGAGGCCCCGTATCCCTCTTATCTTCATCCCTCACCCTTGCCTCTGCCTCATGGCATCTCAGTACCCCCAGAACCCCCACTCCCTCCCTCAGCCTCCAGGGCTGGGCTATCCTTGTCCCTACTTTGGGCCACCCTGCCTTCCTCCCAGTTTGTGGTTTCTGTTGAGCACGAGTCTTCACCGTGCCCCTCCTCCCTCCACCTGGCTTTCTCTGCAGCACAGCCAGAGGCCATCCAGTTATCCCAGTGCTGTCCCATCAGTGAGGACCTCTCAGGCCACCCTGCCTCCTGACAGGAAAGCTGTACCGTCCTGACTGCCTTCTTGGGATTTCTCTAAAAGTATTGTTTTCTTATCCTGTGGTCCTTATGTATACTCCAGTGCCTGGCTAGAAGCTGTCTGTTTTCTGTGTGTCAACTCAGGACACACAGGACTGATGAGCTCCTGACATCAGCCTCACCCTCACCCCAGCCCAGGGACATTTATCCCTGGAATTTGATTCGCCACGAGTTTTTTGTTTTGGTAATTTTTTTTCAAAGCACTTCCTGAAAGTGATAGCCGTGTATTCTAACATGATTTTTCTCTCTAACGCAGCGATGCATGTCTGCATCCAGAACATTCTCTTTCTAATATTCACTAAGAGTATAAAGACGAGGGACAACTTGTCACCCCAAATCATGAATGTCCTTCAAGAACCAAAGATTTTAGAATTCGATAGTTGGGAAAAACACTGGACATACAACTTCCTGTATGGGGTGGATTGTCTTTGTGCCCCTCCTCCCCACCCTCCCCTCCCCCGTCCCCTGGAAATTGTCAAGTTCTCCTGTTCAATGGCCTTGGCAAACCATATGTCATATAACTCATCTTTACAAAAGTTATTTCTTTAGGCTATTATAGTTTTCATCTTATAAACCATGAAGGTGGTCTTCTGTCCCAGGGCCACATGTATCAGCTAGCATGGCAGCTCCCACTGGCTCCCAGAGACGTTAAAGAGGCTGTGGTGGCCGTCTGGTTGGGGCTTGCCCTGCCTTCAGCATGGTGGCTCTGTTACTCAGTCTCCCTTCTCATTTTCTCGTTGCCTGCCCATCACTTTCAGTCCTTGAATATTTCCCTAGTTGGAGAACTAACTAACCAAGTTAGTTTTAAGAACTAAGTTTCTTAGAAGTGAAAATTCTGTTCTTTCAGCTCCTAGAATTCCTCCTGAGAAGAGAATTTTCACAACGACCCACACACCAAACTGCTTGTTCCAGGATGTGGATGAAAGGTAAGTAGGGCCTACTGTTGTTTGTCTGGGAATCAGTACTGTGTCCTCCATGTCACCAGGTCCTAGGACAGACACTCAGAGTTTCCTCATTGTCCTGGTAACAAAAATGGTAATAATGAACCTTTCTTGCTTTTGACATCATTGCTGAAGACAAAATTGTGTGTCATTTTCCCTACATGGCAATGGACAAGGATGTGTGACTGTGCTGTTCTGTGACACAGTGATGCTTCAGTCAGACCACATCCACTGTTGTGATCCCATGATCTAGTGAAGGCTGCCATATGCCACGCTCCAGTAGGACAGTAGCCACAGCTGTGCACAGTATAGCACTGTTGTTTCTGCACTTGATCTTAGCTAAAAGGCCGAGAAGCAATGCACTGTTGTTTCTGGCTTATGATTTACAACTTGTCATTTAGCAAGTCCCCTTTATTTCACAAGGCAGGATGTCATGGTACCCAGCAGCAGCCTCACAATTCTGTGTGCCCTGGGTTTCTATATTACACCAGCAGTCAGGCCCGGTGACTGATCTGTGTTGTGGGAGTTCGGCTTTGCTTGCCCAACACTGCTAGTACAACAGAATTGCCTAAGGATGCATTTTTTTTTCAGGCTGTGTCTCACTCTTACAGAACATGTGACTATACAGGCAGTAAAACAATTTGAAATTACACTCACAGGTGCATTTGCGGGAGCACGCACTTGTGATCTTGGTGTGATGAGGTTGGGACAGGAACGTCGAGGAGTTCAAGATCCTACTTCAAAAAGAACAAAAGCCAGAAAACAAACACCACAGTTCCTAAGAAATGAAACTGCAAATGGAGCTCTCTGGAAAGCTGGGGACTATTTAGTTGAGCCCTGTTTAAACTCCATCTAATGGGTGATAGTATCATCAGGGACGAGGTGCCAAGGGCTGATGTCAGGATGAGATGCCATTGGCAGGACCTCAGCAGGAGTCTGTCTTCTGGGGTTCCCCCCCACACCTTTTCTCAGAGTGCTCCTCAGGCTTGTCTCACTGGGTCTGCCATGGAGGGTACTGTAAGAGGTCCTGACTAGATTCAAAAGTGCTTGCTTCTCAACAGATTGTGGTCCACTGTGTGCCTTCCCCCGGCTCCCTGACAGATGAGGAGTGGGAAATCAAATGGCTATTAGGAGTGGTTTGAAGAAACGTGTCTCAAGAAAATACCACAGGAAGTGGACAGAGAAACAGACCAAGCCACCCCCTAGATCCTGGAGAATCGGGTTCTCCTCCTCTGTCTACCTGGCCAGGGACACGAGGTCTCCTCTTCTGAGTCATGGTGCACTGCCTCCAGGAAGGTTCCACTCTATTGGCAGCCAGAGACCTGCCACTGCTGGCCTAGGTCCCTTGGGTGTGCCTTGCAGGTCACCTGTGGTCCAGGGACCAGAAAGACAGTCTTAGATGCAGATCTTGGGGCTGAATGTTCAAAGCCACCTAAGAGGCTGACATTGCTAAATAGACCTAAGGACTGTGTGCAGACTGCCAGCTGTTTTGTTCCAGCTGTGAGGCAAGAGGGCAGGCCAGGGCCTGTGCGAGGCAGTCTGCCGAGTTCTCCACAGCGAGTGGAACCTAAAGGGCCCCTTCATGGAAGCCTGAGGTCAGGATCAAGCATAGAGCCCTTCCTCCTCAGCTTCGTTCCTCTTTTCCTCTCTCTCTCCCTTTCTTTCTTTTCCCACTTCCCAAGTTCTTCTTCCTTTTTCCCCATTCTTCCTCCCCTCCCCCATTCCCTCCAGCCAGGCTTGTGTTGGGAGGGTGCCAGGAACATTCTGTACACTCTGCCCGAAGGGAAACAGGAGGCCTGAGCGTGTGCCTCAGTCACTGAGGATAAAGTCAGACTTCTAGAAAGTTCTAGTCTGAGGGTGTGTGTAGAAGGCCTTCCACCTGAGCAGAGGGGAGTTTGAGGAAACATCTGCTGGGATGCTTGGATGCCTGGGGAAGAAGCGGGAGCCAGCCAAGCTAGATGCAAACAGAGGCATCGGCAGCTGCCTCGAACCCCTAAAGACCAGCCCAGAACACCAAGAGACTTCCACTTTACAGAAGCATAGACAGGCACTGAACAGGAGGTCCAGCCCGTCATGGGGACTTCCTGGGGAGCCACAGGAAATGGCCTAATATAGGGTCTCAAAGTGACAGAAAGGAAGACATTCTTAGAAAAGACAGCTTTCAGCCAGAACTGGTTAAACAGAGACTCACATCAAACTGGTCAATATTAGAAACGGATCAAGATGAGATCAATACGTCATGATGTATTCCTTTAGGAGGCTGAACACCATGCTGTAGCTTACTTACTGCCACACCACAGGGATGCTGGAAAGCTGCCACCCTGAGATTCCCTAACGTTACTTCTGCTTTTCCATCTGAGGGACTTCGGAGCCTGTGTCTGTCTCTGAGGAGGTGCCCTGGGATGGCCCTCCCTCGGCGTCTGCCAGCTCTGCCTGACATTTGTATTCCACGTGCTGACTGCCCGTGTCCCTTGCCTCGCAGGGCAGTCCCCCTCCTGGGCTATCTACCTCAGGATCTGATCGAGACCCCTGTGCTCGTGCAGCTCCACCCCAGCGACCGGCCCTTGATGCTCGCCATCCACAAGAAGAGTAGGTCATCTTCTTTAAGCCCCAAGGCCTGTGTGCTCTGGTACTCGGAGGGGTTGGACCCACTGGGAATGCTGAACCCTGGTGGATGCCCTACATCCTGGCTGAGACCTAGTGCCACCAGCTATAGGCAGACCGGGGCGAGGAAAACTCAAAGGGTTCTTGGAGACCCATTTATAGTATTGGTGTTGGTGACTGGGGAGAGCTGCTGAGCTGTGGTGCAGGAAGGTTCCGACCATCCTTGGGTGTAGACAGCACAGGACCCCTCCAAGCCAAGCCCTTGCAGTCGTGGTTAGCACTGAGAGATTTGCATCCTGATGTAGGAGATGAAACTGCCTCCCCTGGAAACCATCCCTGGTGTGATTTGAAGCAGACACAGGAGTTGAAAGCAGAGGCTTTGAGGAGGTGACCTTGGCCAGCCTGTGTGTGTCTGCTCCCTGCCTCACATACCAGCCCTGAGACTCGCTTCTTACCCTCTAGTCCTACAGGCCGGTGGGCAGCCTTTCGATTATTCTCCCATTCGATTCCGCACCCGCAACGGGGAGTACATCACACTGGACACTAGCTGGTCCAGCTTCATCAACCCATGGAGCAGGAAGATATCTTTCATCATCGGGAGGCACAAAGTCAGGGTGTGAGTGCTCCCAGGGTTCCGCTCTGTTCTCACCTCTCACAGCAGGGGGCAAAGATGGGGAGTTATCTCCCCATGGGAGAGCTGCTGGCCATGTGGATGGGCAAGGGATGACCTGCCCAGGTGGGAGGAACTCTCTTAAGCAGAGTTATATACAGCTGGGGGTCTGTGGGATGGAAATGGAGATCCTGACCCCAGGAGGCCAGGTGGGTACCACATTCAGGCCAGGCAGGCCCTTCTGAGGAAACACATTCCAATCACGCAGAGGCCCTTTGAATGAGGATGTGTTCGCAGCCTCCCCGTGCCCAGAGGAGAAGACTCCGCACCCCAGCGTTCAGGAGCTCACAGAGCAAATCCACCGTCTGCTGATGCAGGTGAGTGCTGAGTGAGTTTCCCTAGCCTTAGAATCGTCCATGTTGCAGCCATGATGCTGAGTGAGCTGTTGAAGGGTGCCCATGCCCCACAGCCTGTCCTTCAGTCCTGATGGGATTTCCACTGGTGTAAGTCCTACTCTTTCCCAAAACACTGTCACCAACACTGGGAACTTGGTGACATCACCCTCCAGTAAAGTCAGTTCATCCACAGTAAGTCCCACTACTGAGTGGATGTCCCCTCTTGGTTATAGAGTTCAAAGTGTGACTGTAGTTGAATTGGTTTTATGTTTTTAAAACCTCGATAGACTGCAAAAGACCTTAGCTTGCAGTAATTAACTGGTTGAACATTGTCTTAGGGTTTCATTGCTGTGAACAGACACCATGACCAAGGCAACTCTTATAAAGGACAACATTTCATTGGGGCTGGCTTACAGGTTCAGAGGTTCAGTCCATTATCATCAAGGCGGGAAGCATGGCAGCATCCAGACAGACATGGTGCTGGAAAGGGAGTTGAGAGTTCTACATCTTGATTGGAAGGCAGCCGAAGGGAGGTTCTCTTCCATACTGGGTGGAGCTTGAGCATTTAGATTCCTCAAAGCTTGCCTACATAGTGACACATTTCCTCCAACAGGGCCACACCTATTCCAACAAGGCCACACCTCCTAATAGTGCCATTCCCACAGGCCAAGAATAGGCAAATCACCACAAAGGTTGCTTTTTGTCTTTTCACTTTTTTTCTTTTGGGGGCGAGGGGTAGTGTTGAGACAGGGTCTCTCTGTGTACTCTTGGCTGGCCTGGAGTTCTCTCTGTATACCCGGCTGGCCTTGAACTCACAGAGATCCACCTGCCTCTCTGCCTCTCAAGTGCTGGGATTCAAGGCATGCGCCTGCCTGTACCACCTAAACATATTCGCTTTAATGGCATCTCCTTGGTGGCTGCATGCCAGAGGATAGGACACTGTGAATGAAGGCCAGACGACTCAGAGTTCACACTGCCCTGCACTCGTCTTCTCTGTGGAACCTTGGGCAGGCTGAGACCACTGTTTGAGCTAGACTCATGGTGACTTCCTCTACACCTTTCTATGTGCCTTCCCCCCAGCCTGTCCCCCACAGCGGCTCCAGTGGCTATGGGAGCCTGGGCAGTAACGGATCCCACGAACACCTCATGAGCCAGACATCATCCAGCGACAGCAACGGTCAGGAGGAGTCTCGCCGGAGGAGATCCGTACGTCCCTCTCTGTTCCTCTCCCTGAGAAGCGCAAGTCCCGAGTTAGAGAGCATGATCAGAAACACCCAGGCAGTGGCTAAACCAGTGCTCAGTGGCCTCCTCCTCCTCCTCCTCCTCCTCCTCCTCCTCCTCCTCCTCCTCCTCCTCCTCCTCCTCCTCCTCCTCCTCCTCCTCCTCCTCCGGCTCAGTTCCCCTGGGATTTGCTTCATATTTCCAGGCGCAGCAGCCAGTCTGTAGTTAAATATATAAAGGAAAATGGCTTAGGCGGGCAAAGCAGTGGAAACAAAACCTTAGTTGGAGGGTGGTGTGGCCACCTCAGCAGTGCCTTTACTGTGTCTCCCTCGGGGATCATGGGAGTTGTCGCCAGCTCCTTCTGGCTCCGTCAGGATTTCCCAGTCTGGGTTAGAAGTAGTGAGTACACTCCGTGGTGAGCACTCGCCCTGTGTGTGCAAGGCCCTGGACTCCGCCCCCAAGTCATTCTCATTGTCACTCCACCCCTTGTTGGCTTCTCTGCCCTCACTGTGGGGGGCCGACAGAAGAAGGTCTCTTAGAATGAATAACGTGTTCCTTATTGTTTTTCTTCAAGGGAATTTTTAAAACCAGTGGCAAGATTCAAACCAAAAGTCACGTCTCTCATGAGTCTGGAGGACAGAAGGAAGTGTCTGTTGCAGGTAAAAAAGATGTCCTCTGGCTCCTCCTGGAGCCCTGGCTCTAGGAAGCTCTCACTTTTCCTTATGAAATCTACATTTATTCTGCTTTTTAAAAAGAAAACAAGCCAGGGCTGGAGAGATGGCTCAGTGGTTGGGAGCACTGACTGCTCTTCCAGAGGACCTAGGTTCAGTTCTGGGTTCTGAACCCACATAGCAGCTCATAACTGTCTGTCATACCAGTTTCAAGGAATCTGAAACCCTCACACAGACATATACAGAGGCAAAATACCAATGCACATAAAATGAGAGAGAGAGAGAGAGAGAGAGAGAGAGAGAGCAACAACAAGCCTGGTGGTGGTGGCTACACCTTACACCTTTGATCCCAGCACTTGGAAGGCAAAGGCAGGCAGATCTCTGAGTTCGAGGCCAGCCTGTTCTACAGAATGAATTCCAGGACAGCCAGGGCTGCACAGAGAAACCATGCTTCAAAACAAAACAACAAAAAGAAAACAAAAGACACCCCACTTTCCTCTGCTTTTGTCTCAGGACAGCAGGGCGGGGTGCTGTCTTTTCTGGCTTATTGCTCTGTGTAAGGACTGGGAAGGTCCCCTCCCCCCAGTCCCTGAGTGTGCTTAACCTCATCCTTGCTCTGCAAAGCAACAAGGGCTGCCCCTCTGTGTCCAGCCAACAAGTACAGATCCTACTGTCCAGAAGGCAGAAGGCCCTGGTTACCTTGTGGCCCACTAGAGCATGCAATCCGTGTTTCCCTAGGACCTGCCTACTGAGTGCAGTGGGAGCTGTGGTCATGGGGGTTGGGGAGGGTGTGGCTTCTCTCACTCCCCAGAGTAGTGGACTAACCATGTGCTCACACTTCATGCATGTACAAACTAGCACCTGCAGGTACACACACACACACACGCACACGCACACGCGCACACACACACACACACACACACACACACATTTGCCTTGGCAGAGTGTTCAGGTACCTGCAGTTCTCAAAAACACCCACAGTAGACAGTAAGGTGCTGGCTGTTGGGCATACACCAGTGAATAAAGTATCACTTGTTGCTCAAGATCCCTCAGGAGAGCGAGCATGTGGCTCTCATGGGGAGCACAAGCAGCATCCACAGCCTAGGCCTGGGCACCCATTGCTGTATGGTGCTCTGAGTCTTGATATATTTCTGCCTTAGATACTAAGGCAGAAATTTAAGGCAAGCCCGGGTTCCACAGTTTAAAGTCAGCCTGCCTCCTGGGTAACTTAGTGAGACCATATCTCAATCAATCAATCAATCAATCAGTCAGTCAGTCAAGAAAAGAAGAAAGAAAAAAAAAAAAAAAAAAAAGCCAGGTATGATGGTCCCAGCACTTGGGCGGCAGAAGTCAGCAGATCTTTGTGAGTTCAAGGCCAGCCTGGTCTACATAACAAGTTCCAAGCCAGCCAGGGCTACATAGTGCGGCTTTGTTTCTAAACAAACAAACAAACAAGCAAACATCTAATGATTAGTTAGGTAGTTCATGGTAGAGTACCTGAGCCCCACATACAAGGCCCTGTATTCAGTCTAGCCTGCCCTGCCCAGGAGGATCTGGGGTCTAACTGGCCACATGTTCAATATTATAAGGCCCATCCTTTTCCACCCTGAGCTCTGAGTCCTGAGAATGGTACTAACGTGCAGTTAAGCCCAGACAGAAGCAGGCCTTGCCTTGCCTGGGTAGTAAGTTACTCTAAGCTCCCACTCCAAAGCTCCACAACTGTCCCACCAGCAGGGATTCTGGATGCAGACTGTCACTGGGGTCTCATATCTGTACATTATGAATCCTTACTTCTGTCTTTGAGTGGAATAAAATGCTTGATAAATATGCAAAAGTATCTTTTGACAGATAAAAGGTAGTAAATGAAAAAATTGTGTGTGTGTGTGTGTGTGTTTTTTCTTTCAGAAATGCAAAGCAGCCCCCCAGCTCAGGTGAAAGCTGTCACCACCATAGAAAGGGACAGCTCAGGGGCCAGCCTACCCAAGGCCAACTTCCCAGAGGAACTAACCTATAAGAACCAGCCTCCTTGCTCCTACCAGCAGATCAGCTGCCTGGACAGTGTCATCAGGTACACAGGACACTTCTGATCTGTCCTGCCATTGGTGTCCTCGTCCCTCACACCCTCCCCCACACACACCCTCCCACCCTCATGACGCCTTCCAACCCTCATGCAGGTACCTGGAGAGCTGCAGTGAGGCAGCCACCCTGAAAAGGAAGTGCGAGTTCCCAGCCAATATCCCATCCCGGAAGGCCACAGTCAGCCCGGGGCTGCACTCTGGAGGTATTCTTCCCATTCAGAGCTGTCTAACCTGTGACCCCTTCAATCTCCCAGGGTGGGGTCAGAAGCCATCTGGTAAACCCTCGGGTGTCCCTTCTTCCCCCTAAATTAATTTTTCATAACTTTGTAGATACACCAGCAATGCTTTTAAATGGCCAAAGTAGCTAGAAAGTTGATAAATACCCTTCTTGCAGGTCAAGGTGATATCTAGCCACCTCAGCTTTGAGAACAGGGACCTGGGAAGCCTGCCTGGTGACCAGGGGACAGCCGTGAGCTCCACTCCCTCCTGTGACTATGCTAACCTCAGTGGTCCTGGAGCAAACGCCTCCTAGTCTATCTAGAGGAGCCCTTGCCTGTGAACACTAGCATGCTCTGTGGCCATTTGAAAGCTCAGCCCAGCGTCTCAGCACTTGGCTGGCGGAGGCCAGCCTGGGCTACATATTGAGACTTTCTCTCAAAAAATTACAAAAGGAAAAAGAAACAAGGCTGGCAAGATGGCTCAGCGTGTGAAGGTGGCTGCTGTGCCAGTTCGACAGCCTGAGTTTGATCCCCAGATCCGACCTGGACCCACAGAGCTCTCTTCTGGCACACGAGTCCATACACACAATAATAATAATAATAATAATAATAATAATAATAATAATAGTAAAATTTTAAAGTAGAAGTAGAGTGTCGCATTTATTAAACGAAGCACAAGAGAGTGAATGGCTGTGCATGGAGCAGGGTGAACAGCCCAGATCACCCCTGCCAGAGGGCCCTGGTATGACTCACAGCCATCTAGAGCAGTGGTTCTCAACCTTCCCAATGCTATGGCCCTTAATACAGCTCCTCAGATTGTGGTGACCCCCCCAACCATAAAGTTATTTTTGTTGCTACTTCATAACTGTAATTTTGCTACTGTTGTGGATCATAATGTAAATATCTGTGTTTTCTTATGATCTGAGGAGACCCCTGTGAAAGGCTCATTCGACAACACCCCCAGAGGGGTTGCAACCCACAGGTTGAGAACCACCGGTCGAAATGTTTTTTGTTTCCCCCTACACACCCCCCCCCCCACACACACACAGAAGTCCTGGACTCTGAGAGTGAAGTTCAAGTTGCTCCGGTCATTTTCTCTTCACCATTTTCCTAAGGACAGGATCAAGCGTCCCTGGGGCAGGGGTGGGGCCAGCATGGCCCCATGGGTCCCTTGTGTCTCTGGCTCCTTAACTGGACAGTGATATTTCATCCTGCATATATGTGTTTGCTTCTGCCTTTCTCTCATCAAGAGGCGGCGCGGCCTTCCAAGGTGACCAGCCACACAGAAGTCAGTGCTCATCTGAGCTCCCTGACACTGCCAGGCAAGGCTGAGAGTGTGGTGTCCCTCACCAGCCAGTGCAGCTACAGTAGCACCATCGTGCACGTGGGCGACAAAAAGCCACAGCCCGAGCTAGGTATGTACGCCAGAGATCCCTGGGGAGCTTCAACAGCAGCCTGAGTTTCATGAGGAAACTCTGGAGGCTGGGGAGATGGTCTGGTGGGTAAGAGCACTTTCTGTTTAAGGATGAGAACCCAGGTTCACATCCCCAGCACCCACATAAAAAGTAGCCCCAGGTTCATTGAGCAGCCTTGTCTCTCAAAGAAGTAGAATGGGAAGTAACAGAACGGAACAGCTGGCATCTTCCTCCGGCTCGCATGCACAGACTCACAAACACACACACACAAATCTGACTGAAAAGTGATACTGCCAACTTCCACTTTGAACTTTTATGCGTATTCAAACTTATCAGAAAAGTCCCAGTAAAGGCTATTTGGGTACTGAGAATTCAGAGGTGGGATATGGCCAGTTAGGTAGGGCCCAAGTACTAGTCTCTGCTGTGCTCTGGCGCCACCTGGTGGCAGTTGTCTTCCTGAGTGTCTGTTCCATAAGGTGCAGGCCCCATTTCTACATAGGGGAAAGAACCAGAGCACATAGTAAGAAGAGTGACTGTGACTGAGTGTTCTTCATGAGGCCTTGATGCTGGGGAGATGAGTCAGTTGCTGATGTGCCTGCTGAGCAAGCATGAGGACCAGTGTTCCATCCCTGGGACCCACATAAAACCCAGGAACAGTGGACTCCTATGAAATTCTAGCACTAGGTAGGCAGAGATGGGGGTTTCTGGGGCTCACTGCCAGTCAGTTTAACTGAGTTGGTAAGTTCCGGGTTCCATGAGAGACCATATCTCAAAAAATAAGGTGGAGAACAAGGGAGGAGGACACCCAGTGTGGACCTCTGTCCCCTTCACCTGCATGTGCACATATGCATACACGTACTTGAGTGCATGCATGCTCACGTGCATATGCACACACGCACGCAAGCACACACGCAAGCACAGAGAATTATAAGCTTGTTTGTTACCAGAAAGAAAGAAATGATGAGAAGCAATGTAAGAGTCGACCCCCAAGGGCTTGACCAGCATGCCCTGACCTTTCTGCTCCGTAGACCACATATCACAGTGGCCACCATGCATGGCCCTGAGATCCGGAAGATGTAGTAGCACTTTGGCCCTGTCCCTTATATATCAAAGCTGAAAGCAGCTTTGGAATGTCTTCAGGCCTCGAGTAGAAGTGGATCTTCAGGTCTCTGCCTGCTGCTTGCTGCCTGGGACTCCTTTGGAAATCTGAAGCAGGCATGGGGAATGTTGCCCCCAGTTGTGGGCATCATGAGTCAACAGGGTGTGAGTTGTCTGTACAGTAGGCTGCACTGACGAGCACACGCTGATCAGAGCCTGCTTCTTGCTGCAGAGACAGTAGAAGATGTGGCCAGTGGGCCCGAGTCCCTGGATGGTGCAGCCGGCGGCCTCAGCCAAGAAAAGGGGCCTCTTCAGAAGCTGGGCCTCACCAAGGAAGTTCTGGCTGCACATACGCAGAGAGAGGAGCAGGGCTTCCTGCAGAGGTTCAGGGAAGTGAGCAGGCTCAGTGCCCTGCAGGCTCACTGCCAGAACTATCTCCAGGAGCGGTCCCGAGCCCAGGCGAGTGATCGAGGTAAGCGCTGATATGAATTGAGCATGCATTTTTTTAAACACTTTGTTCTCTTTTTAAGACAGGGTGATGCTAGCCTGGCACTCACAATAATCCTCCTGCCTCAGCCTCCCTAGTGCTAGGACGGCAGGTGGGGGCAGTCGGGCCTGCCTCAACACTGTGCTTGGGAGACCTGTATCCGGTGCTAATGTACTGAGCAGTGCCCGGGTCAGAGGTGTTTGTGTGGAGTAGCCACTGTCATGTTGCTGGCCATGCAGTATGGGAACTCTTTCGAGGACACAGCCTCATGTTCCCAAGGGAACAGTACCATAAATAGTTGCAGAGTGCTAGGCTAGCTTCAGCAGATTTTTGAGGCTACCCCCACCGCCAGTTAAGACCCTGGAGTAAGTTCAACCTGCAAAGAATGAGCATTGTGCCATGAAACCTTTAGCAAGCAGTGTTGGGAATGGAGGGATGGCTTTCCCCTTCCTGTGAACTCACCCTCCTGACCTGGGGCTGCCCTGTGCATCCAAACCTC
Organism: Mus pahari; assembly: GCF_900095145.1. Classification (NCBI taxonomy): domain Eukaryota; kingdom Metazoa; phylum Chordata; class Mammalia; order Rodentia; family Muridae; genus Mus; species Mus pahari. The sequence goes on along the minus strand of NC_034594.1, from coordinate 68,761,435 downwards.
AGCCAAACCCATTAGCATGAAACTTCTCTTTAGGCCCATACTCCCTGGGTGGATTGAGGGCTTTCTGTTACAGGGGCCTGGTTCTTGAGTCTGGCCATCTGTCCACACACTCGCAGTGGGATCTGGCTCAGTCCACACACTCTCCTGGCTCCTAAACCAAACCTCCACTTGTATCCCAGAGGCAAGGGGCTGCACTGGCCAGAGAGAGCAGCTCTTCTCCTGGCTCTGGAGCTCTGGTCCAGGGTCCCAGCTAGCAGGCCCAGGAGACACCACCAGGACAAGCCCCACAAACGCTGGAAGGACCTGAGGAAGCCATGACTTCTTTTCTTCTGTCTTTCTTACTTTTTTTTTTTCTTCTTCTTTTTTGGTTTTTTGAGACAGGGTTTCTCTGTATAGCCCTGGCTGTCCTGGAACTCACTTGGTAGACCAGGCTGGCCTCGAACTCAGAAATCCGCCTGCCTCTGCCTCCCAAGTGCTGGGATTAAAGGCCTGCGCCACGTCTTTCTTACTTTTGAAGGCAGGGATTGAACCGTCTTCAGTGAGCATGTTGTTCTGTCTGTCTTCAGCAAGCATGCTGTTCTGTCTGTCTGTCTGCAGCAAGCATGCTGTTCTGCTTCTAAGCAATGTCCCCAGCCAGGGCTGCTTTTCCCAGGTTTCCTTCCCACTGTCTTTCCAGCCCCCTCCCCACAAAGTCTGTCACACGCAGGAACCTCAGTGGAAATGGATGGATGCCCATCCATCCCGAGCAGACCCAAGTGTACATAGTTCCATTTCCCACACACCCCAGACCCAGCGATGTGTACATTACATGGATCACCCCCCCCCCCCGCAAGTCCTGACAACAGTCTATACTTAGCACTTCAACTGCTCTTCTTCCTTCTGAGGGGAAACATTTCCAGGAGGAAAACCAGCAAATAGATACTGAATGTAGAGCAGGGCAGTGTGCCTGGACTGGGCTGTTTGTCTCAACCTGTAAGAAAGGTATGAGGCCTTGACACAAGCTCACAGATGCCTCCTGCATACCTCTTGCTGAAATGGAAAGAAGACAGGCTCCTGGGCTGCTCCACAGGAAGGCAGTGGGAATACACAAGGGAATGTCTTCCTGGGCTATTGGGACTATTGGTCAGCTTCCCAGCATTGTGACAAATACCTAAGAGGACCAACTTATAGGGAGACCACCTTTATTTGGGCTCACAATTCCGGGGGCTTCTGGCCACAGCTGCTCAGCTTTGTCGGGGTAGAGCAGCACACCATGGCAAGAGATGGTGACTGAAGAGCCGCTCACCCCAGAGGCCAAGAAGTGAGTCCAGTATCTCAGGGCCTCAGCAGCCTGGCTTCCTCACAGCTGGGCCCCACCTTCTAAAGGTTCCACCTTGTCCCCCAGGGGCAGCAACTGAGCCCTGAACATGGACTTTCAGGAGTACTCTAGGTCCTGGCAGCCACCCCCGGCTCTCTTGTGGCAGGTGGAACCTGTAGCCTCCCTTTAGGGAACAGTAGTGGTAGGTTAAGCGAAGCCAGCCATTCTGCCATTTGGGGTCTGCACACCAATATGTATTTTTTTCTAAATAGCAGGTAATAGCAGAAAAGGGCAGGGTTTTGTATTTTCTGTTTTATTTTGGATAAAGAATATTTTTAATTAGTAATTTCTGAGAATTCCATAAAACATATGTTTATACACACACACACACACACACACACACACACACACACACACACCATCCTCTCACTGAGTCTAATTTGTGTTGCTCATGGACTTCCAGGTTTGGGACCCTGTATGTGAGCGTAGTTGGCCTACTGTGGCCAGTGCCTTTAAAGAAAACATGCTCTGCCTCAGCCTCACTCCAAAACAATCAACTCTCCATAGCTCCTCAGTTAGGGGTGGGGTCCCATAAGCCCCTTCTGCCTCCGTGATAAAACGTTCACTGGCTCGATCTTGTACAGGCAGCCACAGCTGCTGTCAGAGTGGTCCTGGCAGACCCAGAAGATTTATGTGGGTCCGGTCTTGCCCAACCTCTGGCTCTTTAAGTCTGCCTAGCCCCTCTTTGATGTTGTACCCTGAGCCTTGGGATGAGGCTTGATGTAGACGCCCCGTTTGTGGCTGAGTATTCCACTGACACTTGGCTGTGAGTTTCTGTGTTAATGGCCACGCAGCGGACAACTTGTGACGAGCTGCACTAATCTGTGGGTGCAGAGATCTGAATCTAGAGGGCGGCTCGCTACTGTGTGTAGTTAGCAAAATAACGGTGATAGATTAACTTCTGGGGCCTGTCATCTCCCCACCATGGATTCCTGGTCAGATCTGCAGGATCAGGCATGCCTTTCCTCTTGTGGAAGGGTCATCAGAAAGTGGTGTGTTCCCTCCCCCTCCCCCCCGCCCCATAACATTGGTGCCACTCTTGCTCTGGGCTGTCTTGTTACACTGCTTGTTATTGGAGTTCAGAGTTCACAGCTAGATTAGACAGTTGGTGACTTTCCCCCCCTCAACAGCCCTCAAAGCACCATTTAGCATTTCGAGAGCTAGGCAGTGAGGAGGAAGTTTCCTGGTCCATGTCAACTTGATCTCTCCATGGACATCGAACATACAGGAGAGAGGACGTGGAACTTCCGGAAGAAATGTAGGACTCTGGCCTTGTAATTAAAGATGCACCTTCAAGTTGAAAAAATTTGGTTTTCTAAAAAGCCTACCCCTTTCCTTCAGTTCCTCCCACTAGCCCTGGATTGAGGAAAACTGAGCCTTGTATCCAGGGCTGTGGAATTGAGCCACCAGGTGCCTGGCATTCCACATCCCCTGGAAGCTGACACAATAGAGCTCGTAGCCACTTTGCAATTTTAAATGTGTTTCTCCACATTTCGGCTGCCCCAGGACTAAGAAATACTTCTGGAATAGAGTCATCTTGGAAAAAAACTGGAAAGAACAGGAAACTGAAGTCCAAGCGCGTCAAGACTCGGGACTCTTCTGAGAGCACAGGGTCTGGAGGACCGGTGTCCCACCGACCTCCCCTCCTGGGCCTGAATGCCACAGCCTGGTCACCCTCCGACACATCCCAGTCCAGCTGCCCCTCCGCACCCTTCCCTGCCGCAGTGCCAGCTTACCCCCTACCTGTGTTCCAGGCACCCGGAATAGTATCCACACCGGGGACAGTGGTGGCGCCACCTGCAGCCGCCCACACCGGCTTCACCATGCCTGTTGTGCCTATGGGCACCCAGCCTGAATTCGCAGTGCAGCCCCTGCCGTTCGCTGCCCCCTTGGCTCCTGTCATGGCCTTCATGCTGCCCAGCTACTCGTTCCCACCAGCAACCCCAAACCTGCCTCAGGCCTTCCTCCCCAGCCAGCCTCACTTTCCAGCCCACCCCACGCTTGCCTCTGAAATAACTCCAGCCTCCCAGGCTGAGTTCCCTAGTCGGACCTCGTCGCTCAGACAGCCGTGCGCTTGCCCGGTCACCCCTCCGGCCGGCACAGTGGCCCTGGGCAGGGCCTCCCCACCGCTCTTCCAGTCCCGAGGCAGCAGTCCCCTGCAGCTTAACCTGCTTCAGCTAGAGGAGGCGCCTGAAGGCAGCACTGGGGCCGCAGGGACCCTGGGGACCACAGGGACAGCAGCTTCTGGTCTGGACTGCACATCTGGCACATCTCGGGATCGGCAGCCAAAGGCACCTCCAACAGTAAGGTTTCTCTGCTGTGCCTCTTTCCTATCAGGCCGTACACATGGTGGCCAGCACACACCCACGTGTCAGAGGGGCTGCTGGATAGAGGGCTTCCTGCCAGCCTCCAGGCCTGTGTTCAGTGCCTTTTCTGGAGTGTGCACTTAATGGCTATGAGGCCCTACCATGGGACAGCATGCAGGAATAATGTGTGCCTTTGAGAGCACTTAGGAGCCTCACATTTCTTTTCCTTTTTTTCCTGGCTTTGTTTTTGTTTTGTTTTGTTTTGTTGTCCTTTTAGTTTTTCAAGACAGGGTTTCTCTGTGGAACTTGGCTGTCTTGGAACTCAGTCTGTAGACCAGGCTGGCCTTGAACTCACAGAGATCTGCCTGTGTCTGACTCCCAAATGCTGGTATTAAAGGCATGCACCACCACTGCGCAGATAGACCTCACATTTCTAATGAGTCTTAAAATTGTTTTTCTTTTTTTCTTTCCTTTTCTTTTCTTTTTTTAAATTTGAGACAGAGTCTAACTCTATCCCTGGTTGTCCTGGAATTTGCTATGTAGACCAGGTTGGCCCTAAAATTCACAGAGATCTGTCTGCTTCAGCTCTGAGTGCAGGGATTAAAAGCATGCCCTTGTGTGGCTAGTCTACAAAGACGAATGGAACCCAGCCCGGGGAAAAGGGCCAGACTCCAGCCTGCAGTGCAGGATCCTGCCCAGTGAAATCCAGGTCCCGGAGCTCACAGGGATGAGCGAGGACCTCCGCTTTCGGCTCAGGAGCCAGTGTGCCTGAGAGCCTTAAGGATGGTGCCAAGGGCTTTTCTCCAGTAATGGTTTCCAGAAGGACTATCTATATAGTAGCAGCAGCCCAAGTCAACCCCGTGCACTGTGTGGCGTGAGCGTCCAGGGCTGAGCGCTGCCTTCGCAAGTTGTCGGCGCTGCTGTTCAGAACATGGGGACAGAAGAGTGGGCAGTGGTTCTCCCAGAGCCTCTCTGCCCTCTAAGACATTAAGCCAAGCAGCCCCACTGGGGCTCAGAGCCTCAGTCATGGGTGGCTTGCTGCCCGGGAGGCAGAGGAGCATCATGGCTCTTTATCCACTGGAGTCCAAGCTATCTGCTGTGACCGTCCCAAAGTCACATTTTATTGGGTGGTATTCATAGGGTACCAGCTACTCTCTCCCCATAACCACAAAATCTGTCTGCCTGACAGGTAAAGGAAAGGCGTGTGCTCTGTAACTGATCTTTGCACAAAAGCCACCCTCACTCGGCGCGCCCTTGGTCCCGCCTCCCCTTATTGTATTTTGTGTGCTGGGCTGTCACTGTAAGCCCTATGGTCAGTGGTGTCTCTCCTTTCCCTGAAGTGCAACGAGCCCTCAGACACCCAGAATAGCGATGCCATCTCCACGTCAAGTGACCTGATCAACCTCCTCCTGGGCGAGGACCTCTGCTCAGCCACCGGCTCAGCCCTGTCTAGAAGCGGGGCGTCCGCCACCTCAGACTCTCTGGGCTCCAGCTCGCTGGGCTGCGACACATCCCAAAGTGGGGCAGGTATGTTTGTGCTGAGGGCACAGGTGTATGGTAGCCAGTCTAGAAGATGCTCACGGAACATTCTGTCCCTTGTCCTTTCACCTGGACGCAGCTCATCCTGCCCGAATCAGCAACACAGCAGGCTCTAGTCATCATAATCGGGGGTCCCAGCTGGTAGCGTCCAATTTCTGTGTCACTGAGGATGTTACATTCATGCCAGCCCTTGCTGGGTCAGTCTGTGGGTTCCCTGGGCATTGGGCACATGTGCAGACTCAACTAACCATCAATTGTCTACTGGAAGGACTCACCCACTTGTGTCCTAGAGCCTCCAGGGGCAAGGCCACCCTCAAAATCCTGATGCCTTTTCTGCCCTAAAGTGAGCTTTCTTTAACCTGCTCCCAGGCCTCTCTGCCCAAGGGCAGCAGCTGGGCACAAGTCAGGCCAGCAACTCCCTCTTAGGACTCTTCTCTGGGTTTCTAAAGGTGGATTTGTTTCCAGAGTCAACAGACAGTGAAAACTTGGGACAAAGGTCAGTGCTCCAAGAAAGGCACTGCCTGGGCTCAGGTTCGCCCCGGGCGAGAGTCACCTCTTCTGTGCTAGCAGGTATCCTGCGATCGGATCATTGAGATCATTAAGATTGGAGAGCAAAGGGGAAGGGGGTCCAGATCAGGCTGTTTCTACCCGAGGAACCCCACTCTCCAGAGCCGCCATGGCTACACATAAGCACATTGTGCAAGAGTCACTCTCTAATGTCAAGGTTATAACAATCGGCATTTCATGTATTTGAAGGCAGTAGTGACACGAGTCACACCAGCAAATACTTTGGAAGCATTGACTCTTCGGAGAATAATCACAAAGCAAAAATGATCACAGACACGGAGGAAAGTGAACAGTTCATTAAGTACGTCTTGCAGGACCCCATCTGGCTGCTGATGGCCAACACAGACGACAGCATCATGATGACATACCAGCTGCCTTCCCGGTAACTGTTACACTTCCTGGGAAGCCTGGAGGGCTGGGTAGGCGTTTCCAACACCAAGGTCATCCATGCAGGCAGGATCCCATGGAACATTGGCTAGACCTGGCAGAGGCAATGGAGAGGGACAAGGCTTCTCCTTCGTAACCCCAGGGGGCCTGCAGCAGCCTGCCTACTGCCCGAGGCAGTTAGAACCCAGGAGACCAACCTCTTGCCAGCAGCACGCTCCTCTTTTGCCATACATTGGTGCAGTGTTGCCCCTTGAGCTGTGGTACATCACCTACCTTAGGGGTAAATGGGATGTGTGTCTGTCTGAGTTAAAAAAAAAAAAAAATCAAAGGTCTAGGTGGGTGATCGGCCCATGTCTGTGGTAACCCTGGGCCTGCCAGAGTTATTCAGAGCCCATCTGAGTGCAGGTCAGGCTTCCCTGTGACACCAGTGAGGTCACTGCCTTTGCAGAACAGCCCCAGGCAGGGGCTAAGAGAAAGGAAGGGAGCCCTGAGGTTCCTGGATCAGCAGATCCCCGGTCAGTGATGTGGGAGGAAAGGCTGGATAGTCTGGTGGGTGACAGCTGTGCTCCAGGCACAGGAAGGAGACACCGTGGTCCCAGAGTCTAGATGGTTGAGTCTCCTAGGCTGACCTCACAGTGAGAGCCAGCCCAGGTCTCCAGACAGCACCTGAAGATGCCCGGCTCCCCTACCTAGTTTCATGAAAAACTGAAATTGTGACCTAAAGAATATTTACTGAGAGGTACAGTTACTTTATCTCAAGGATAATCTACTATTACATTGTTGTTATTGAAAAACAAATCAATGAGTGAATTATCCCTTCAGCCTGTGACACTCACCTATACCTAACTCTTCATGAAGGGATCTCCAGACGGTGTTGAAGGAGGACCAGGAGAAGCTGAAACTGCTGCAGAGGTCCCAGCCCCGGTTCACAGAGGGCCAGAGGCGAGAGCTACAAGAGGTTCATCCGTGGGTCCACACTGGGGGCCTGCCCACAGCCATTGACGTGACGGTAAGTTTGCAGAACCTTCCTGGGCTAAGCATGGTAGCACACGCCTGCCACCCCAGCACTTGGGAGACTGAGGCAGGAGGACTGCAGGTCTGTGTCTAATCTGGCTACATAGAAGATTCTGCCACAAAAAAAAAAAAAAAAAAAAAAAAAAGAGAGAGAGAGAGAAAAGGTCCTAAGGACTCTTAGGGGTGATTCCTTCCAGAGGTTTAAGTGGCCAGCTTGAACAGCTTGCTGACATCCATGGCTTCCCTTCCCACCCTTCTGATTTCTGTTGAGCAACACAAACATTTCTCTGTCCACCTTGCTCTTCCTGCCATGGCTCCTGGGCCGTAAAATCCCAAAACCATATGTGCTCCCCAGGCCTCTGCTCCCATCTGCTGTCTCGCAGGCAGTGGGGGCCCCACTGCAGTCCAGTGGCATAAGGACGGCCACTCTCACGTCCAGGTCGTGGCTCTCAGTGCTCATAGCTCCAGTTCCTGGCCACCAGGAATCCCTCTGGCTTCCCAGTTCCCAATACTCAGCTTGTTGTGAGCTCCCCTCACTACAGACTGCAGCTAGAGACCAAACATTAGCCCATATCCGTTCCCTTCCCAGCTTGCAGGATGAAGGCCCACCTTCCAAGCTGCTAACGTTAGGGCCATCCAGCATGCCTCTCCTACTCCATCTGTTCACAGATCACAGCACTCAACTTTAACACGTAGACAGAAGCCAGATTCCACCACCTCCAGCACGGCCCCCCGAGTGCCCAATCTTAGAAGTCGTACACTTCCCAAGTCTAAGCACTCTTTAAGGGGAGGGAAGTGAGGCTCTACCTATTGTGGGAGAAGTGGCCTTTTCGAAGACTTTGTGGTCATCTGGCCACCCACCCTTGTCCCTCACACTCATGTATCCTCTTCACCTGAGCATGCGCCATGGAACACTTTTGATGGACGTTCCTGAAAAGGGACTCATGACCAGGAGGCAGCTTCCTGAGGCAGGGAGTGCCTCTTTGGTTAGCAACCTCCAGGTGCATGGCTAACATTCCTCCCTATCCTGCTGAGTGGGAATGACAGAGAAGATTTCAGCTGCTTGCTTCTTACCTATGTGACCTGTTCTCTCTGAAGGGCTGTGTTTACTGCGAGAGTGAGGAGAAAGGCAACATTTGTCTGCCATATGAGGAAGACAGTCCTTCTCCGGGACTCTGTGATACCTCAGAAGCCAAAGAGGAGGAAGGCGAACAGCTGACAAGCCCCAGGAAAGAGGCCCAGACGTAACCCTGTCCCCCAGCCAGAGGTTGACATTAGACGGTGCTCGGAAGAGGTGGAAGATCTTGTGGTTTCTAATCACATGAACCCATACCTACACTGCTTTTTTTGTTTGTTTGTTTTAGAAAAACAAAAAACAAAAACACCATAGTTTTCTGACAGTGGAACAAAACTGAGGGGAGGTTTAGGAGGAAATCCGTTTTTGTATTAAAATAGAAATACGGAATTTGGGGGTTGGGGTGAGATTTGTCATTGAACTTGAGACTGAGGTGGTCTGTGTGTCATGGAGGCCGCCTCTGGACCCTCAGGAGTCTCTTGACCTCCATGAGACCTCTTTCCAGTGTACCAATGTCCTCTGGCCCTTATGGGTTGTTCTGAAACATAACACCAGGATGTGGCACATGAAGGGGAAGCCGCACAAGGCTCTCCGCCAAGGGCCCGGCTTTCTGGAACTTTCTCACAGTGTGATTGTATCAGATTGTCTCTCCCAAGCAGAGAGACCATCTCTACTGACATCCTCTCGTTGCGTTCCCTTACATAGTTTGGAGCATGGTGTGGCAGCTTTGGCTTCAGGTCCTGCCTGTGGTGGTTAACATTCCAGTCTGACATGGCTTCTGTTCGTCAACAAAGTTGAAATGCCTGCCCTGGACTAGTGGAGCCCAGTGGCTTCTGCGAGTGACGCCATCAGACTAGCACCCGCACACTGCACATTTCTGTGCCGTTCTTGTATCCTTTTGAGACCATCATGGCCAGTGTGCAGAGAGAGCTGTGGCATCAGCCATGTCGCTGGGTCTGCATGGTGGCCTCTGCAAGCCAGGCTTTGTTGCTGTAGGGGACACCGCCATATGTTTTTCCTTTGTTTTGACTCTTTCGGACATCAGCTCCCAGCAGAAAGCAGCCACTAAACACGGGGGAGAGGGCACCCACACTGCCGCCCTGAGTTCTCCAGTTTGCAGGGAGCTCAGCCTCCCTCTCTATATGTATATATTCCTAGCTACTGTGGCTTCGGGTCTCTGTCACATCTGTCTGTGCTACCAGTCCTCGGATCACTGGAACCGGCGGGGAGAAGGGGACCTCTCTGCCCAGCTCTACAAAACTTTATGCTGCATCAGACATCCAAAGATTGTTCCCACATGCTTGCTGGTGACCCCTGGTGGAAAGAGACATCACCAGTGAGGAACTGTTGGACTTACAAATAGACAGCGTCTGGAGCAGAGGAAGCAGGGTTTCCTGAGACTGAAGTGGCCACTAGGGACGTGTCCTGCTGTAGTTGGTTTTCATGGCAAAGCCATCTGTTGCCTGAATATTACCCCTATTTTTCATAAACACAAGAACTCTATTTTTTTTTTTTTTTTATTAAAGCAACACCACCTTTCCCAATGATCAGGTAGTAGCCATGTTTTAAAGGAAATTCAATGTTACAGACAGCTGCCTCTCTGACCAGTCGGATCCTAAGGGTAGATAGATGATGGTCTAAGCCTACGCTTGTTACTTAAACACAAAACTGCCAAAACCTTCTCTCTTCTCTCTTGAATGTTTACCATCAGCGTTATTTTATGATTATTTAATATATAGTCCTTGATTGTTAACTGCTAAGAAGTTGACTTCCTAGGATAATTTTGTGAATCTGTTTACAAGATGCCAAGCATCCAGCCCTGTTTTCTTTAGAATGTGTGCTTACACGGGTGTCCTGAGACAGTCTCTGTTTTAAACTGAGCCTTCTTTTTAATGTAAATAAGCTCTCAGAGTTTGTGGTGATTCGTGAGCCTTGCCGGACAAGAGGTTTGTTCATGCGCAAACCAAACGTACCTTCACCCAGTGCAATATATTTGTGTGACTGCTTGTGTCTTTTTATGACTTTTTTGCCTTTTAGAAAATTGTTAAATAAAGCAAGTATATTTTTATTTTCAACTGTATGCTTTGTTTGATTTGATGGTGGGGATTTAACCCAGGACCTCATGCAAATTAAGTATCTGTTCCACCATTGACCTATACCCTAGTGCTGTATAACGTAGACCAATAAACCGAAAAGAATGACACTGTCAAAAAAAATTTTTTTAAGAACTTCAAAAATGATACATTAGGAAATCTCCAGTTCCAGAGGCCAGCAGCTCATCACTTCCCTTGCACAGTGGTCTTTGCTGGCCGACCTCCTGTCTGTGTGTCTCTCACATGCTCTATCTCCCTAGCCCACTGTAGGAATTGCCCATAATGCAGATCTAGCCAGGCATCCCTAGATCCCTTCTTCTTGGTGTCTTTTTACACGCGTACGGTTGTTTAGCAGATTCACTAGGCTGACTCTCAGCTTAGCATGACCCCCCAGCATGCACTCTCCCATTAATCCTGCCTTTGGCCATTTGCCTGTGTGTTGGTCTCAGGGCTGATCGCAGAGAAATCAGATGAGTACCATGCTAGAAAGGACCTATATAGCGTTAGAATCGGTATATAGGCATCACTGGGGACACAGGCCTCCTATCCTGGCCCTTCCTGATTGACAGCCTTGTGAGAGCTACTCTGAAGAGACCTGCTTCCCTTTCCTCTTTCCAAACCAGGGTCCCAGGGACCAGAACAGAGGGGCAACATGACACTGGGCGTCACGCTCTGCTTCTGGGTGCTCTGAACCTGTCCTCTGACTGCAAGTACTGCTGCAGTCTGACACACAGTTCTTGTGGCAGCGGGTAGGACTGTTTCTCGGAGTTCCTGTGGAGGACTCTGAATTGAGCTTTGCAGCTAAAGGACTGCCCCTCTCCTTTCTCTTCAAACCAAAAGGAAATTCTCCGAGTCTCCTGGGCAGATTGCCCACAAAGCCTGCAGGCCTACAGCTGCCTTTGTCCCTCTGGGGATTTACAGCCTGTTATTTCTGCTGCTAACTAGTCACCCTGTGGCCAACATGGCCCTGCCTAGTCTCTGGGGGTCCTCTGTTCCTGCCTGGGGGGTGGGGGGTGGTGGAGGGTGGGGATCAAAAGGCCCTAATACTAAGGAAGTCTGCATGCAGGCAAACTTTGAAGGTAGGGTATGGTCCAGGGGACAAATGGCAGGAACTAGTAGTTTAGCTGAGGGAGGTGAATAGGAGAAGGGTTTCCTGAGCTCAAGATGCGTTGGGTAGTCAAGCTGCTGGGACCAATGGAGTCAAAGCCACCTGGCCAATGGAGTCACTAAAATAAATTGAAGCTTTGCAGATGGGACCTCAAGCAACAACCCTACCTAAAACAAACAAACAAACAAACAAACAAACCATTTCCTGACTCATGCCTTGCCCTGTCTCTACCCTTTCCTTCCAAGAATGCCCACTCATACTGAGCCATCCCCCCACCCCCACCCCAGGGCTTGATCTTTCTTTCCTCTCAGTTCTAGACAGCACGCTGCATCACCCCCCAACCCACACAGTGTTGGACAAAGCTTTGCAGTCTGTGATTGATTTGAGAACCTAGGAATGGACTAAGCTTACATTTCTCCTCTGTTTTCCCTGGAGTTCTTGGTTTTCATTGTTCGCTTGCACAATTTGCCTTTTTTTGGATCCTTCCCCCCCCCCCCACAGGTCCCCACTTTAACTCTCCAATGAGAGCCTTGTGTAGTACCAACAGGAGCTATCCTTTGGCCTTGCTCATTTGGATACAGGGAGAAGTACAACACAGTTTTTAAACTAGGGAACACACACACACACACAATCAAAGGTTTTTGTCTACCTCAAAGTAGTGGAAATTTAAAAGTAATCATTTTGTAATTTCATTTACTGGAAGCTGATTGCTAAAGAGTAAAGTCACAAACCAGCTATGACCTATGACCGGCTCCACTGCATTCATTCCCACCCCCACCTAGGAGCCTTACCAGTAAAAGTGGAGGACCCTTAGCAGCCCCTGGAGGGCGGTGGCAAAGAACCAAACTTTTTAGCATGTTGGGAATATTCAGAATATTCCTAGTAATAAGCTGGGGGAGATGCCTGGGACCAGCACACAAAGCAACAATTCAGAGGCAATGTGAGAGGGCAGGAGTGGGTCACACCAGTAAGGAGACTCTGGAGATCTTCAAACTTCAAACCTCTCGTCCAGTTCATCCTACCAGAAGCCTTTGGAGGTTCCTCTTTGGAACCACAAGGAGTCTGCCAGACCCATCTTTAGGAGGGTAAGGAGTTTTCCTGCCCAACAGTCTCTGCTTGTACTTTCCCTTCCTCAAAGGTCTTCCAGCCAGGCTGACTGAAGCACCAGTTACCAAGACCTCAATGGTGCCCAGGCAGCCACTAAAGTGCTTAGTGGTGTCCAGGCCTAAGGATGGAGTATGTAAAGGCTGGTTAGGAGCTGGCCCCTTGTCCTGGCTCTAAAGCAGCCGCCGAAATCCAAGAACGCTGGAGCAGAGCCAGGGGTTTCAAGGGCGCGCGCGCGCGCGCGCGCGCACACACACACACACACACACACACACACACACACACACACACACACACACAAACACACACACACACACACACACACACACACACACACACACACACAAACACACACACATATCTCCCCGCGGCGAGGCAGGGCCGGCAGATGGACCGCCGACGACGCGGGGCTTGGGCGTCTGGCCGACACAGGCGTGCCTGTTGCAGCCTGCGGGACAAAGCCAGCTAGACAAAGGCGCGGCCAACACCTGTCGCTCCTGGCCGGGCTGCCGCTTTTCTCTGCCGAAGCGGCTGCAGCTGCCAACTGTCACGGGCATCAAGTTACCAGGGCCAGACGGCAGCCTCGGCCTGCAGGAACCAAGGATAGAAGGGGGAGGAGCTGAGAGGGACTGGGGGTAGAGGGGGTGGGGGACTCTAAGGGGACTCGCGGGGAAGGGAGGTGAGCGTGGAGAGGGGTTGGGGGACAGGGATATGTGAGACCACCGAAAGGGGTGCGGAGGGACTAGAGGGAAATGAGAGGAGCTTAGGCGGGTACGGGGTGATGAACACGGAAGGAAAAGCTGGGGGCAGTTGGGGTAGGGCTAGAATAGACAAGATAGTGGTTAGGTAAGTGACTTAGAGCATAGAGAAATAGAGGTTCAGTAAGAACGACCGCGGATCTTGGAGTAAGGTTATAGGTGTCCTAATGGGTACAAAAAGACACACAGGGGTCCTGCTCCTGCTGCTAAATTGGCTCGTACTTTCCCTGGACTTTGCACTCTCGCCACTGGTGACCCGAAGCCCCTTCCAGGTCCCGAGGTCACGGACTTGACTTTGGCACTGCCCTGTCTGAAGTCAGCCCTGGGACTGGAGCGCTATTCCCGAATAGCAAGGGAAGCAAATGCCCTGTACCAATGGATGGGTGAAGGGGTGGGTGGAAGGGAGGAACGGATAGATATACGGACCGAAGAATGTATAGCCAAGCCCAGGCTTACAGACAGACAGATCTGGCCTCATAACTCAGCGGAGGGAAGCACAAGCACACCAGCAAGAGAGAAGCCGGAGGTCACTGCCCAGGAGTCCAGCCCTGCCTAAGTGGCAGGAGGTCCGGCTGTGGGCTCCGCCCCGCCAGCTGCCAGAGACCGGCGGGGCCTGACAAAGCGCGCCGCTCTCATTGGCTGCAGGCTGCCTCACGGCTGGCCGCTCCGACCACGCACAGCCAATCGGTGCATTGACATGTAAATAAGTTGTTATAAAAGGGGCGGGGCCCCGGGGGCCGGAAGACTCGGGAGAGCTAGTGGGGGCCTCCTAGCTGTGACCCACCTCGCCGAGTGGTTTGCACTGGGGCGCCGGGCGCCGGGCTCCGGGCTCCGGGCGCTGTAGACCATGGCTCCGTCCCAGGCGCCCAGCCGGGACCGTGCAGGCCAGGAGGATGAGGACCGCTGGGAAGCACGAGGGGACCGAAAGGTGCGGACAGGGGCTGCGGGTGGCTGGGCTTGGGGGAGGCTGCGCGGGCCAGGGGGCTCAGTAGCCGCTTCCCACAGGCCCGGAAGCCCCTGGTGGAGAAGAAGCGACGCGCGCGGATCAACGAGAGTCTTCAAGAGCTGCGGCTGCTGCTGGCCGGCACCGAGGTGCGACGGGAAGGGTGCGGGGGGCTTCAGGGCGCACCCCGGAGCGCACGGCGGTACTCAGCTCCCCTCCCCTCTGCGCAGGTGCAGGCCAAGCTAGAGAACGCCGAGGTTCTGGAGCTGACCGTGAGGCGCGTGCAGGGCGCGCTGCGAGGCCGGGCGCGCGGTGAGTGGCGGCGGGGATCGAGGGCGGGGGCGCTGACCGGGCACGCCTGCCACCCTACAGTGGGACACGTCGGCTCCCGGAGCCCCGGTCCTACCCATGGCGAGGGCTTCCCCCAGAGCGGGACACGCTACTGTGTCTCCTGGGTGAGCCCCGAACCCGCGGAGCGGATCGTCCGAGCCACGATAGTCACTGCTCACGGTGCGGGGCGCTGCTCTCTTCTTCCCACCCTCCTGCACAGAGCGGGAGCAGCTGCAGGCTGAAGCAAGCGAGCGCTTCGCTGCTGGCTACATCCAGTGCATGCATGAGGTGCACACGTTCGTGTCCACGTGCCAAGCCATCGATGCCACTGTCTCAGCCGAACTCCTGAACCACCTGCTAGAATCCATGCCGCTGCGCGAGAGTAGCGGCTTTCGGGATCTGCTGGGGGACTCCCTAGCTGCTCTGCCTGGAGGCTCTGGGAGGAGCAGCTGGCCTCCAGGAGGGTCCCCTGAGTCCCCATTGTCCAGCCCCCCAGGTCCCGGGGACGACCTGTGTTCTGACCTAGAGGAGATCCCGGAGGCTGAACTAAACCGGGTGCCTACTGAGGGGCCAGATTTGGTGCCTACATCCTTAGGCAGCCTGACCGCAGCTCGCCGGGCCCAGAGTGTGTGGAGGCCTTGGTGACCAACACTTACCAGGGACCTGTGAATGGTGGCTGCCATCCTTAAGTTTGCTTCCTCCCTGGGTATCAGAGGAGGTGGAGACAGCCCAAGATGCTCCCCAGGTATGCCCTCCCCACTCTCCAACGGATGACTTGAATGGCAACCCTGATGACCAGCCCCTGCAGGTCCCTAGCACTATTTTTTGAGGGAATCGATTTCGTGGATCCTAGAGCTCTGGATGGGGGTCGGGGGTGGGGTGGGGGAACACTACAGAAAGACGGGAGACTCTTGGAGAGCGGCCAGGGCTCCCTCATGTTCACCTCTCCCTGCCTTTTGGGCATTCTGGGGGATCTAGGGCAGAAGTGGCCAATCTTGAGACTGAGCATTAGAGTCCTGGGCAGGGACACACAAGCCACAGCAATCCTGGCCTGAATAGAAGTTCAGATTTGCTACTTTGGCTACAAGACCAGGGGAGGCGGCCATATTCTGCAGTCACTGAAGCTGCTCCCCGTTTGTAACACAGTTGCGCGTGTGAGTTTGGTTGCCAGTCTGATGCTCCAACGGAATTAAATAAAGAACTTTGGAGTTAGTTGCTCCTGGTGTACTGTCATTGATGTGTCCCATGTGTGAATGTTCAACTGCATCCAACACTAGTGTATACCTTTTTAAAGGGTCCACCCTTTGACAGCAAAGTACATTCCTGTGGTGCTGATAGAGACGCCCCTACTGCTGGCCAGCTCCTCTGTGCTCCGCCACTTTCCTAGGAGTATGTGTCCTCGAGGGTTCCTCTAGCATTGGGTTTGTCTCCAGGGTAACTAAGCCAGGGAGAAGATCTGTCCTTGCACTGTTCTCTCCTGAGCTCCCAGGACTAATGCTGGTGGCTAGTTGCTAGTTCTTTGCCTTGGGAGTATCTTTCGAAGGCCTGGCCTCGGGTTCATGAGTATGGTGCAGATGTCAATCTTTCTCGGGTTGCCACTTTTTGTTTGTTTGTTTCCTTCTTAAAGTGTTTGTACTTATAGGCATGTATAAGGAAGTCAAAGGATAACTTTGGGGAGTTCTCTCCTTCCATTATGGTTCTCCAGGATCAAACCTGGGTCCTTGGGTTAGTTTGGGAAGCCTGTTGACTAGCTGAGCCATACAGTGCACTCGCTTGTCACTTTGCTTGGTAGGCATTTCCCCTGGTGCCTGGGTAGAGACTGAGTGCTTGATGTGAAAGTGCCTTGGGCCCAGACAACTTGAGCCTGAGGTTAGGTTAGACACTGGAGGTCAGAAGCCTCAGGAAGGAAGAAGTGGATAGGATGGGTATGTAGTATGCCTACAGATAACCAGTTGGCAGCCATCAGTGGCACCATTAGAGAACCCCCTTCCCTCCAGGACCCCAAAGCACATGGTTTTCACTAGGCTGCAAGCAGGCTTTGGGGTTGTCATCTTAGGTCATGTGCCTTTTAACAGCATCTTTCTCAAAAGCTTCAGGTTCTCCACAGTTTTAGTATTTTGGGGTTCATCTCTATGCCAGGTTTAAAATCCATGCAACCTAATCTTAGCATTGGGGCTGAGCTCTGGGCACCTGGGGGAATGGAAACATTATTCCTGGGATTATTTTCTTTACCTCAAACTAGTGTAGTGTTCCAGAGGGACACAGATAATGGACCCTCTTGCATGGCTTCTATCATTATCGAAAGGACAAAGCACTAAGCTCTGATGCCACCGTTGAGGGCATTGAAGGAGCATTTCGCTCTGATGTCAGCACTTGCATCTTTCCACAGTCCCCTGGACAAAGGGGAGGCCTTACTCCTTCTGCAAGGAGACCTGGAATAAATGTGCCAATGAGCCCAGGACCCACGGACAGAGCTCCAGCCCTGTGCTGCTCCAGCCCTGTGCTCTTCCAACCCAGAGCCAACCTCTTTGTGATCCTTAGCCCACTGTCTCTTTCTTAGAAGTGGAAATGGCTTCCAGAGCAACAACTACTTTGGCCTCAGCCGGGAAGTGTTTTTACCTAAGGCACAGTCTAGGAGCACAAATCCTGTTTTCAGGTACCCCATTATTTCATTCACCCTGCATCCCCTCTCTGCAGTCCCTAGGCTTCCTCCCAGGCCTCCTGCTTAAAGCATTTGATGCCTGAGTTTCCACTGAAAGTTGCCACCTGGCCCCAAACCTCTGATCCTTTATTTTCTGTAATAGCCAAAATAAGTGACCACAAACTTGGTGACTTAAAACACCGAGCATTTCCATAAGTTGGGAGTCCAAATCAGGGTTTCAACAGGCAGGGTTGTGCTGTGTGATGCCTATTCTTGATCGCCAACTTGACTACAGCTGGAATAAACTAAAACCCAAGCAGCTGGGTACACTTCTGAGGGTTTTTTTTTTCTTAAAAAAAATTGAAAGTGGAGAGACCCACTTTTCATCTTTTGAGATAGGAAGATCCACCTTTAATCTGAGCCACACCTTCTTGGTGGCAGCCTGTGTGAAGGACATGGAAGAAGGAAGCTTACTTGCTTTGCCTGCCTGCTCTCCCACTCACTGGCAAGCTCATTCCTTCACTGGCACAAGAACCTACTTCAGGATTACAGCGTATACTGAAGACCAGCTGAGACATCCAGTCTCATGGACTGAACAACTTCTGGATTCTTGGGCCTTCCATTGGTAGACAGCCATTGTTGGACTAGCTGAACCACAGCCTGAAAGCCATTCTTAAAAATCCCCTTTATATAGCTATATCAATCTATATAGATACAGATTAATTCTATATGTTCTGCTCTTCTAGAGTACCCTGATTTTGGTAGCAGAAGTGGTTCTAGAACAACCGGAGTATAGGGATGGATTTTCTTAAGTATCTGGAATAGGCCTTCCAATTTGCCAGCACCTAGAGTTACCAAAGCCTCTCCACTTACTGACACTTCTCCTAGCAACTTGGAAGAGTGCTGAAAGCCCATGATGTGAACTGTTTAACAGATTTCATGAGACAAATGCATTTGATTATCCTGAGTCACCAATTGAGAGGCAACAGATTTGGTGAGCCTACCTATAAAATTTTAACAATTTGTGGAAAAATAAGGAAAATGATGATGCCGGTTGGTATTCTGGCATCTTTGGATAAAGTGACCAAGGAAAAGAATGGGCTCCATGATCAAACTAAGCAACTTCTAGCATCTCAGAATACAGTGAAGGGCAACTACGAATTCTGTGATAAACTGGCTGGCTCTAGATGCACATAAGTAATCTAAAGATTTCTAAGTGCGCCTGGAAGAGAATCTTCTCTCTGGCAGTGACAGAGCTCAAGTATTGGAAAAATCAAACCAAAGCTTTCATTATACGGTTGACTGAATTACAGCAAAAATTCAAGTCCCACCCTCAAGGAGTGTTGGTGGGTAATGGGAGGGCATTAGCTGGTGAAGAGGGGGATCCTGTAACGTGGGATGAAGATGTGTGGGAGGGCCCTCTCGAGGCTGAGAACACTGAACCCTCAGAGTTTTACAAAACTAAGTAAAAAGCAGAACCCTAGGAGGTAGTCTCCCCACCCTCAGAAGATGTACACCCACCCCTGCCTCTTGAAACACTGTTTTCTCCACTTTTCACTGAGGAAATTAATTCTTTACTGTCTGCTAAAGTAGCAATGTCAGGTAAGTTAATATTGACGTGGCCGTGGCAGCAGTGACAGAAGTTGGTTGGGTTTTTAAAAAGAAGAAAAGAAAGAAAGAAAAGAAAGAAAGAAAGAAAGAAAGAAAGAAAGAAAGAAAGAAAGAAAGAAAAGAAGGAAAGAAAGAAAGAAAGAAAGAAAGAAAGAAAGAAAGAAAGAAAGAAAGAAAGAGGGAGGAAGGAAGGAAGGAAGGAAGGAAGGAAGGAAGGAAGGAAGGAAGGAAGGAAAAATGAGGGCACGAGAAATGACCCAGTTGTTAAGAGCATTGATTGCTTTTCCCAGCGATTCTGTGTTTAATTTCCAGCAATCACTTGGTGACTCACAACCATCTGTAATGGGATCTGATGCCTCTTCTGGTGTGCCTGAAGACAGCTACAGTATATTCATATACATAAAATAAATAAATAATTCTTTTTTTAAAAAAAGAAAGGAAGGAAGGAAGGAAAAAGAAAGAAAAAATGAGAACTAGATGGTAGTGGCCCACACCTTTAATCCTAGCACTTGGGAGGCAGAGACAGGCAGATCTCCCAGTTCAAGACCAGCCTTATCTACAAAGCAAGTTCCAGGACAGTCAGGGATACACAGAGAAACCCTACCTCGGAAAAACAAACAGCAAACAATAAAACAAAACAACCAAGCCAAGCTCTAGGCAGCTCATCAGAGGATGTCTTCAATGTACCTCACAAGCCACATATGCCAACAACAAGGGACCCTTCCAATGACCATGCCTCTCCACCAGGCTCTGCTGGCCTGGCTCTCCCCTTGCTGACCATTGAGTACCTAGCACCCTGGTTTACCTGGCTAAATAAAACTGAGGCTGGCCAACATTCCTCCCAAGGAACATCTGCTACAGAGCCAGCACCGAGTCACTGTCCTTGCCACCAGTGGCTGTGGATGTGATGCCTTGCTGTGCAGTCAGAGTTGCAACTTGACCTGTGCCCCTTGTGTCTGTGAGGGAATCCTGCCTGCAGATATTAGTGGCATCACTTAGAGCTGAGTTGCTTGGTTGTTAAGATTCATTTGCCTTGAGTCATTCCCTCTTTGCTATGTATGAATTCAACAACAACAACAACAACAACAACAACAACAACAACAAAACACCTGTCTGCATCTCTGTGATACATGAGTCATGTTCAAGACACAGTTCCATCTCCATGTGCAATGTAACCTCTCCCGGGTTATCACTCCCTTATCCAAAAAAAAATTTTTTTTAATCTCTCTTCATCCTAAAGTTCTACCCATGTTAAGTGTTGCAGCTCCGAAGGGAAAGACTTCCCTATAGAGAGGTATTACAGCTCTGCTCCAGCTGTGGGGGAAGAGTTTCCGCTGATGCCAATGTAGCAGCTCAGTTCCGGCAGGCAGGGGGAGGTTTCCCAAAAGAAAGTGTTACAGTTCTGCTCAGAGAGGTATCCTGGCAGTCCAGAGCCAAGGAATACCACAATGTCACATTGTACAAAAATAAAACCTCACACAAGAGATTTGTTGGGGGTGGGGGAACTCCTTAGGCAAGAAGCAGGAGTGAAATGGACCGGAAGGCAGGGTTTATACTGTGCTTCTGTGGCAAGCTCAGGACTGGTGGGATTGTGTTTCTTGGCCTTGGGCTTGGGGTTGTCAGGGTCAGGATGTTTTTCCTTCCCGCCTTTTATCCTACAATTCCCAACTCTACCTTGTTGCTCTCCCCACCCACGGACAAACACATAATTAAATAGATAATCTACGGAGCCTGGAGAGATAGCTCAGCGGTTAAGAACACTGGTTGCTTTTGCAGCGAACCCCAGTTCAGTTTCCAGCACTCACAAAACTGCTCACAAACATCTGTAGCTCAAATTTCTGGGGATCTAGTGCTGCCTTCTGGCCTCCAAGCATGCACAAGACATGCGCGTGGTGAACAAACATGCAGGCAAATATATAATACTATTTTTAAATTAAAAAAAAAAATCGTGCGGTCACCCGCGATTTCCTTATTTTCCTGTCATCCCACTTCCTGTCAGTCCACCATTTGTAAATTCATCTCCACTGTGTTCCTTGCCACTGCGGAAGCCCATCTTGGGGAACCAGAGAAACTGAGAAATGGGGCTGTAGAGCCTACCCAGGAATTGATGAGCCATAGGTTCAGAACCTCTAGGCGGGACCCAAGCCTCGGCCCCGCCCCTTCCGAGAGCTGCCTCGGGCCCTCCTGTAGCGGGCAGTTCCCGTGCGCTCTCAGAAACCTGTGCGCGAGCAGGTGCCAACGGTGCCAACGATGCCAACGGTGCCAAGGGCGCCAGAGGGGCTGGCAGCCGAAAGAGGAGCGGCCGCGTTCTGCTGAGCTGCCGAGGGATCAGGCTTGCCGGAGGAGGAGCGCACATGGCACTGCATCTCCGAAGCCCCTGAACACCCATGGAGGTGGTTTACCGTTGGTGGGTGCCCCTCTCGTCTCCAGACCCAACCCCTTTTACCTTCAACCATCTTAGCTATGTCTGTAGCCACACCATGAACTTTCCCTGTGGACTGCCACAACTGAAGCTCTAGCTTTCTTCCCTATCCTTCTACTTAGGAAGCTTGCTCTCACCCCAAACTCCCCTGCCACCCAGCAAGCCAGTCCCCACTCCCCCCCCACCCCCGCCCGCCATGGGTGAGCCAGAAACCATAGTGCAGCCCTCTAAGGACAGGTGACTTCCCCTTGTCCTGTTGCAGGATCTGAGCAGCCACTCACTGGGCAGCACCTTAGCTGCTGTATTCATCATGCTGAAGGAGGCTGTGGACATCCTGCCCAGAAAGCAGGATGTCCAGGATCCTGCCTAACTTCACCTAGGTGAGTGCTCTATGGGAGGAGAACCAGGCTGAAGAGCCTGGGAATGGGAGGTCGAGTGCCTTTCCTTCCTGGTTCTTCCTCCAGTGCTCCCAGTCAGCTTCTGCTGGTCTTGAGTGGTAGTTGAGGAGGAACCACCCGGTCCACAGAACTGAGAGTCTACAGAGGCAGCCCTGGGCATCCTCTCTTACAGAGGGATGTGGCGATGCTGGGCAAAGGCAATGGAGGGGGAAAGAGAAGGACCATTGCCTATGGGATGGAATGTAAGAGCTTCAGGATTGGCCCTGAGCCCAAACTTCTGTTTGTTTTTTATCTAAGGATGTGGTGGGAACTTGAAACCTGAGACTTCCAGAAGATGCTGGCCACCAACTGGTGCCTCACACAGAAACCCCACAGGTCCTGCCAGCACTGGACCCTTGCTCTTTCTCCTGTAGCTTTGCCTTGGCTCAAGACCCATCTGCACCAGTTCTCTGGTCTCTGAGAGCTCCTTTGGAGGCCTGGCTGTCCCTGTGCTCTGCAAGAGCAAACGAGATGTGGGTCTTGTTGGGCCCCAACCAGGCCTGACCCCTCTGCATGAGGGAGGAGACTGGAGTCTCTCCATCCAATTTAGGAATTCTGTGAACAAATCACTGGAGACAGCGTGTTTCTCTTTGTAACCAGGAGGAGTTTCAGCAGGAAATTCAGCCTAGTCCTGGGGGCCACAGCATCTGACTTAAGAATGTAGTTTCAAAGGGGTTGATACTTTCCAAGCATCAATGTGTCAGAGCAGAATAATGAGCATGGTGAGAGTTGAGGAAAAGCTGAGATGCCCTCCGACAGGCAGGCCCCAAGGAAGGCTGCCTCAAGAAAGTAGTCCATCAGCCCTGCAGGCTGTGGTCATGGAGGTGGGCAAGAGTGACAGAGGACTGGGTTTGTCTTTCAGATTTCTGATTTCCACAGCAAATCCCTATAGTAACTCGATCCCTGAGATAAAGTTCCTATCCTCCAAACGTGGAAGGGAAATGGGCATGAGGGAAGCAGCTTGTCCTTGGAGGAGCCGGGCTATGTCAGAAGTGGTCAGCAATTCTGTCTTTCTGTGGCTCCTTCCCACTGACCTCCTTCCCACTGGGTACAGCGCTTGTGCCTTAAGGACCGTGATCCCGTGAGGCTTCCTCAGGACTGGAGGTCTAGGTTGACTCCATCCCATCCAGTTATGCTCCCTACTGTCCCGTGGTAGAGGCGCCAGTGGGGCAGTACCAGAGCAAAAATGGGACATGGCACCTGTGCACAGAAACCCTCAAGGGGTTCACCTTGGATCAAGAAAATCAGCTAGGGATTTCTGTTGCTGTGTAACAAAGTACCCCACAATTTAGCAGCTTAAACATATAGTGTTATCTCTGGTGGTGTCTCACTCACAGGCTACAGTCTGAGTGTGCTGCCCTGGCCATGGTGTCTCATGTGAAGGCCCAGCCAAGAGGAGATGCTGTCACTCTCAAAGTACAGTTGACAAGATTTCAGTTCCTTTCCAGAAAACCCACAAAGGGTCTTATTTTCTGCTTTTTGGCTAGAGGCTTCGCTGACTTATTTTCTTCTGCTTTTTGGCTGGAGGCCTCACTGCCTTCTTCGCCTATCCACAGTGTGCCTCCCAGTATGACAGGTGCCTCCCACCTGGTTAAGCAAGCAAGAGAGCAAGTGAGGAAGTGGGCTCTGTCATCCATTTGACTTCATAAGGGAAATTCTGGAATGTTTTGTTTGAGTTGAAGGCCATACAGACTAAAAGGAAGCAGGTCCACACTGGACTACATACACCAGGAAGAGGAACGTTGAGGACCACCTCCTGGGTCATCTCCACAGCCTGCCATGACACCTTCCAAACCCTGTTAGTGTCCTCACCTGGGGACACTACTGTGCTCAGTATCTTGCTACCCTAGTGTGTCACTTTTAAGACACTGAATTGTAATACCCTAAGATATACCCAGGGAGTCAGAGGTACATGCTTGTTAGAGCTGCCTCTGGCATCTGTTGACCATTTTACAAGGGAGTTGATCCCTTTGGATTTCCCTGGGTGGCATAAGGCATAAGCTGGGATGTTAGGCTGTTGCTTAAAGGACAAGCTTGGGCCTTGCTCTGAAGCTGATAATTCAGAGATCCCTGAGACTTGGAAAAATGATGGCTAAACATGTAGAGAAGTGTGCCCGTGTCCTTGCCTGTATCTGTAGGAGTCACATAGGTTAAGGCCTGAAGAGCACCAGAGCCCGTATCTTGGGAGAGCACCTCTTCATCCTCCTAGAGAAGACTGGGTGCACTCACCCTCAGAGCTCCCTAAGGCTTTGATGAAGTTGGAACTCCCCCCTCACCTGCCCTAAAGCCACCAGTCCTGCAACAGGATGTTCCATCATTCCATAGCAATCTCTGGTAACTTTGGGGTTTTTTTCCTTAGAATTTCCCTGTTTAAGGTCCATGAAGTACTGGCACCTTTGGTTATTTCGTCTATAGAAGTAATAAACTCAATCTATCAAGGCCTGTCTGTACTGGGGATAAAATGTACAATGGATGAAACCTATGTTATATGTGAGAAACATATAACATAACTTCTGCCCGAAGCTCATCTCTTTACTGGGGAACCTCAACCTCTGATTTGCTCAAAAAGACAAGTTCCCAGTCACCTACTTTTTACAGTATCCACTTCCCACCACCCCACCACCTGACAACAATCTATTAAAATGTTAAACCTGCAATGAGTTAAACCTTTCACTAGGTCAGAACCTTGTGATCTAATTGTTTCAGAAAGCACATACTTTTGTTTGACAAAATAGAAGGAATACTGGAATAGCCAGAGAGTTACACTGTACCTTCCCTTGCTCAGTGCCAAATTCCTTTCTGCCTCTGTTGTCCTGCTCCTTCAGATATCTGAACCAGAACCACCTTGACCATCCATAGACTCAGTAGGCTGGAAGGAACAGAGTTCCTTCACCAGCTCCTCAATAGGCCATCAATCGAAGCCAGACATAGAACTGTCTTGTTCCTCAAGCATACAGCAAAGTTGATCCACATTGTAGGTATGCACCTGAATGTACCATTCTTCATTTGCAAAACCTAGCCACTTCACATCTGGTCAGCCCCAGCACTAAAATAGTAATCACTTGTTGCTAAGAAGGTAAACTAGCATAGCTCTTGTGGAAAAAATTCAGTGGTTTCTCAGATTACATGGTTATGCGACCCTGTGTGGCAATCCTAGGCATATATGAGAGCTATAGCACAGTTTTAACATCTGTGTCCACAGAACTGACAGTATGCCAAAGGTGGGAGCAACTTGAAAATGCAACAGGTAAGCAGATGTAAGCAAACATGACCAGTCCATGCAATGGGACATTATCAATGGAGAATGAAGTTCAGATATATGTGCACATGGATCATAAAACACTAAATAAATGCAGAACAAATAGTGTAAGGTTCTAACAGGAGGCGCCTGGGAGGCAAATTCACAAGGCAGAATAGGACAAACTCTCAAAAAGCCAATGCGCATTACCCAGAGCAGGTGCAGTGGGGAGCGACTATGACCTGCATATCTGCAATTCTCAAAATATTAAAGTGGAAAGTACAGGGACAACTCTGGAACTAGATGGTATGTCACTACTATAGAGTCAGTAAGGGCCTGAGAGAATGGAGCTGATAAATGAGGTGGACTACAGTCTCATGTAATAGCCAACTTTATTCAGAGCATCAATTTATTTTGAGGGTTAAGAATCACATGAGTAAAGTGTTCAATCACAAGGACAAGATGCACTTGGCAAAAATGTGTTTTTCCATAGAGGCATAACAATTTCATTGCTAACAGCAGCAAGCAATGAGTTCCCTGAAATAAAGACACCACACCTGGGAGGGGCACAAAGCATTCCAGACCAAGTCTGCGTTCCTACGAGACCGGTCACAAGACTTCTCACAAGCACCCAGAATTCTTACAGGACTCCATTCTTGGACCATGTTCCTACAGTGATGCTTTGCGACACAATGAATGTGCTTAACACCATGATCATACAATCAGGACTGAACTTGTAACTTTGATGTGCACTTGATCATAGTTCACCAGGTGAGATGGTGGCACGTGTCTGTAATCCACTTGGAAGAACGTGGCAGGGGGATTGCTCCAGGTCTCAGGCCACCCTGGCCCACATGGTAAATTTTGACTTAGATTACACAAGACTTCAACAAAACACAGGCCAACTAAGATTACAGCTATTGACAATATAGCTCAATATAGTCATAAAGATGGCTTTTGACCCAACAATCCAATCTTTGAGCATTTTCCAATAGAAATGAAAACCTGCCGGGCATGGTAGCATATGCCTTTAATCCCAGCACTCGGGAGGCAGAGGCAGGCGGATTTCTGAGTTCAAGGCCAGCCTGGTCTACAGAGTGAGTTCCAGGACAGCCAGGGCTACACAGAGAAACCCTGTCTTGAAAAACCAAAAAAAAAAAAAAAAAAAAACCTGTGTGCACCAGACGGATATAGAACGCTCATAGCAGCACTGTGGGTAACAGTTCCCAGACAGGTCAGAACCTCCATGGTCACTAAGAGCAGATAGACAAGGAGTGGTGTGCCTACGTAAATGGGTGGATTACAGTTTCAACAATGTGGCTGAATGCCACAAAGATGATGTTGAAGGAAAGTCAGTTGAAAGAACATGCTGTATGTTTTCCTGTGTTTTTTCACACATGCAGTTCAAGTCCAGGCAAATTCCAGGGCAGAGCACTAACGGTGATGATCTCAGGAGGTCATGCCTGCTTTGTGTGTGTGTAGAGTGCACAGAATCTTTTATTCTGGATCTTTGTTATATGGCTGTGTTTGGTTTGTGAAAGTCATTTAGCTTTATGATTCATGCACTTGTCTACAATTAGAATTTGACTTCAAAGTTTAACCACACACATGTTAGAATGGTTAAACTCCAGAAGACAGAACAAATGTTGGCATGCTGGCACAGATACAGAAGCAGGCACTCCCAGGATGGGTGGGAAGGTAAAATGGAACAGCCACACTGAAACACACTTATAATTTCTTCCAAAACTAAATATGCTTTCCCTATATAACCAAACAAACACACTCTTCTAGTCAAAGAAGCAGAAAACTTAAGTCCACACAAATGTCTGCACATGGGCATTGTGAGGCTTGACATTGGCTGTCAACTTGACTGGATTACCATATCTACAAAACTAGTAAAATACATTGTGTGGGGGGAAGACAAGAGTGTGTGCTTTCTGAAACAATTAGATCACAAGGTTCTGACCTAGTGAAAGGTTTAACTCATTGCAGGTTTAACATTTTAATAGATTGTTGTCAGGTGGTGGGGTGGTGGGAAGTGGATACTGTAAAAAGTAGGTGACTGGGAACTTGTCCTTTTGGATTATGTTATCCTGGTCCCTTCCTGATGTCATTCCACTCTGTTTCTTATACATCATGAAGTGAAGAACCTCCTTTACCACATACTCCCATTGCCATGCTTTCTGCCCAAGTATCTTAGGTCAAGCAACAGACTAAGGAAAAGATTTGTAGTAGGGAAAATGAAATCTGTCAGGGAGTTGAGGTACTGTGATTACCCATAACCCATTCTTGGGACTTAGTGGAACCCAGAGATCTATTGGTGGTAGGAAAATTAACAAGTCATGTCCAAAAGGGTAGCAATTCAAGCCTGATGTGCATGAGATTATGAAGGGAAAGAGAACAGAAGAGAACTTAGGGTCAAGTCAGAATTCCAATTGCCAGGGGTGGTGACACAGATTTATATATAGTCCTAGCACTGGGAAGGTAGAGGCATTGTGAGTTCAAGTCCAGCCTGGCCTACCCAGCAAATTCTTGTCTCCACAAAAGATTGTATTTAACAGTCAGAAGTTGAGCCTGTAAACCAGGTAGAGATGGAGCAATGATTAGAAGTAAAACCTGGAGAGATGTTCATACATATGAGGGAAAGACAGGCCACATGACAAACACTGCCAGAATTCATGTGGAATGATGACCGACAAGTCTATTTGCAGGAGTGGGAAATCAAGTTTAGTGTGGTGATTTGAATATGCTTGGTCCTCAGAGTGGCACTATTAGGAGGTGTGGCCTTATTGGAGGAGGTGTGAACTTATTGGTGGAAGTGTGTCACTTTTGGGGTGGGCTTCAAGACCCTCCTCCTTACTGCTTGAGGAAAGTCTGCCCCTGGCTTCCTTTGGATGAAAATTTAGAACTCTCAGGTCCTCCAACACCATGCCTATTTGAATGCTGCCATGCTTCCTGCCATGATGATAAAGGACTGTATCTCTAAACCTGTAAGCCAGCCCCAATTGTTGTCTTTTATAAGAGTTGCCTAGGTCATGGCGTCTGTTCACAGCAATGGAAGCCCTAAGACACTTAGCAAGAGCTGCTTTGGAGACATAGTGATGTCAAGTTGGGATGGGCTGAGAAGTGGGTGAGACATATGGACAAGAGATAAAGTGCTGTTATTTCAAAATCCTACATTTGTCAAGGAAGAGACAGTTCTGTCTGAGTGCAGTAAAGACTTCAACCAGTGGCTTGGGGGTCTGCTGGGTGGACCCACCTATTGCAGCTAGAGAATATCTGGTTTACATTTGCAAGGAAGCAATGTCTTGTTACCTACTGCACCAAGAAGTCCACACAACACGGGGGGGGGGGCAGGTAAGGTGGTGTTGGAAAGGGCTGGTAGGATTTGGGTGTGTAGCCAATAAATTTGGGTACCTTTAAGGAAGTGAATGAAGTCTTTGTGGATTGTATGGCAGGAAGAGGAACTAATTCCATGAGTGGCTCTTTTCTGAGACCAGGGAGAATACACAGCACAACTTTGTAATTGGTAAAGCAGCAGCAATTTGGTGGCTGAGATGAGGGAATATTTGGCACTTTTGTGGCTTGGCCAGTGATGGTGTTGTTTTCTGGTCTCTATCCCAGTGGGACAGCTGAGACCCCGCTGGGCGCCATCCTCTCCCGGGCGGTCAGAAGGTGTTTTGCCTGCTCGGTCGCACAGGGAACAGTGGACAGGTGCAGACCCGCCTCTCTGGCCAAAAGCCTGTCTGGATGTCAGGTTCGTCGCCACTCCTCCCTTCCCGGGGAAACGCCATAACAATTTATCACGGGACCAAATGCCCAGGCCAAGAGCGCCTGTGCGCTTGCGCAGCCCACCCGCGCCCCGCCCCCGCGCGTAGCACTCTGGGGCGGCGGCTGCGCGGCGCGCGATTGGCAGGGTCTCCCGCGGTGAGTGACGGCGCCGCCGCCGCCGCCGCCGTCGCCGCCGCCCAGGGTAGCGCGGAGCCTCCGCTCCACTGCCCCGCCGCCATGGATCTCTTCGGGGACCTGCCGGAGCCCGAGCGCGCGCCGCGGCCGTCTGCCGGTAAGCGGCGCGGGGAAAAAGGGCGGCGCCGGGATGCGCAACCTCCGCCATCTTCGCGCCACCGCCGCCTCAGTCTCGGCCTCTGGCTCCCGAGGCCGCAGCGACCGCGCGGTCCCTGTCCAGGCCTCGCGTGGCACACGCACGAAGTCCCGCGCCGAAGGGTCGGGGCACTCTGGCTTTAATTTGGCCACAGCAAGTCTCCCAGCGCAATGTTCTGGTCCCGGGCCTGTCTGCGTCCTGGAAACCCCGAGAACTTAACAAGTTTCCGACTCCCAGCCCCTCGGTGCGGGGCGCCTGCACGGCCAATGCGGGGCGCTACGGCTGGATAACCGGGGGTGGGGGGTGGCGGATGCAGCCCACGTTTTGGCAACGTCTTTGGCAGGGAATAGGAAGGTGGAGAGAACCCAGCCTTTGCCTTCAGAGCGTTCAGTTCTGATCGCATAGGTTAAAAACCGTGGGAAACGCCAGGCGTCCGGAGTAACGGTACCCGAAGAGTAGTGAGAAAGACCGGGGAAGGAGGTGGCCTTTAGCTAAGGGCTTCGGCTGATGGTTTCCAGAGATTCTAGATAGGAGACAATGTTCAAAAGTGGGAGAGCTCAGATCTCCAGCTTGGCAGAGCGGGACGGGCTAGCATGGAAGAATGCTGGGGCTTGGGGTCATGAGAACGTATGGACCTGCCCTCTTCACACCTGTGCTTTGGTTACCTGCGCACCTCCAGACTCCTGAGACGCTTGTAGTGTCCTCCTCTTGAAGTTGCTCCGGGTAGTGGCACCGTTACTTACTCCCACCAACCAATCTGATGGTGCAGGAGCTTCTAAGTCACAGGCCTTGAGTCTGTGAATTTGATTCAGCCATTCATTTTGAAGATAACCACCCGTTACAGTTGTGAGTAAAGCTGGTCTCATACAGGCAGCCTTGCATCTGTCACTGGAGTATAACCTGTGTCTGAATGTGCTCGGACCAGAGTTTGGATTGCCAGGTGTGCCTGGAAATCTGTCATCATTAGTAGTCTATATTGCTTTTTATCCAAAGTTATTTTGGGTCTTCTCCGTGGTCAAGGCTCTCTTGACATGACCTAAAACCTTACAACTCAACTTGGGACTTAGCAGATACGTGCAGAGGGCGCATCCTGGTCTCCGCAACCCCCTCCCCATGCCCCTTCTCTCCCTCCCTCCCTCCCTCCAGCTCAACTTCCAAACCAGGCTGACTTCCTTGCATAGAGGTAGTGGGGTGTTTACGATCTTTTGCCTTTTGGAGTGGATTTGGGAACTGTTTCCTGCTTGCCTGGAGGATATGGACACTGTTACAATGTATTCTTGAAGTTTTAAGACAAGACAGGCTTCCAGAATTTGTGGAGCACAGAAAGCTGAGGGCTAAATACGAAAGAGATTGAGAGAATTTAGATTCAGAGTTACTGTAGCAAGCTAATAAAACATCCTTAGATAAACGTGTCCCCCTCTCCCTACATAACACCTGTAATCCCAGTCCTTTACAGAGGCCTAGATAGGAGGCTCTTGAGGACCAGGCCAGTCTGGACCATATCATGAGTAGGGTCAGTATGCAATTTAGTCTTATCCTTAGGTCGACTTAACAACCAACCCCATTTAATAAAGCAAAGTATGGTGTCAGAACACGGTCCACTTTGTTTAAAAAAAAACCAGCAACAGTACCAACAAAATAGTTACATAACACCCTAATAAGAGGAAGTTGTTTTTGATGGCTACAAGTGATTTTGCCTGTGCAGTATGTCTGTACCACCTGTGTCTGGTACCTATAGAGGCCCAGGAGGAGGGAGTAGAACCCCTTGGAATTGGAGTTACAGACAGTAGTGAGCTGCCATTTCTGTGCTGAAACTGAGAAGCTTGTGTTAACTGCAGAGCCATCAACTCTAGCTCCAAAATGATGATTTAAAAATTAATACTATATTTTAAACATTAAATCATTAATATTGTGATTTAAAAGTAATTTGCATACTATCCTGATTATCTCTAGCTGGTGGTAGGACCTGGGAGATTGGAGCTGATAAATGAGGCTAACTCTCTTGTAATATAGTCAACTTTATTCAGAGGGTTAAGAATCACATGAGTAAAGTACACAATCACAAGGATAAGCTGCACTTGGCAAAAATGTTTTTTCCATAAAGGTCCATAAAGGTATATGAACATTTAATTGAGTAATAGCAGCAAACATACTGAGTAATCTGAAATAAACTCATTCCTATCCACTCCACCTGGGAAGAACACAAAAACACATTCCAAGAATAATTATGTGTTTTGAAGAAACTGAGGTCACAAGACTCTTGTCTTTTTCTCACAGGCACTTAGAATTCTCCTCACAGGACTCCATTCTCAGACCATGTTCTGACACCATACTTTGCTTTATTAAATGGTGTTGGTTGTTAAGTAGTCCTAAGGATAAGACTAAATTGCATATTTACCCTACTCATTCATGGGTCAGTATAACACATTTTCCAAAATAGTACTAGGAGCAATTAAAAAATAAGTCTAGTCATTTTCACATACTATAGGAAGGTGTGTGGGAAATGGAAGTGGCTGTGTCTTCAGATCAAGCTTTGCACTGCCTCTGACCTTCAGGAACCGCTGGCAAATGTGTGTAATAAGTGGTGCCTCCTGCAGATACTATGTGGAATAAGGAGAACCTGTGCCTTTGGTGGAATGCATGACCCAGGTTAGATTCTATAGTCAGGGATTTGTAGATGATGGCTGGTAACATCCCTAGGATCTGCACTGTAACCACAATGTAAAGAGGCAGTTGCACTGATTCTGTAAAAAGTACAATGTGTGTGGCAGAAGATGACACCACCACTCAGCACAGTTTTTTTAGTATCACATCTTCATACCCACAAGACAAATTTCTATAACCTGGAATAAGTATGTAGAAAGTATGTGTTTTATGTCTACAGATAATGTCCTGAATTCCAGCTTCACTCTAGGACTTAAGATTTTGATAGTTGAGTATTTCAATTAAAAAAAAAAAGATCAATCTTTTGCAGAAAGGAATTATACTTATTTTCTGTCAGTAGTGGAACTTACAGATACGTAAAATGCTGACATAGATTGTTTGGTTACATAGAATGGTTCACTTGTTTGCTTGTTAGAACATTTCGTTCAAAACTGCTGGTCAGGCTAGAGCACAAGCACATGGTTGAACACCTACCTATCAGGTATAAGGCCCTGGGTCAGGCTAGAGCACAAGCACATGGTTGANCACCTACCTATCAGGTANAAGGCCCTGGGTCAGGCTAGAGCACAAGCACATGGTTGAACACCTACCTATCAGGTATAAGGCCCTGGGTCCAGAACTGGTACCAAAGGGCAAAACACTAGGCGGTCAGCCTGGGGCTGTCACTCAGTGCAAGAGCAGGAATTTAGCATGAAAAATCTTGAGTCTAGTTCTTAGCACCTCAAATACAACTGATGTTTAATTGTCAAGGACTATTTGCTCACTAGAGTAACTTAGAAGTATGTAATTTAGGAGCCGGTGTGAAGACTCATTTCTATAATCTCTGCAATTAAAGTATGTGGACATAGGATTCTAGCCTTTACACACTCTTGTATATACACCCACACAGTCACATGAGTATTTATTTGAGAAATGGAAATGCAAACATAAAGGTTAAAATCAGAAGACAACATTACTTCTAAAACTTAGTGTATATATGCAAGAAAAAAAAGTAAGTCATAGTTAAGTGAACTGAGAAAAGAATGACAATATATGTTTTGAAGAATTAATATAGTTATGCCTAATGATTGAAAGATTCACAGGATTAATAAAAAGACAACCCCTTAGTACACATCTTTAATCCCAGCACTTAGTAGGCAGAGGCAGGCAAATCTCTATAAATTCAAGGCCAGGCTGGTCTAGGTCTACACAGAAGTTCCAGGGCAGTCAGGCTACATAGTGAAACACTCCAGAAGACAAATGACAAAAAAGTCATCATAATATATAATATCCAGAAGATGTAGAGCCTGGATAGATAATGGGGAGGAGGCGATGGCTAATACTAGCTATGATTGGAAAGGTGCACAGTTCATTCCCGTTGTTGTTATGGATCAAAGTTGCATATTGTCTGGTGGTAGCTGACGACTATAGTTCACGTAGTTTGGATTTCTGTTTATTCAAAACAGTGCAAAGTTTTGGAAAAGTTCCATAGTATAATATGACCCACATCCATTGTCTAAGATCAAATGTAGTGTTTATAAACTACAGGACATTTTAAAGGATCCAGATACAAACATGTTTGACCATACTGATGGATGATATGCAGGATGACTAAAGAGGTCTTCATGAGCCAGCTTGGGGTTGTGCTGTAGAACTGTAAGGGTAATAAGGCGTGGTCTTGGTTGAAGTCCAAGGCAGGTGCCCAACTAGAGCCCACACTGGGAAATCCGTCAGCTGGGTTTGAATCTCCACTCCACTCCCATAGCCATCCTGGGCAGGCATTTGGCCTTGGTGTCTCAGCTTCCTTTTCATGGAGTAGTAACAGTACCTTATAGGATCCTTATAGTAATCAGTTGAGTTAAAACATTTAGGGCCCTTAATATAGTGCCTTACAAGCAGTGAGAATTTCATTTTACAGCTCATTCTCAGTTGTGGCCAGTAAGATGGGAAGGTAGTCTCTCTTTGTTTAAGTAAGTACCTCTGGTGGTATTCTAGGGTGAGAGAGTGCTGTTTGAACACTCAGTCTTATGGCTGAAGCAAGACATTTGCTGTGAGGATGTGCCTGTGAGAACTGAAGATACACCTGTTATCTATGCAAAGACTTTTCCTGTTGGACAAAAGTAGTGGAAAGACCATGCTTAGATGAGGAGGGCTGCTGCTCAGATTGGCCTCCATGCTGTAATTTACATGTCCCTGTCCTTAAGAGGCTGGGCCCACTGCTGTCGTGGCCCACTGAATGAGGTGTCCTAATTATCTAATTTTTAAAAGACTTAGGTTATATGGGTGTTTTGCCTGTGTGTATATGTATACCATATGTGTGTCTGGTGCCCCCAGAGATCAGAGGACAGTGTTGGATTCCCCTGGAACTAGAGTTATGGATTGTTGTGAACTACCGTGTGGGCGCTAGGAATTGAACATAAGTCTTCTGCAAGAGGAAATATTACTGAGGTATCTCATCATCCCCCAACCAAATACAGTTTGGAGTGTCAGGGGAATGGGCATTTTGATTGTTAGACCTTTGGAAGTGAGCTGATAGACTATTAGGGGTTTATAGAGGAATTAATACTTAGAGTAAGCACTCTTTAGTGTTCTGCTTCTTAGAATGGAGTTAGCCCTCTTGTATCTGTGGGTTCTACACTTGTGGATTCTATGTACCACGAATTGAAACAGATTTTTAGAAGCTGTAAGCATGTGTAGACTGGTTTCTAGTTAGCTTTGCTTAAATGACACAGTCTAGGTGCCATTTTTGTAGTATTTACTGTGTGCTGGGCACAGATATTCTAGAGATGGTGTGACATATAGAGGATGATCTTGGTGAGTTGTTTGGGTAAAATGACATTTGTATAAGACAGCAGTCATCTCTGGATTTGGATATTAGTTCCAGAAGCAGTGTTCATTGACCCCAAGGGTATCTGGGGACAATGAAAGACAGTTTTGCCTTCTGCTTCCATACATTTGTGCCTCATGAGAAAAATGAAAATGTTTGTGATTCCTCAGCTTGTTGGGAATCCTGAGCATTAGAATTCTAAGGGTTGTTGTATGGGAATAAAATAAAAGAGACTTTGTTAGCTTTAGGGGATGTGTGTTTATTTAGGCACTTCTTTTTTTCCTCCCCTTCCCTTCTCCTTGCGCTGGCCCATAGGATATTATTATTATTATTATTATTTGTTTCTCATTACAGATGGTTGTGAGCCACCATGTGGTTGCTGGGATTATGAACTCACGACCTCCGGAAGAGTAGTCAGTACTCTTAACCGCTGAGCCATCTCACCAGCACTATTTAGGCACTTCTAAATATCCCCAAGACATTTCTTTCTTTGGAATTGATAGATTCTACTTTTTGTTTTAAAGAGAAGAATTAGGCTACAGGGATGGGTAAGTGCTTGCCACATAGTATGAAGTTCAGATCCCACTGCCTATGTAAATGCAGGGTGAGCATGAGGTCTACATGTAATCCCAACACTCGGGGGCAGAGATGGATTTCTGAAGTAAACTGGCTACTAGCTGAGCCAAATGAGCATGCTCTAGCTTCAAAAGACCCTGCCTCAATATACAATGTGGAGAGAGATCAAATAAGACAGCCAGAGTCTACTTATGTCTTCCACACACACACACACACACACACACACACACACACACACACATACACACACAGCACGTAAGCATACTCACATGTAGACACACATGTAAGGAGAATTGATACCCATCTCATCTTTATATGGAGAACAAATCATGATCATAAATAAACATCTTGAAGAATATACATTTAAGTGAACTGATATAAATGAGGGTATTTTACATGTGCTCTAAGAAACTACAGGTCTGTGTTGGGTTTGTGGGTGCTAGGAATTGAACCCAAAGCCTCTGCAAGAGAGCCATAGGAGGTGAGCATGCTGTATAGTGGTCATTTAACCCAGCTATACATTCTAAGAACCTATGTAGATGCTAAAAAACTCTGTAAAACACTATGTTCTTCCCTGTACTTGTGTGAGAGCTTGACAGAAACTAATAAAATAATCATAACATGCCATAATTGTGTGTTTTGGGGGCTTGAGAGAT
The DNA here is from genome assembly GCF_900095145.1 of Mus pahari. Taxonomy (NCBI): domain Eukaryota; kingdom Metazoa; phylum Chordata; class Mammalia; order Rodentia; family Muridae; genus Mus; species Mus pahari. Next base: position 68,725,701 of record NC_034594.1, on the reverse strand, counting down.
TGGCCCAGTGACTAAGAGCCCTACTTGCTCTGATAGAAGACACAGGTTCCATTCCCGGCACCTACATGGTAGCTTGCAACCATCTGCAGCTCCAGTTCCAGAGGCTTCAAAGGCCTTCTTTTGATCTTTGAGTATCAGGCATGCACATGGTGTACAGACAGACATACAGGCAAAACACTTGTACACATAAAATTAAATAATAAAAAATAATGTGTGTTTTGGGGACATTTCTTAAATAAAAGTTGCTTGAATATAGATTGTGTAATTCTATATCAGTCACTCTGACACCCCCCCCCCCCCAATGGCTACTAATCACTAATGGTTTCTGAGGGATTCAGTGACAGGCAGCATGGGGAGAGCAAAGATGGCCTGGATAATGAGATACACAGTGGGTAGGGGTTAGGGATAGCACACATCTCACTATGCTAACTTAGAATGGTGTGCAGTTGAAAACAAGTTCTTTTGATAATTTCCCATTTAATACCACTGGGCTGCCAGTGATGCTGCATAACTGAATCTGGTAGGTAAGGAGTCTGCTTACCCCTCACCATCAGGGTGTTTTCCTCTAGATTCTTGTGGGTCAGCTCATATGTTTAATAGTTAAGTAGAATTTTGGAAGACTTTTAGAAGCTGGGGAGTAAGGAATAATGATTACATTTTATGTGAAAAATGATAATGGGACATAAGACGTCTAGAATTTAATCTTCAGCTTTTTAGATTGAAAAGAAAAGAAAAACCAGAAACATTCCTTGGCTTTCTTCTGAGACCTGTCCTCTTCAGCTGTGAGATAGATCTCCATAGACTCATATTGCTGGTGACCCAAGTCCTAACAGATTCTCTCCTGTTGCACAAGTCACCAAATGGCGTTCAGTAGTTCCCACAGGCCTCTGAAGGCACCCTCTGCTTCTCAGCTCTGCCTTGAGGTGCGGGTCGACTTTTCTCTTTCAGTGATTCTCTCGAGGGAAGATTTTAGGAACAAGGGTATATCGTATGTAGTTCAGTGGTAGAACACACACTTAGCATGCATTTTACACTTAGTATTGGGGCTAGAAAAGAAAGGGGAGGAAGAGCCATGGCAGCACACGCATACCTTTTACTCAGCACTCAGGAGGCAGAGGCAGGAGCATCTCTGTGAGTGTGAGGTCAGCTTGTCTTTATTGTGAGTTTCAGGCCAGGGCTATATTGTAAACCCCTGACCCCTCCCCACCAAAAGAAAAAGCCAAATATGTTTTAAATTTGGCACCTGCTAGGGTGTCATTTCCTTGTTTTTATATGGACTGTGGCTGTTGGAAACAGGCCTTTTATAGTGAATAGCTGTCCTGATGAGATTTTTTAAAAAGTATGTTTGCTTAACAGAAAAGAGAAAATTTAACTCATAGCAACATACCTCATATCAGGAATGGGCACACTTATCTCACAGGTGTGTACCCTGTAGAAGTTTATCCTGGGTGGCCATCTGCTCTCTAAAAACAGGTTTTCTGTTTCAGGGAAAGAAGCACAGGAAGGACCCGTGCTCTTTGAGGACCTGCCCCCGGCCAGCAGTACTGACTCAGGTACAGTCTTCAGGCTTTCCCAGGTGTGTGTCAACGTCTACTCATCCTGGGATTGTAGTTGTCTCAATCTTTCTCCCTTTCCCCCATTTTTAACACACAGATGTTTTAGGTGTTGGCTGTCTTTAAGTTTTGAACCCATGGCCTCAGGTAAGGCAGAAAGACCTGCAGTAGGCAGCCCTGAGAAGTGCTGCATAAACAGGACGAGCCTTTTCTCTGGTTCAGTTCAGTGTGTTACTAGTTGAAGTGAAATTCAGCTCATTTAAGACAGAATTTCTATTTCCTTTGAAAACATAGGACTTTAAAATAGGTTCCGGATATAATATTCCCTACAGACTGAGTTGCACTGGATTGACACAAGTTCTGAATTTGTCTCAATAAGCTGCTGCATAGGTGTCCTGGTGGGATGGATTCTGAAGCTGAAGCCTGGTTTGTCATCGTGGACTCACTCTGGGTTCTTCTGTGTTTCAGGATCTGGGGGACCTTTACTCTTTGATGATCTTCCACCTGCTGCCAGTGGCAATTCAGGTAGGCAAACAGTTTTGAGGTGTGGCTGGAGATAATCCTTATTGTGCCACTATGTAAACTGTGTGCACAGGTTTTAGCAGGATTTTGAATGACATTATAGTACAGATGAGGTCTATTAAAATGGAACAGACATGCTCAGATACAAGCAGAGATTAGAGCCTTCAGTGCTGTATCAGCCATTTTGTTTCTTGTCCTTAACTTTGCCTTCACCTGCTAGGCTGAGTTTTTAAGAATTAAAATCCCGGCATGTGGCTCCTGCCTGTAGTCTCTATTTAGAAGGTTAAACAGAAGGAACTTGAGTTCCAGACTAGCCTGAGCTATGTAATGAGACCATGTCTCCCAATAATAACAATCATTTAAAAGGTCAGAAATTCACTCTGAACTTTCATATTAACTTTTTTAAATGTTCAGTTTGTTACTCTGATTTGCCTTATGTCCCCCACATGACAGTGTTCTGTTTTGTGTCAGAAGGGAAGAGTGATGGGTGTACTGTTACAGCTGCAGGCTGATTATTCCATCTAACTGACAACCTCTTTGCGCTGTGGGGACTGGGGAGAGGCTGCAGGTGGTTCTATTTTTTGTGGTTAAAAGTTCCATTTGTTGCCAAATAGAATATTTACTACTTTTCCAAATAGTTTTTTTTTTTTTAATCCCTGTGAAATCAGTAGGGTTGCTTTTAAAAAGAGCATTTAATTGTCTTCTATGAGAATCCCAAAGTTTTCAGGACTAGGGACTCATATGAAAAACTGCAGCACACTCCTGTCATTCAGCCTTGAAAACTTTCCTAATAAAGTCAGTGCTCTTAATTATGAGGGTGATATGCAAATCAAGTGCTTTTGTAGAGTTAACTTTAAAATAATTCAGTCTGTACTGCTACTCATTAGAAGACTTACACAGCGTGTATAATCTGGTACTCAGTATTTTGGATTTCTTGGAAAACCGATTCTTAAGAGGGCAGATAGTCTGTGGGAATTGACCATGTGCTAGTCTGTAAGACAGGGCCTAGTGAAGAGTCTTTAACATACAGACCGAGTCCTGTGGTGCAGTGGAACTCACCTAGAGGCTGTTAATAGCAGGGTACTTCTGTATTTTGCAATTAGAAAGGATACAGAAAGGAAAACTGGAGCCCAAACAGTAAGCAGCGTGATGCTGATGGAGAGACACGGAGGAGACTTAAAATGTCCATGACATTTTCTCATTAAGTTGTTCTTTTTTATACAGTGTGTCATGCATTTTGTAATACCATTGTGGATATGCTCTTTTGCAAGGAGATGAATCTTACCACAGAGCTTTTTCTTCTTTTTCCTAACAAGTAGGTTGAATGAATGGCTATAGAGAGCATTTAGGGACATTTGGTGTAACAGGCACCACAGTAGCTGGTTTGTTTCTTGTCCCTATTGATGTTCACACAGTCTCTGGAGATAGTATACTCTCACCATGTTGTGAAGAAACTGTAGCTGGAAGATTAGAAACTGAAGCTAGACCTTATGGTCTACCAACACATGAGTACTGCTGGAGCAGCTAGGTTTGCTTGATACAGAGGTAGGGCAGCTCCAGCAGCACTCTGTTTTTCATGTAGAGCCTGCCTTTTAACTCATTTTAAGCCTTTAGGAGTGTGTTTGTTTGGACTTGTTCAGGAATATACAAGTTTGCTGCAGCTTTTGGAAATGTCCCTGTTAGTCACTAAGGGTCTGTGGATGTAGTACATCATGAATATGCTACAGGCTAGAAGTTTAAGTTTGCAAACGAAGTTATGCTACTGTGAGAAATCTCCGGGGCAGAGACTCTTGGGTTCTTGACTCTGCGTGGATGTTGCCCTATCTTCTATCTTTCTAGCCATAAGTTCTAGCCTGGGCACAGTATGTGTTGGTCCTTGCCTAAAGTGCATTTATGTCTGTAGGCTAGAGTGGATAGAGCTTGGTCTGCTGGCAACTCTTCAGTCTATAGCTGTTTCTGTCTGGCTTTTACTTCATTTCTAGGTTCTCTTGCCACATCAGGTTCCCAGGTGGTGAAGAATGAAGGGAAAGGAGCAAAGAGGAAAGCCCCTGAGGAAGAGAAGAATGGCGGTGAAGAGCTTGTGGAAAAGAAAGTTTGTAAAGGTTTTCAGACAGTTTGAAAACAAATGTATCAGATCTTATACCTTAAACATCCCAGAGCAAAGCCAGTGACAGCTTCTAACTGTAGCACTTCTTTGAGTGTAAGAGGTGGGCGTGGCCCCCTTTTGCAAATGATATGTAAGACTGCCTTTGCTTTTCATGTACTTGCCTGACCTGACAGGAAACCATGTTGTTCCTCAGCATTGAAAAGGATGGATTTTTTTCCTCTGTCCTCTTCAGAAATGCCTGACTTATGACCATCCATTTTTTTCTGACTACTAGTCTTTGTTTAAAAACTCTTGATTAGCACTGACTAGGAGAAATAGCTGTAGACTTCCCTTTTTGTACTGATGGAGAGAAATGACTGAAAACTCTCACTTCTATGAATAATCGCCTCAGAGCAGTGGCACTAATGTGGCAGTGCTGCTGGACATGGTCAAAGGCATCTCTTCTAGAAGTGTTCCAGCTCTGTAGAGAGCTTAAACTAGGCAGCCTCTGAGTGCGACACCATTCTGTGCTACAGCAGACCTCCCTGCCCTTTCACTTCTCAGTTGGAGGAAAGTGCCTATTCCCACGGTTGGCAGCCTAGAGCATGCAGATGCATACTTTCAGGGTCTCCAGCAGCATAGTTGGCAACTCTACTGATCTGAAGTTTTTAGAAATGGGAGTTTTTATGTCCTCATTAAATTGTCATCAGATTAAATTTCCCCTTGGGGATCACTTTCTCCTGATCCTTAGTCCCACATCTGTGTGAGGCAGCACTTTTTTGACTCTGATCTCCTTAGGTGCAGCTCACATGTCTGTCACGGCTCCAGGCTTTGTGGCAGAGCCCTGAATTGTGGCCACAGGGAAGTGTCTTGAGGGAATATTGCTTATCTGTACCACTGTGATGTTGCTGAGCTAGGCTGCCGTAGTACCTCTCATTTGCTCTGGGACTAGGGCTTCTAAAGGGTCAGGCACAGTTTTGTATTGGCTTTTTGTTTTCTTTCCTCAGCCTCTTCGGTGATCTTTGGTCTGAAAGGCTATGTGGCAGAGCGGAAGGGTGAGAGGGAGGAGATGCAGGATGCCCATGTCATCCTGAATGATATCACTCAGGAGTGTAATCCTCCGTCATCTCTCATGTGAGTGTTTACATTTCAGCAAGCCTGGGTGATGTTCATTTCTCCTCTGTTCTAAGTTTTGGACTGTTAGGATGCTTCTCCAAGAAAGACTGATGCCATGAGTAACCTGCCTTTTGCATCAGTGGATCTTAGGTGGAGAATATTTTTGAGATAGTTGTTACCATCTGAGGATGTTTTTGTTGTCGCAGTGGAGCAGCCCGTGGCTATTGGTATTTGGTGGATAGAGAAAAGAATATTACATTGCTAAACAAGGGACTGCCCCTCAACAAAGATCTGCCCAGCCTAGACTTCTTCAGTGTTGCACCTTAGTGCCGCTGAGTGGGAACTGCCTCCCCTGCTATGGACTTCAGGCAGTTGTACTCTCACGGGGAATGATCAGCTTCGGGCTGAGTGCTTTTACTCTGTGTCCTAGAGAGTGGATGGATTGAAAGTTGCCGAGTAAACTCTGCAGGAAGTGTGGGTGTGGTGGTACATGATCATCGTCCTGTCCTGAATTCCCAGCACTCAGTGGATGTCGAGTTCCTGGAAAGTCTTAGAACTACCAAAAAGACTTTGTCTCCAAAACAAACCCAGCGGAGTCTTATGGCATTGGGAGAGGCTGTACAGCTAGATTCTGGGCCCAGGAAGACGAAAATAGTCAATATGACCTGGAAGAAAAAAAGCGGTGCACACATGGAACTGAAGCCTTTAATCGGTTCTCAGACCCCAAAGAAACAAGCAGACAGTAGCACATTGCATCACTGCCAACATTCTGCTACATACATTGCATAGTTGTATGTTTCATCTGTGATTTCTATAATCGAGAATTGCATAATGTGCATGCTGTGGTTTTCCCTGACAGTAGTTGTTCATTAACATAGTGTGCCAGCAGCTGTCATCCAGCTTGTCATTATGGCTGCTGCAGAGCCAACGATCATGACAGAGACAAGGACATAGTGGGTTCAAAGCCAGGAAAGAGCCTTACTTAGGAAGTACCCTAGATAATACCAATTGCACAGTGACAGGTTCCAAGTTGTAAGCCAGATGAGACTTGTTTTCTCATAGGTCATAATGTCTTACAAGGTAGATGATGAGGGCCCAGAGAGACCAAATAGTCAAAGTGGCCTGGAAGAAAGAAAGCAGTGCACACGTGGAACTGAAGCCTTTGATAAATGCTCTTACTGATCAAAGAAAAGTTGATCTTAACCCTAAATGTCATTTCTCATAAATAGTTTTCTTTCTGGTGTAGTTTTAAATTAAAATTATTGTGTGCATTATGATGCAGGTGGAACTGTGCTGTGTAGTTGTCAGTGGATAGCTTTGTGGGGTTGGTTTTCTCTGTCCACCATTACATGGGTACCAGGAATTGAACGCAGGCTGTCAGGCTTTCAAGCCAAGCTCTATCCAGTTAACCATCTAGCTGGCCCTGAAGTAGGTTTTTTTTGGAGACATTGGTAGCACTGTGTAATCTTGGCTGGCTCAACATGTAGACTAAGCTGCACTTGGACTCACAGAGATTCTCCTGCCTCTGCCTTCCAGGTGCTGGGATTAAAGGCGTGCGCCACCACATCTGCCTCTGATTTTTTTGTTATTAATGACTTTTACCATTTATGGGGGTTTTCTGATAAAAGTTGGTAGGAAATAGGAATAAGAAGATCAGCATAAGCTTTGAAGTTAGATATTAATCAGCACTTAAGCAACAGTCCTGGAACTTCTCCCTTGTTGATAGGAGCGTTTTTGACAAGAGTTGGATGAGTAACTTTTTTCATTTGTTTAACAAAAGTCTGATTTTAATGGGATAAAAGTTCTGAATTCTAATTTCACTGAGAAATTATATAGTTCAGTTTATAAATTGTATTTATGTGTATAAGTTTTTACCTTCGTGTGTGTATATGCACCAAATGCTTGCTTGGTACCCAAAGAGGTCAGAAGAAGGCTTTGAATTCCCTGGAACTGGAGAAATGGATGCTGGGAACCGAACCTGCGTCTTCTGCAAGAGCAGTAAGTGCTCTTTACTGCTGAGCCATCTCTCCAGCCACAGCTTAGTTTTTGAAACAAATGTTTTGTTTGTTTTGTGTCCTAAGATAGGTCTCAACTCTGTAGGCCAGGCAGATCTTGGAACTCACAATTTTAGCATTTCTCATGCTCCAGCCTCCTGTGTTCTGGGATAACAGGTGTGAGCTACTATACTGAACTCAAATTTGAGTTTCTAACGATTAAAATGGATGAAACTTACTTAAATCTCTTAAATACCTTAAATCTCTTAAATACTTTCCCCCACATGTCAGTGTGGCTGGTATCTCAACAATGTGAATTTCATAATCATTGCTTGAGATGAGACGTCAAAGCTTTAATGAAGCTTCGGTGGTGAGATTACCTCCGTGTAATCTCAGCACCCCTGGGCAGGGGCACAGGCTCTATAATTGGAGGCCAGACTGGGCTAAATATGGAGCCCCATCTCAAAACTCAGTAAAGCACGCGTCAGTGACGAGGTGTGCTCATTATTTTAAGGATATAATCAACTTTTAATTCGTTCTTCTAGTACTCGGGTTTCATACTTTGCTGTGTTTGATGGACATGGAGGAATACGAGCCTCGAAATTTGCTGCACAGAATTTGCACCAGAACTTAATCAGGAAATTTCCTAAAGGTGAGACTGAGAACTGAACCCGTGGACATTTGACTTGCCTCTGCTGTTGGCATGGTTGAGTCTGTCGGACTGGGTGTTTTGCTTTGGCAGAATGTCATTGATGGGGATATTGCACAGTCGATAGTTTACCTGAATAGCATGCATGAGGCCCTAGATTCAATCCTCAGGACCATGTATACTGGGTATTATGGTTCATGAGGCAGATGAGAAGTTCAAAAATCATTTTCAGCTGCACAGTAAGTTTGAAGCCTGGGCTACATATATCTCTATCACCAAAAAAAAATCTTAGGCTTAAAGGAGTGAGCTTAGGGATCAGAAGGCCTGTGTAAGTAAAGCACCGTTTCTTAGCTTGTTAAGTGTCTGCGTTGTGGTTAGTGTCTTGTCTACCTCCACGCTGTGGAAACCAGTACAATGGAATTTGCATGGTGCTCCTACAGGTGAGGAAATAGATTGTTGACAAGAACATGCTTAGAAAAAAGTTTACATGTGAAAATGACCAACAGAGTGGGCAGCAGCCTTCTCCTCTTGAAAGATTACTCTGTTTGACCCTTCTCTACCAGGAGATATAATTAGTGTGGAGAAGACTGTAAAGAGGTGCCTGCTAGATACTTTTAAGCACACCGATGAAGAGTTCCTGAAACAGGCTTCAAGCCAGTGAGTATATCCTTGCAGAATGCTCAATGTGTGGTGTTTTCCTGAGCACCTCAGGTCTTGTGATGCTGTTTAGCACAATGCTTTCTGTCTCAGGAGTACCCAGCACCGTGTATGAGCTCTTACAACCATTAACTAAGGAGGATGTGGGGCCAGTGGGAAGCCAGTCAGGATGATTCTTATTCTTATTCCCTGAGTTCAGTTCCATAGGGTAAAAGGAGATACTCCCTCCACACACATGCATGCACGCACACCATGCACACACATACAATAATACTTTTTTAGGTAAATTTAAAAAGCAGAAAAAATGCTTTTTAGAAAAATGTATGTTGGAGCTGTAGAGATGGATGGTTAAGTGGTTAAGAGCACTGGCTGCCTCTTCTAGAGGACCCAGCACTCCCATGGTGGCTCTCAGTTTTCTGTAACTCCAGTTCCAAGGGTTCTAATGGCCTCTTCTGGGCTCCAGGAACAGCAGGTATGCACTTGAATACATGCAGACAAAACACTCGTACATATAAGGGGGGGGGGGGAAGATGTGTGTATCTGCATCACAGTAATGAAAGCCCTTGACTTGGGCTATGTTAGGAAGAATTGTCTGGTGTCTGTTTTTAGTTTTGAGACTGTGTGTTCCTGGCTGGCCTCTGGAGAGAACCAAAGGTGTGTAACCCCTCCATGCCCCAACAAAGAGCTTTGTTTCTGCTTACTGTTCTGGACTTGAGGCACAGCATGGAGCAGCACAGTTAGTTCGGACCTTTGATTCGAGTGGCATACTATAGTGACAGTGAGTGTCAGCATGTGTGCTCATGAGCCAGACAGCAAGAGACAGGGAAAATGGGCCCGAGCCCCACAGTCCCCTTGAAGGACTTTGCAGTAAGATCCCACAGCTCCTTATGAGGAAACTTTCACAGTGACCTAAGATCTCTTGTAAGGCCCCATCTCCTAGAGGTCCACAGTACTTCCTAATAGTATCCATTACTATTACCATGGGATCCCAACCCTTGACATAGGAGCATCTGGGGACGCTACCCATATCCAAACTATGGAGTATTCAGAGGATACAATCTCTTTTAGCCTGGCAGACTTGCTGCTTAGCTCTATAAGTTAGTCTCTGGGCACTCGCCAGTAGTGGTGACTACATTTCTGATGTGTTTCTCCAGGAAGCCTGCCTGGAAAGACGGGTCCACTGCCACGTGTGTCCTGGCTGTGGACAACATCCTGTATATCGCCAACCTTGGAGATAGTCGGGTATGTGGCTCGGAGCCACCTGCTTAGGTGACAGCATGTCTCAAGGAGAGAAGTTAAGCAAGTTAAAGTGTTGGTGGCTGGTTGGGCCTTCTAGTGGGGTTTCTGCAAGGAGTGTTCCAGTGTGCGCCTGGGAAGGACTCAGCAGCTGAGCCAGGGCAGTCTGTTCTCCCAGAGGACCCCGAGCTGGCTGGTTAACACCGAGACGCTGTCTCCCCCTGCCAAGAGGGTTTTGTTTTTTTGTTTTGTTTTTTGTTTTTGTTTTTGGGTTTTTTGTTTTATTGGGGTTTTTTGTTTGTTTTTGTTTTTGGGGTTTTTTTGCCATACTGTTAAGTGATGCTGTTGTTTGGAGTGAAATCTGTGTGCAAGTAACTTAGATCCTCATTTTTCTGACATAGTTGGTATTGAATGAAAGTATTAACTCCACCTTTCCAAGGCGTTTGACTGCAGAGTAGCTTGAGAGCTGTGAAGGGGAAGTCCAAGGCCAAGCACATCTGCACAGGAGTCTGGGGACAGGTCAGGTGCTATAGGGAGTGGCCTTATGTTCAACAAGTTGCTTTCCACCCAGCCCTGTGTCCTTCAGTTGCCAGTGACCACTCATACTAAGCAGCCTCTACAACTCTTCCTCTGGTGCTTAGGGCTGGTACTCATCATGAGGAATGCAGCTGTAAACTGAGGTGACAGCCTGTCCCCAGGGAGCTTAGGTTCCTGGGAGCCTCTATGGACAGATTCTAGTATATAAGTGTTTAGAACAAGTTACTCAAACCAGAACAGGAGGAAATATGTGTCATTTCCCCCCCTCCTCCAAAATTCTTCATACCCAGACACAGTATGAACCCTGGTTCTTTATGTGACTTTAGGCAAATTACCCCTCTGGGCTTCAGTGTCCTCTGTGAAACGGACACAGGAACCATGGCCGTGGGAGCACACAGGGTGCAGTGTGTGCTTGCCCGTATCCTCAACTCTCAGATAAGCTCACAGACTTCTGACTTTGGCCATGGTATTTGTTAAATGCCTCCCATCTTTGTCATGGATGCCACCAACAATGGCCATTTGAGAGATTGGCTACAGTCAGCCAGCAAGGCTTATGCCAGAATTGACACCAAAACGGGATTTCTCACCCTGAGAGTGAGAACAGCTTTCCAATTAGTTATTTCTTTGATGCTGGATTCTCTGAGCTTCTGTATGTCAGCGGGCAACCGAATGTGAAGTCATTGTAAGTCTCCCTTTGAGTCCTAGATGCTGCTCACTGAATCCATGGTTTGTGATCTGTCTTCCCAGGCAATCCTTTGTCGATATAATGAGGAAAGTCAAAAGCATGCAGCCTTAAGCCTCAGCAAAGAGCACAATCCAACTCAGTATGAAGAGCGCATGAGGATACAGAAGGCTGGAGGGAATGTCAGGTATCCAGGGCATTATGGGAGTCCCAGGGACTCGGGCCTCCACACCATTGAGGATTAATGTGCACAGTAAGGCCCACTCTCAGGTCTTGCAGTGCTTATCAATAACTTAGTTCATCTGTGTCTCAGTAAAGGTAGAAAGTGTCTCCCTGGCTACACAAAAGACAAAACCTGTCTCAAGTCAATACTTACCACTCAGCTATTTTCAGTGTGTCTGGGGAGCTTCTCTCATAATGTCCTTGCTTGGTTTTTGTACAGGGTCACATCTAGCCCAGGCTGGCCTCACCTCAGTCTATAGCCAAAGCTGGCCTTAAACTTCTGATTTTCCTGCCTCCAGCTCCTCACTTCTGGAATTATTGGCCTGCCTTAGCATGCCCAGTTTATATACTGCCCTGTGGCACTGAAAGTCTCTAGTGGTTAGTAGACCAGGTACTTGGGAGGTTGAGGCAGGAGAGTATTTGAGTTCAGGAGTTCAAGGTCCACCTATGCAATGTGGGGAGGCACTTTCTGAAAAATTAGTTAATAAAGGGATGCCTTCAGAGTGTGCTGTTGCTGACACAGAGGGAGGGTCACGACTGCTGCTGTACCACCTCAGCTCACACACCACTGTCTTCAAAGGCCATGTGACCAGAGTCGATCACTTGTGTGCCCAGAGGTGAAATGAGGACTTCATTCTTCCACTTCATGGACATTGCCTTCTAAATGTGGCCCTGTTTTCTGGTTCTTTCTATAATTTGTCCTTAAGTTTTTTTTTTGTTCTGTTGGAGATAAGTGTTCAAAAAATGTCCTTTTAGCTAAGCTGCTGGGGTGTTTGAACTTGAAGCCTGAAGGGTCTCTCTTCTCTAATGTATGAGAGCCGGGAGGCTTTGTGCATGGCTGCTGGGCATGGAGGGAGGCAGCCAGGTTACACGGGGTCACGCAGGATGGGGCACCACAGTTTGTACACCAGCAGCTCCCAGCCTATGGGTCATGATCAGAGGGGTTGCATATACGATATTTACATTATGGTTCATAACGGTATCAAAATTACAGTTACGAAGTACCAACAAAATAATTTTATGATTGGGGATCACCACAGCCTGAGGAACTGTACTAAAGGGTCATTAGTTGAGAGCCATTTCTACATCACCTCAACAGCCACAAGGGGGCAGCAGTGTGGTGTCCATTGACAAATGACAAAGACTAGCCTGTTAGTAGTGTGAGTTCCTTACAGTGAAGGCAGTGTGTAGCAGGGCTTCCTCTGGGCGCATGAAGAGAGGTTTACTTTTCTTTTACAAGGAAGGGTCTAGCCTGGCAGGCTTTCTGAAGACACTGGCATTGCAGTCCATCGGCATCGTGTACCTGAGGCTGGGCTAAGTCCTAGTGTCACGGCTTTGGGCTTCTGCTGTTCTCCAGGGTGGAGCACTCTTCCCTTCCCCACAGCTGAAGGAGTCAGTGGTCTCCTACTTTCTTCAGGAGTCAGATGAGCCTCAGGCCCAGGGAGAGCAGGAGGCTTCGCTTTTGAGAACTGGAGTAGGAAGGCTCTGCACATAGCTAAGCTCTGAGAGCTGCAGAAGACGTCCTCTCAAGGCTCTTAAGTTTGGGGCTGCTTCCTATATGGGTGCTCCCAAGCCGAGCACCCTCACTGTTCCTGTTCAGTACTGCTCCTAGGCACTTCCATTACTCAAGTTCTGTTTAATAATTTGTATTCTAGAATGCTCTGTTTTTCCCCAGGAAACAGCAGAAGTCTTTAGGGATTAAAAAACATTGATTCAGGGTGGCTGAACTGAGTCACTGGGGGTGATGGCCAGGCTGAGTCCTGCCTCCAGAACTGTAGCACCAGCCCAGGAGGAACTTCCTGTCCCACCTATCTATCTGTACAGCATCTCATTTGTGACAGGAACCTCAAGGATACTAAACCACCACACTGCTTTGGTATTTAGTAAGTCTTAAAAATGCTGTCCTCAGAGCCCAGGGAGTCAATATGAGAGCCTGGGCTAGCATAGTTCTTGGGGCAGTTACTCCACACTGGTTCTCTGATCATAGTGTCTGCCTAAGGTACCTCTTTGATTTACAGCTCATCTGTTTTTTCCTTCACAAAAAAGTGTGAGAGAGATTATCATGAGTGAGATTGTAGCTCTGCTGATGTGAAAGTGCTTCAGCAGCTAGGAGTCATAGCTTCAGATATCCTCTGAGCCTAGCTTCGACAGTTAGAATGCTAACCACCCTCTTTCCTGGCCATCCACAAACAGGCTGTGTGTGTAGTCACATAAGGGGCGTAGGACTCATATCATCTTGTCAGAATAACTGGGCATGGGAGGTTGGGGAAGGGGTATAGGCATTGTTGTGAGATTCACTGTTGAATTCATCAACAGTTAGGTTAGATGGTGCCCATTGTTGCTGCTAGTGTATAGCTGTGTAGTCCCCATCCCCGAGGGGAGCGAGACCTGAATGACCTCGGTTTGTGTCTGTACCTCACTGGAATAAAGAAATATTAGGCTATCTGAGTGGTGGTGGTGAGTGCCTTTGATCCCAGCACTCGGGGCAGAGGCAGGTGGATCTCTTGGGAGGCCAGCCTGGTCTATACTATGAGTTTTAGGATAGCCAGGGCTACACAAACCCTGTCTCAAAAACACTAAACAAAAAGAAATGTCAGACTCAGCTATTGTGGACTCTCAGATTCTGCTTTCAGGGACCTGGGATGAGTCAAGTCTGACAGTCTGACGTTGTTCCCTTCATTTTAGAGATGGGCGTGTCTTGGGCGTGCTGGAGGTATCTCGTTCCATTGGAGATGGGCAGTACAAGCGCTGTGGGGTCACATCTGTGCCTGATATCAGACGCTGCCAGCTGACCCCCAATGACAGGTAAAAAATGGCCACCAAAAGTGTGGGTGTACCATATAGGGGCTTGCTTCTCTTCCTGACTTCCCTCCAATCTGCGTTCAGCCTTTGCTGGGGGAAGTTAGGGAGGGGTGTGCAGTGTGTCTGGCCCTGTGGTACAGAGACAGACACCTATGGGTTCTGGTGTCACAGGGCCCATGGTGGTCAGAAAGCAATTGAGATGGATGCTTGCTTATCACAGGAATGGAGGGGTTGTGCTAGGAGGCTTTAGTGTGGGGGAGAGGCATCCATTCTAGAGAGACTATCCTGACCATGTTCACTCAGTCATGTATAGCGTGAAACAGCCAGGTCTTTGGTGGCTAGGGACTTGGTGGATGGAGGGGAAAATGGGAAGAAGTTCTGGGGACAGATTGAGCAGGATCTGTGGGGTTGCCAAGGCATTTGGATTTTAGCTTATAAATCAAGGCCTGAGTGGCTGAGAAAAACATCCTGTTGCAGGTAGCTCAAGACCAGGCACAGGCTTGTGAGGGTAGCACAGGGAACCTAGCAAGACTGACTAAGGGCAAGGTAGCAGCTGTCTTGACCCTAACAGGATGGGGGAAGGCTGAGCCAAACTATGAGCAGAAGGAATGGAAGGAGCTCAGGGAAACAGGACTGAGCTGGAGGAGGGGCTGGTGGCAGAGCGTATAGGCCACACGGCAGCCTCCAGACCTGCCAGGAAAAGCCGAGCTCTGACACCTGCCTGCCTAGGCTACGTTGTCAGTTATCCTGGGGTATTGAAATATGTTTCTGGAGGCCCCTTGTACGGTTATGGCATTCTCTGCCCCAGATTAGGACAGGCCACCTGCCTGGGCTCTTCTGTGCTCTCATAGCATGTCACCTTAGGGACAACTATGACAGCAGGAGTGTGTAGTGACCGTGCTATGCTAAGCCCATGTCTGTGATTGACTATTCTGAGTCTGATTGAAAAATACTGGAAAGAGTAGCCTGCTTAGACTTGTGCCCACCATGTCTCAACCTCAGATTGTGTGCTCACAAAATATGTCTAGGCATGTGCCCTGTCAGAAAATAGACTCTGGACAGGCTAAGAAACAAAAGCAGGAAGCTATTTTAAAGCCAGGCCAAGAGAACAGCGGCTTCCACAACAGAACAGAAATGCTCAGAGGCTTCCTCTGGGCATCTCAGGCACAGTGAGCTGTGTTCAGACCAGAAAGTGGGGATATCCACTCTAGGACCTCAGACCCTCAGCAGGGAGGCACACCCAAGGGTGCTGCTGCTTCTCCATCCTTGGGCCTGTGGTGGCTCACAGGGACGTTCACTACATACCTGCTGCCGTGGTTGTCCCTAAGGAACCAGAATGCAGCATCTCATTCTGAGGTCTCTGTGATTCTATTTACAGGGGGGAAAATGTCCCTCTTGTGGTATATAGCATCCCTCTGTAAACCACAACTCATTTTAAAGAGTTTCAGCTTCCTTACACAAATTCTATTGCTTTAAAATTTTCTTGGCCATTGAGTTGTTGGGCAGGCACAGTGCTACTGGATTGGTTTTGAGGATTTTTGTTTGTTTTTTTGATTCATTTTCATTTTATTTTTTTTTTATGTGCTTTGGTGTTTTGCCTTCAGTATGTCTGTGTGAGGGTGTGAGGTCCTAGAGTTACAGTTGTGAGCTGCCAAGTGGGTGTAGAGCCTGGGTTCTCTGCAATAGCAGTCAGTACTCCCAACTGCTGAGCCATCTCTCCAGCCCCTTGTTTTATTTTTCTAGACAGGGTCTCACTATATACACCAGCTGGCCTAGAGATCCGCCTGCCTCTGCCAGCTGAGCACTGGGATTAAAGGTGTAACAGCCAAGCCTGGTTGGTTTGGGTCTGTTGAGACAACTTGCCCTACTGGAGTCAAACTTGCTGTGTAGCCAGAATGAACCCCTCTCTACCTCTAGAGGGCTGAGATTACACACATATTTGTACCATTATTCTTTTTATGTTTAGGGTACTGAGTGGAACCAGGGCTTTCCTTAACGGTGGCAGCCAGCCGCTCCTCACTGACCTCTCAGGTCACCTTTGTTCAGGAGCTTGTGGCTGAGACCCTTGTTTCTTCCTGTATCCAAGGTTCATTTTGCTGGCTTGCGACGGGCTTTTCAAGGTCTTTACCCCAGAAGAAGCTGTGAACTTCATCTTGTCCTGCCTTGAGGTGAGACATCTTAGAGGGTGTGCCACTTGTCTCAGCTGCTTTGTCCCCGGACCCCTGTGTCAGGAGTAATCTGTGAACTGTCAGCATAAGCCCTGTTGTGAAGCTCACCGGGCACTGTCCTGCCAGCCTGGGTTAGGGACAGAGCAGGCCCTGCCCTGGCCGCAGTGTCTTGAGAGAATGACAGAGGCTGGTGCCCTGTTCACTCAGATCCCATCCCTTTGGTAGGATGACAAGATCCAGACCCGGGAAGGGAAGCCTGCTGTTGATGCCCGCTATGAAGCAGCATGCAACAGGCTGGCTAACAAGGCGGTACAGCGGGGCTCGGCAGACAACGTGACGGTGATGGTGGTGCGGATAGGACACTGAGGCCAGCACACTGACATGTGCTCTTGACTTGCAGGTTCATTTTGTTTGTGCACGCTGTGTGTACTCCTGTGGGACTTCCATGGTTGTAAATAAAGGTTTCTTTTTTTCCTAGTTATTTGAGTGACTGGTCCTGAGTTAACTGCTTTAGAATGTGCTCTGGATCTGACCTTGTCAGAACCATCATGGGCCTCTTGGACAAACTCATGATGACCTGTTAGTAGTTCACAGGCTCTTGCTCTCACTGTGACCCTTTGAGGAAGTGGGACCTTGCAGTAGGATGACAGGATGATAATAGGGCTCTGTTTGGTTTTCTATACAGAGCACATTTCTGGCAGGAGCTCAGGTGTGGCTGAAATTGGGTCCATAAATGAATTTACCACATGGGCATGCCAGTCTCACCAGATTCCTAGACAACTATGTTTAGCTCGTTCCTGTTTCCCTGAAGTGAGTCCTGAGATGACTACTATCCTGGCTTACACTCAGCTGTCAAGTCAATCTCAGGAGTGCTTGGTTCTGCTGCCTGAGTGGATGGTCTAAGCCATGGCAGGGAACCTCTGGGCATGATTGGCCCCCAAAGAACTTTCTAACCTCTCTCCAAACACCTTCTGTGTAGGAACATCAGTGTTGGGGCTGTTTAGTGAAGTGCTTTTGTAGATTTTGTATAAACACTGGCTGGGTACTGTAATACTACATAGCTGCCTTTCCAGACCTGTTTTATAATAGTCACTATCCTCCTCCACAGCCATATCACTATTGGCCAGTTAGAAAATGTACTGCAGATGCTACAAGGACCTCAAAATATCCTGTACAAACCATAGATGACTTCTTAGGGTCTGTCATGGAAAAGCCATAAATAGAAATTGAATGCATACAAATGTCCCTAAATTTAAATACTCAGAAGGCCAGCCTGGGTTACATAGTAAGACCCTGCCTCAGAACCCACTCAGGGCTGAAGACATCTTGGTGGAGGGCTTTCCTAGCATGCTTGGAATCCTGGGTGCCTTCACCATAAACCAGGCATGGCAGTACATGCCTATAGCCCCAACATCCAATTAGAGGCAGGAAGATCAAAATTGGAAGGCCACCCTCCACTATAGCCAGTTTGAGGCCAGCCTGAGATGCCTGAGACACTGCTCAAAAAACAAAACAAAAAAACCGAACATACTAGAGAGGGTGTCGAGCTGGAGTCAGCTCATTTGGTGAAAGTGCTTTCCCTTACGGGAGGGCCTGACTTTAATTGCCAGTATCCACACAAGAAGCCAAGTGTGGTAGCACACAGCTTATAATCCTGTTCTGGGAATGGTGGGAACAGGCAGATCCTCAGACCTTGCATCTGGGACCTAGTAAGATCCTGTCCCCACAAAACAAAGTGCTTGGCTCCTGAGGAACACCCAAAGTTGACCTCTGCATGTACTACACACAGAGAAATAAAACCTTTTCAAAATAGCACTGTGAGCCCAGCGAGCTTGTTCAGCTGCACTTTCTGCCAAGCCTAAGCACCCAGATTCAGTCTCCAAGACCCACAAAGTAAGAGAACCAACTGCTGTGGTTGTCATCTGATCTCCATATCTGCACCTCCCAAATAAACGTAATTCAAATAAATTTTAAGTAACTTCAAGAGCATCAGTGCTACCCTGCCTACAGGGACTGAGAGACAGCAATCCTGCTTGGAGACTAGGACCTGGGCAGCCTGGCATACTGAAAGAGAATGCCAACTCATCAGAAAGCCAAACAGTTTAATTTAGCAATTTCATAGCAACCCAGGAACCATTCAGTGCCCCACAGGCTGTGACCCATGTCCCCAAGTGCTTCTGTTTGGGTGACTCTTGGCACTGTGGCTTTCCTGGTTAGTAAGAGCCTCTCCTGCTACTTCAGTAGGAGTCCCAAAGGCATTTCTCCCTTGCTTTCCAGAGCTTACCCCTCATGGTCTTTGGTGAGGTAAGCTGGAAAGAGGAGGTCATGCTTCTCAGGTCTGCCCTTCATTGTTATGGCTTTGTGTGATCCATTACATAAATATATCCTGCCTAGCAATATGACAATAAATACTTTTAAGTTGCTGTGTAACACAGTTGTTGGAAGGTAAGATATGTGCTTATGTGGCTTTCTCAAGGGTAGAAGATAACGTCACTGACATGTCTGTGCCCACTGGATACAAAGTGAAATCCAGAAAAGGGTGGGGTGTGTCCACCTCATGTCCTTATCAGAGTGCCAGGGAGTCAGGACCCAGGGCAGCACAGTGCTTCCTGGTAGGGTGGGTACCAGCCATACTGAGAATCCGGCCAGCCCCCCAGGCACCTGCTGCTCTGTGTTGGCAGCCTGATTTGGGGACAGGTCCGATTATAGAAGGGCGTTCTGATGTGGTAGCTTCATCTTGGTGTCAGCTGAAAGATGAAGCAACTGGAGCTATCCCTCTGTCCCAGGCTTGAGCACTCCTGCTAGGCCAAGAGATCCCAAAGCAGCTGGTGGGTGTGGACATGCTGGCTCTTTCATCAGCAGGCCATCAGGACTTGGAGGGTCCAGTCCTCTCCACTGCCTATTAGGGTCTGGTCCCATGTTTTGTTAAAAATGGGAAAACCACTGAAACAGGCTGCAGGGTGGCAGCCCTGCATCTTCTCATGGGAAGAGCCCTCAGTCAGCTTCTTCCTCCCAAGCTGCCTATTCAGCCAGACCACCCACCCCCTTGGCAGTGGAGTCTCAGGAGGGAAACTTGTGAGCAGGTGCCCTGTGTGGATAACTGTGCTCAAACTTTGGTTTAGTGTGGGGCCCTAGCAGTGAGCCAGAGCCTCAGAGGGTTGGGAAGTTGGCTGGTGGCCTTTGTAGAGGACAAGGATGGCCTTGCCTGTGGGAGGGATGGCAAAGGAGTACAGCTCCAGTGTGTTAGGGTGCTCACCAGGGGCCTGCAGGTCATCGTGCCTACCCCAGACACAGAAACTGCTGCCAGGCCCAGGATCGCTGGCCCCTGAAGTCCCTAGGCCCCTGAGGCTGTACTCTAGGCAGAGACTTAGAGAATACTCCAGGACAGGAACCCAGGAGCCCAGGTAGACAGTGTATGGTCCAAGAAGGTCTGGGCTTCCCTCTTAGGCACTAAGGACCTACAGTCATTTCCCTATAGTCCTGCCCTGTGCAGGCTGAGTTGTCCCAGATAGTGAGTGGCCTGGCTAGTTTGCTGGGCCACAGGAAGGAATTTGAGCCTGTATAGAGCTACAAGGATGCCAGTTCTGTAGCTGGGAATAGAGTAAGTGCTACCATGTAAGCTGGATGGTCCCAGAAGAGCCAAGCAGGGCTTAGGATATTCACAAATTGCTCCTGGTTCTGGGAGAGCCGGCTTCCATCACCTCTGTAGGAATACAGTGGCTATGCTAAGAGGCATTGCGACAGCCAGCGTGTGCAGAGGTCCAGTGGGCTTCCTTGTGCACAGGGCCACTGTCACCACTCTGCTTGGTAAGGGTAAGAGCCTGCAGCAGCTGCTCACAGGCCCAAGAGGACAGCACTGAAGTGCGAGCCACTGCGCACCGTCAGGGAGGAGCCGCTGGCATTGTCCAAGAAGACAGAGGTGTAGTGTCCTGCCTGGAGGGAAGAGCATATGTCAGTTATCTGGCTGGCCCTGCAGCAGAGACCCTAGACAGCCTACAGTGCTCAACACGAGTCATGTCCATACTATGCCCTACTCTGCCCCACGTGGGAGAAGACCACACCTTAGTCCAGAGCCAATGCTGGATAGTCTCGCACTCAAACCCCACACAGTGGCTCTTATTCTATTGCTCTCCAGTGTTTCCATCTCAGTATATGGGAGCAGGTTCCTCTGGCCCAGCCTGCTGTGGCCTGTAGAGCCATCATGAGCATTATTCCGCTCCGGCTGCCCCAATGTGGCATCACATTCCCTGGAAACTGCCAGAATAAGAACTGAGGCCCTCCCAGGGAAGTTGCTTCTGAGGACCCACATGTAGTACACATCCTTTGAGTTCAATGAAACTCATGCTAACAGCACTACTACAGCTGGCTTGACCCAAGCCACCCACCCTGGAACTCCGCAGAACTACATGAGCGCTCTACACACCTCTTTACTTTCTACTAAGTGCCAACCACAGTGACAAAAGAGACTGTCACTGAGGTTCCACATATAACTATCTTGGGTCTCCCACAGTCCCAGGGGCTCAGGCCTCATCAAGTTCTGTGCCCCCCACCTTCCTGGCCATGGAGGGCCTGGGTGGCTGGAAGCATCTGTCTGTCACATCAGATTCTTGGAGGGTCTGAAAATGAAACTATTGTTGCACCAACACGGGCTGGGGGACAAGAGTTGGAGGGAGAATGGGACCTGAAGCTCTCCTCTTCTCAAGCCAGCATCGTCAGCACTTGAGTGTGTCCAAGGGTGCTATGCCAATAACCTGGAGCACCTGCTAACACCCCCTAAACCACCTACCCACATGGCCAGCACGGCCCCACACACCTGTAGGTAGAGGACACCATTTACTGAGATGGTGAAGAGCTCGCTGCTATTCTCCAGCCCCATCACAGTCTCCAGGGAGCTGCGCCCAAGACAGAAAGAGGGTCAGCCTGTGCCCAGGCTCACCAGCTTCACTGCACTCAGCAGCAGGCATTCAGTGGTCAACACCATAAGGAGTAAAGTGCTAGGTCCAGAGCCATCATCCCTAGGAGGTGGTGCTTGAACCTGGGTCCTCAGGAGGAAAGACAGGGAAGGCCAGATCCATGCAAGGCCACAAAGGCCTGGTTCTCCGATGGGAAACCAAGATAGGTGACACACAAAAGCAGCAGATTCAGGAAGTCCAAAGCCAGCTTAAGTCTGAGACCTCCCCCCTATTCACTCACACCTCTTCCAACTATGCAGAGCACCTGCCCTTTGCCTGGCGTCCATTCCAGGTACCAGGCAGAGGGTCACAGTCCCTGTTCTCATGGACCAAATGAGGCACACGGGGTGGACACCACCAATAATGAGGAATAAAAGTCATCTGGGCAAATTCACCAGGGAGGAGCAGGAGAATGACCAAAGAAGGACTCCTAGAATCCCACAAAGGCCCTACAGAGGCTCTTCCTCTGAGAGTCCTGGAATCAGGAAGGGCCTATCTCATGGGTCCTGGGAAGGGTTAGGGTAGGGTAGGGGCCAAGGTCCCCCATGCCCCAAGGGTAGTAGAAATGGAGGAGGGTCTTTACACTAAAAAGGGCCAGGCCGCAGCACCCACTCACGCGTTGTGCTGGCAGAGAGACTGGATACAGATCAGTAGGCGCAAACGATCCCGGGGTCGTGGTGGTCCCTTTCTTGGCTGCTCGGTGAGTGCTGCGGAGAGGACAGGTCATGGTGGTCACCCTGGCAGGGCCAGGGCAGTGGGCGGTCCCTCCCATCGCCACGCCCCGAACCTCACCCACGTGCAGAGTGGCTGCAAGCGCATAGAAGCCAGCCACAGGTGCAGTGTACTGGCCGCTGGTCAGGTTCAAGCCCAGGCCCCGGCGGAAGGCTCCTTCAACTTCGGGCTACAGAGCACACAGACGAGGTCACCCTAGGTCCCCACCCTGCTCCACCTAGCCAGCCGCATCCCCACTCACCAGGTAGTAGATCCCGAGCTCGTGTAGCGCACGCCGCTCCACCTGCACATCCTGGCGCAAGCGACAGTGGAACGCGGCCTCCACACGTGGCGCCCGCGGGCCCTGGGCCAAGGTCGCAGCCAGCAGAGCTAACAAGGCCCCTGGGTCCTGGCTATCAAGCTCCTGGGCGGCTGGGACACGGGAAGGGCTACCCGAGGCTGGTGTAGTGAGATCCCTGGTGCAGTGCTCCAGGTCGCTGTTCTCTCGCTGCCGTACTGCACCTGACACAAAGCAGTCAGTGGACTACTCTGCTCACCAGCCCGTGGCCTTAGAGCGTGGTGACTGAGACTGGTGGACCTGGGGACATTACTGCCTGATCTAGCAGCTGCCACTTTCCCGTCTCACCATCTCACACAAGCTCCAGCAAGTGCATATCCAGCACCCAGCACCCTTGTTCACTAGCCTCACCCTCTATCGCACCTGTGTTTTTGGGAAAGTTGTATATAAATACTTATTGTGGCTACACTGGGAGAAACACAAAGGTTCCTCACCCTCTGGAAGCTTATTGAAAACCAAACAAGCTGTGGCATGGAAACAGGAAAGGCTCCTAGCAGAAGATAGTGACAGCCACTCCCCAGCAGCAGGCTGCAGGGCTGGTCCTCGTGAAGAACAATAAAAGGCCTTCCTTCCCGAGGCTTCCACCTGCCGCATGGCTCCCACTCACAGTCCCACCCCATGGCAGGCAGGGCTGCCAACAGGGAAGCAACATGTTTGCAGGTGTTTGCTGGATCCTGAACTTTACCCTCTAGAGATGCCCTGTTGGTTTGCCCACACCACAATATGTGCCCAGAGGGTGGCACCCCTACCTTTCAGCAACAGCTGGAACTCCTTCAGCAGAATCTCAGTTGGGATAAAGGGACCTGGGGGGCCCTGAGGACCTGGTGGCCCTGGTGGTCCTGGCAGGCCAAGCTGGAAGAGAAGGTTGGTGATAAGAACATTTGAGGGGAGACCATGGATGACCCCTCTGCCGGGTCCTACAGCAAGACTGGCAGGAGAGCTCCCGCCTTAGCTGTGGGCTCTTCCCTCCTTGGTGGAGGTCCTTAGGGCTCTCATACTCCTCTGTCAACAAGCAGGGAATGCAGGCCATGGGCAAGGATGGGATTGTGCAGATGTGGAGCTTCTTAGGGGCTGTACGGGGCATGGCAGGCTCTGTATGCAAAAGAGCCTTACAGCTGCCTCTCTGGATGTGATTCCCAGTAAAGGACCACCCAGGCTGCTTCTGGGGACATGTATCTCAGTCTGGCCTGAGACATAACAAGTCAGCACTGCACTTGGCCCAGAATTTAGTTCTGGACCCCCTGAAGGAATTTATACTGGTCTGGGTCAGGACCTAAGGGAAGGAGGTGAGCTCCTGCATAGAGAGGCCTAAGCAAGGCCAGGTGGCCTATGAAGGCAGGGCTGACCACACCCCACCTCACCCCCAGACCCACTTCGTCATATCCTGGGCAGGTAAGGCTGACGCTCAATTGAGAAACCCAACACACAGTGAAGCCCAGCCTTGATCCAGAGTTACTTAGAGGAACTCAATGCAGGAGTCAACCATCAGGTCCAAGTGCCAGCTTCCTGCCCAAGCCAGGGCCATACTGAGAGGCTCCCATCCTGTACCATTCCAGCAGCCTGAAGCTAACCCAACTCCTAAGCATATGTTGGGCGAGCGTCTCCCTCTGGCCACAAAGGAAAAATCTAGGGAGGACCTGGCATCCTGAAGGCTAACTCCTGACTTGCTGGACGCCAGCTTCGTTCTTGAACCTGTGTTTCTTTCCATGGCTTCTGCTGTTGGAAAGAGTACTAGGGTGCTCGTGGAGGTGGTGGGCACAAGCTGCTCACCTTCAGCCTCCTGGCTTTGGTCCTGCTCCTCCTCTTACTGTTGATGCCCTTGTCACTCTGCTTGACAAACAGCATCCAAGCATCCCGGGGATCCACACTGTGTGCATGCGCAATGGTGGGCTCCTGGAACACAGATGGCCACAGTTGGTTTGCTTGGTGGCACCCTGCCCTCAGGGCCACCATGGTCACAGATCATGGGGAGCAGTGGGGCAGAGGAGCCAGATGTCACGACTCTAGGCCACTGTGTTGAACCTTTACCTTTCTCAGCCTTCTAAAACACTGGCCCAAGGAGCCAAGCTCTGCCAGTGGCCCTGTTTCCTAGCAGAGGCCTTTGGCAAATAGGGCAGTTAGTGAGCCTCAAATGGTCTGGGTTCCATGCAGGGCTACCAGCTAGGAAAGGAATGAGTGGTTCAAGAGGCCTTAGAAGTCAAGGGCACAGACTCCAGTGTCTGACAGAAAGACCCAGGATCTCAGAACCACCCAAACCGGTGTCTTGTGGGTCACAGGCCAGGCTGCTGTGTCGGGAAGATGGAGGTTTCTATGTTTCTTGCTGGTCTGATGCCCTCAGTGGACACTCGCGATGCAGTGCTTTCATTATAGGTCAGGACAGGTGTACTGACCCGTCCAGGGGTCCGGTGGCCTGTGTATGGACTGGACTCAGACCACTGTCAGCTTGAGGGCAGCACTGAAAATACATGGAGCCATGTTGGTCCGGGGCCCCAGGAGTTGGAGTGGGAGCTGGTGACACCTTGACCCTCCCAAAGAGGTTCCAAGGCCAACTCTCCACTGGGAGGTCCCAGCCTACTCCCCACTTCCTGATGACTATGTCTGGATCTCATGAAAGTTTTGACTGGGGCTTGGGGGGAGGCTGCAGACAACAGGGACATTTGTACTCCGACCAAAGGAGGTGTGGAATGGTGGAAGGACCCAGGGATGCCTTGCAGAGGGAGGTATTGTAACCATCTCCAGCTGTCTTAGTGGATGTTTTGTTGGCCCCTGCGGTGCTGAGAACTGAAGAACGCTAGCCAGGGGTTTCCTTGTGCCTGGCCCACAGCATGAGCGAACAACTAGACCCTGAAACTCTTCCCTGAGCTCTCACCAACAGGACTGACCCGCTCCAATGAAGGCTACCAATCCGCCCTCCCCAGGCCTCTGGCCACACCCTCCCCAGCCAGCGTCTCCACCCCAGCAGTTCAGGTGGAGATCTTGGGAGGGATCACAGGCAGAGCCTGGTTACATCACTCCTTTCCCAGACGCAGTCACCTAACAAAAAGGAACTAGATCTGAAAGCCCTGCTCTCCCACCAGTCTTCCAGTTTCACGAGGAGCAAGTTAACTGCATTTCACACCTTTCCCAATCTCTCCTACTGGCCTAGTGGAGTTCTGCCGCCAAAGCCACGGTACAGGGGGAGCATCCACCCAACCCAGGGTCTCACTGAGACCCTCATAGCGGCGTATCCCCAGTGTTGGACACTGCGCAGCAAGAGGTGCCACCTTCCCCACCGTCTCAGGGCCCCCCGGGTCAGGAAGATGTGAGGCGCGGTTGCGTCTTACCGGCGGGCTATTGGCTGGCGGGGCGGGGAGCTCGGCCCCGGGCGGCTGCGGGCGTGCATGAATCCCCACGGGCTCGGCGGACTCGGGGACACCGAGGCCCATGGCGGCGAGTAGGCTGGCGCAGGCGAGCAGCGTGCGCGCTCCGACGGGGCTGCGGGTCGAGGCCATGCTGGCGGCGGCGGCAGCAAAGAACACGGCTGGTCAGGTCGGCGCCTTATAACGCGCTTGAATCCCCCGCCTCGCGCGCGCCGCCCTCACTGCCGTCGCCCCCTCGCGGCTAGGGTACGCTCTGCAGGCACAGGGCGACCCCGAGAGGAGGCGGGCCCCGATCCGGTCCGTGCACGCCTCCACTTGCTGTAGCCCAGGGTCAGTTTCTCCTCTCCTAGACCTGCACCCGTGGCTCTCTAAGACCCTCTTTTCTCTAAGGACACCCACTTCACCATTCTGCACGATCCCCCACCCCCCACCCCCGCTCCTTCCAATCTCCTGGTTCCAGGCCTTGATGACAAGTTGAGTACCTGAGAATATGGCAGCCCTCATGGCTCCTCCTTTTCAAGCTGGGGAACCTGGAGCACTTGTAAGGTTTTCCTGCTCTTCCCCACCCCGGATGTATCTGCACAGCTAGGGCCTCTCAGGTTCCAGCTACTGAATCTGCTAATAGAAGCTACAGAGAACTGACCCAGTCTGACTGAAAGGTCAGATCTCTCTGATGTCCTAAGCCGGGCAGATGGAGCTCAGACTGCCCATTGCCCACCACGGGGCATTCAACCAGGACAGATGTGGCAAATCCTAAAGGATGATCTGCAAGGAGGCCTTTTCTGGGTAGTTCTCCAAAGAGGCAGGCCTATCTGCCTTGAGCTGCTGTCATGACATTGGCTGTAGATAAAGCAGTACACCTGGGTTTCTTTGAGTTGTGTTTTTTCTTTGTTTGCTTGCTTGCTTGATTTGTTTTCATCTTAAATTGTGTGCATAAGCATTTGTGTGAGTCCAGGTGCCCTTAAAGGCTAGAAGAGGGCTCCAAAGAAGGGACTTGCTTTGGGAAGCATGACTCTAAGATGTCAAGTGACCCTACTCTGTTCACAGTGAGGGCCCCAGCTGGAGCGCTGACAACCAGATCTGTTGCCATGTGAAAGTAGTTATTTTCCCAAACCACGGACTGTCCCAGTGATGTCATGGGTTCTTCCAGAGGCCCAGATCCAGACAGTTCTGGTACTGGCATGGCTTCCTGGACCCTAGCTCAAGGTAATGACGCGGTCCAGTTCAGGCGCGTAGCCCCAGAATTCTGGCCATTCAGGAAAGGTTCCTGTATGTTTGCAAGCAAGATCCTCTGGAGGACCGGAGTGCATGGTAAAGCTCACAGGGCACTAAGCATAGGGTCCACAGACTTGAAGGAGCAGCAGCTTTTCTTCAGAAGTGGGACCCTTGAGGGTGGTGCCTGGGTCTGAGTGGACATGCTGAGTGAGTCGGACCCGGGCAGGCAGAGCAGCAAGTGACCTCCCTGCGCCTTCTTGCGTGGCAGAAATCTAATCCTCATTCCTGGGACCTCATGTCATGGCCTTGACCCAGTTTCCTGGCAGTTCAATGAGCCAAGATTTCTCCGTGTCCCTCTTTCTTCAAAGGAAGGCCGTAGACTGATGAGGTCATGGGCATGAAATCTTCCCTTTACTCAAAGACAATGGGAGCCTGCCTGAGGCTGACTGGCTGTGTGGCCTCAAGAGTACCTGCAGCTAGCAGTGGTGTCATTTGCTATGTATGCCTTGCATGTGGATGGACCATCAGAACTAACATACCAAGGAGGAAAATGGGGGATAGAGCTTTGGAGCATCAAGGATTCCCCAAACCAAGGCACACCCAGGCCCAGGTACCATGTCTTGCAGTCAGCAGCTCTGTAGGCCCTGAATGCTCCTATGGGCTCTGAGTGCTCCTAGGGTGTGGTGGTCTGAGTAACAATGGCCCCCATAGGCCCATATATTTGAATGCTTAGACATCGGGGAATAAAACTGTTTGAAGGGATTAGAAGGATTAGGAGGTGTGGCCTTGATGGCGGACCTGTGTTACTAGGGGTGGGCTTTGAGGTTTCAAAGCCCATGCCAGGGGGGAGCCCAGTCTCTCTGGCCTGCAGCTCATGATGTAGCTCAGATAAACTCCAGCACCATGAATGTCGGCTGTGCTCAATTCCATGGTGCTAAGAGACTAAACCTCTGAAACTAGAAGCAATTCCCCAATTAGGTGCCTTTTCCTGTAAGAATTACCTTGGTTGGGGCTGGAGAGATGGCTCAGCAGTTAAGAGCACTGGCTGTTCTTCCAGAGGTCCTGAGTTCGATTCCCAACAACCACATGGTGGCTCACAACCATCTGTAATGGGGATCTGATGCCCTCTTCTGGTGTGTCTGAAGACAGCTATGGTGTACTCATATACATTAAATAAATAAGTAAATCGTTAAAAAAATTGGTTTGGTCCTGGTGTCTCTTCACAGTATTAGAACACTGACTGAGGCATGGGGGCTCAAGTACTCTCAGACTCTGAGTGCTCCTGAAGGCTCTGAGTGCTCCTGAAGGCTCTGAGTGCTCCAGTGGGGTCTGAGTGCTCTCCTGAGGGGTCAGAGGGATCTGAGGGGTCTGGGTGCTCCTGTAGGCTTTATGTGCTACTGAGCACTCCATATTCTAACTAGAAGTCCTCACTAGCTTCAGATGTCCCAGTCCTTGTTTTCCTGAGGATTCTGGGGTATGATTCTTGGGGTGCCTTGTGGCCATCCCTGCATTACAGGAGGATCTCCTGAGTGTCTGGTATGCTCCAGTCTCTGTGTGTTATGCTGGTGGCTGTCCCTCTTCCTGCTCACTTTGTGCCCCCAGGGTGGCTTTAGTGGACTCTGCCATTGTTTTGTCTTCCCTCCATATGTTCTGATTGCTTTGCTCAGTGGGTGGTTGTCAGGCTGCTAGCAGGAGATGGGTACAGTAGAGGTAGGGACATTCCCCCCCCACCCACACACACACACATACACACATACACACAGCAGACACTGTAGCTAAAGTTGTGTTCTCTCGGCATCTGCCTCTTCCCTGGTCTCTAGAAGCTGGTGGTGGTCAGGACACCCTATTGTTGCTAGCACCTGGCATCTCCACAGCTCTGCCCCACCAGCTGCATACCCTTGAAACTGGCCCCCAGTTGGAGACTTCCAGCTCCGTAGCTGGAAGACCTTTCCTCTTGGAACACCAGTTATGCCACTGACACCAGAATGACCAGGTGAAACACAGTTCAGCAAAGCTGAGAACCATGTGTCTCTCTCCAGGATTTCCCCCACTCACACTCGTCCAGGGATGTGTGGCCTTTCCAACAACTCCCTGTTTCTGATTAAAGTCAGCTTCACTCTTTCAGCCCTGGGATAGCTCAGGGAAACACTATAGGACATCCCCCATGGTATAGACTCATCCTGTTTTCACAGGATGAGAGCTACATCCTGATCTGTAGGCCAAGAGAGACTAGGCCTGGTATGAGACAGACTTTTGAAATCTTAAAGCCCACTTCTAGTAACATACTTTCTCTAACAAGGCACACCTCCTAATCCTTCTAATCCTTTCAAACAGTTCTACTCCCTGATGACTAAGCATTCATATATATATGAGCCTATATGAGTCTTATTCGAACCCCTAACACCATGGGATCTGTTAGAGCCCAGGTTTGAGTTCTGTCCTCTTAGAAGTAACACCTCTGCCCCCTGCCCTGTTTGATCTCTGAGTTGGCTCAATTGTCCCAAAGACAGGCATGAAGTCAGGTCTGGAAGCAAAGTGAATCCAGACTTGCAAAATCCGGGCAGAGCCTGGAGTCCTGTCCTCAGAACTCAGTCGTGTCAAGAACCACTCTGAGCCCCCGGGCTAGTCCTAGAGAAGAAGTCTGCACTCAATGGGAGCTGGAGGCCACTCACGCCTCAGTGGGCTAGTAGCCGGTGTTGGCCAGACCAACTCCCAACCTACAGTCTTGGTCCTCAGCAGCCTGTAGCAGACAGAGCATGCCGCTCTCACACAGTGAGAGCCCTTTATTGTTTGTCTGGCGCCTCGTCTGGAGGAGAGCAAGAGGGGGAAGGGACATAGATGTGGAGACTGAAAAACTGCATGACCTCATGAGACCATGGTCTGAGTCATGCTAAATCATATCATAACTGGCAGGAGGGTCCATCAGATGTTAGCTCCACCCCATCTTAGCCGACCACCGGAAGCAAGCTTCTGACAAACCCCAGGGCCACCCCTAGAATCCCTGCAGACCAGGGTGAGGGATCAGGTGTGAGATACCCTGAATATCAAACATTAACTCATTTATCAGATAACCTACATATCTGATATTTAGTCATAACAGTAGCAAAATTATCGTTATGAAATAACAATGAAGACAGTATTATGGTCGAAAGTCACTACAACATGAAGAACTGTATTGAAGGTCGCAGCCCTGGGAAGCGTGAGAACCACTCTCCTAGAGAATCCTGTCACTCTCCTGCCCTGTACCGCATCCCCTGCCTTCCCAGCATCTCTTCCGGGGCTGCTTTCCTGGTGGCAGAGGTACCCAGGGAGGAGCAGAGCCACCTTCCTCCCAGAAGCAGCTATGTAAACGCAGTGCCAACACACAGAGGCTAGAGATGGGGAGAGCCCGGCCTTCATCAAGCCACCCCATGTGGGGCGGATGTGGAATCTGAGGAAAGAGGGGAGAGAGGAAGCTGTGGACATGGTCAAAGAGCATTTCATGGCCTGCTCTAGGCTGGGCCTCCAAGCTTGAGACCCTGGCTCAGTGTTTGGGGTATTCTATTTTAACTCCCCATTTGCACAGCTCCCCCCTCCGCCCAAACCACGGTAGGTAGAGCAAGAAGAGCCGTCACCACCAGGCAAGAAGGGCCTGTTTTCCCTGAGGGTACAGTCCAGGACCCCTTAGCTTTTTTCTCTGGGGTCTTCAGGGAGAGCAGAGCTCTCTCCCCCACTGTGTGAGTTGAGTATCAGGGTCTCGCTCCCTCTTACAACTGGTGGCAAAGTTGGTAGCCCCAGAGCTGTGTCATCTGATACTGAGCCCAGTCCATGCCTTGGAGGGGGCAGCAACTCACAGTAAACAGAGGACATGCATGGGGGGTGGGTGGCATTGCACAGGACAATGAGGAGCAGAGCCAGGAACTCCTCCCTCCTTAGTGCTCCTGAGGGGCAGTGGGGATGAAGGGCTGTGTCCATTTGGAGACATCCAGAAAGATGGTAGAGGCGCCATGGTAGAGCCAGAGACGGGGTAGAGAGCCATGGCGGGCCCAGGCGTCTCTCACAGTGTCGTAGGCCTCCATCTCCACATGGTAGTCTCCATCCATGCCTTGCCAGCGACCACCCGTCACGTACAGCAGGTCACCCAGAGGCACTAATGCGCCGTTCTCGTGTAGGCTGTGTTGAGACTGCACCTGTGGATGGCAATTATCAGGGCCAGGGGGCAATGGGAGGGTCAAAACAGGGATGTCCTTGATGTTAGCATTCTGTCTAAACTCCACCCTACAGTTAGTTACCTGGCCACAGCCAGATAGGCCTGGCCTGCTATAAAAGGGGCTGCTTGCCCATCCTCCCTCTCTTACGCCCGCATCCCGCTTGTTTCTCTCTTACCCTCTTGGGCTCTTCCCTTCCCTCTTGCCTCTCTCCACACGGTCATGGCCGGCCTCTACTTCTCTACTCTCTCCTCCTCTCTGTCCTTCTCTGCCTCCACTACCCTCTTAACTCCTGTCCCAGTGCCCTGATTAAACTCTATCCTAAACTATACCCTTGTGGGTCTGGTCCCTCAGTGGGAAGGGATGCCTCGGCATGGTCCTGCTGAGACATCCCCTTCCCCATACCTCACCACACCCCCATAGAACATATATCTTATATTTCTTTATCTTTTCATAATCACAACACTTGATGGGGCCACCGCCCGACCCTGAATCCCAAAGCTGATCACTGCTCGCTGTGGCTCTATCAGGTTCTCTTTACCAGAGAGTCCCTGGTCTCTCTCCAGCCTACATCTAACAGGGTGGCTCCTTCAGGCCCTGGAGTCACAGAATCCAAGTAGGGTGCTGAGGTCTGAGTCCAGAGCTGCCTCCGACAGGGTGTGAGTTGAGCCTTGCCACCACCCCCCCCTGCATCTCTCTTGGAGGAGACAGATGCACCAGAAAAGGCTGGTACTACCTCCATGTGAAGGTGACTGCAAGCAGCCGCCCTGCCTGCGACCCGATAAAGTCCAAGTAGGATCCATACTCCTGGGAGCCCGGCCCAGCTGTGGCTCAGCTGGGAGGCTCAAGGAAGAGCACCTTGGCAGGGCTTGCTCTGCACCTGCTTGGCTACTATAACGGGGCTTCCAGTCAGTGGGACATAGAAGCCAGAGGGCAGCTGTGGGCAGGAGGACACAGTGGGGCTGCATGACCAGGGTGACTGGTGGCTGGGGGGAAGAGGAGGCACCATTTCATCAGGGACTGAGAATCTTGAGGTAGGTGGACTGACCCAGAACATCCAGCCTAGAACTAAGGAGAAAGGCCCCCCCCAGGCTGGCATCTGGGCATGCTCAATTCCTACCCTTTCCTGGGCCTGAAGAACAGGGGCAAGGTAGAATGGTCCTGGGGAGATAGTTTCTCCTCACTCTTAGTGCAGGATCCACCAGCTTGGCTTGATCCTTCCAGAGTGGGATGCTCATGACCTCCTGACTAACAAGTGATTCTCGCTTTCCGTCCATGGCTGTCCCAGAGGCGCTCAGCGCCAAGCATGGATTGGATCCCAGAGAAGGAAGACAAGAGCTCAAGGGAAAGAGATCCGACAGTGACCCACAGTCATCGTCTGTGTCTCCATCACCACTGACACTGTGGCTGCTCTAGAGAGAGCCTGAAGGGCTTGCCTCTGCTCTTTGCTGGCCTCTCTGGCGCTCCTCCACACACCTCCGTTCTATTGCATCTCTGAGGTGTCAGGAGTCCAGCAAAGCTCCACCAGGGAACAACGGAGGGAGACCTGGGGTGGCTCACCTTCTGCCACAGGTTGGCCCCGGGATCGTACACATAGACCTTCTTAGTGTTGTCACCGATGAGATACAGGGCTCCATTGAGAGCCGCACAGCGTGGAGAGGACAGGTACTTGGGCAGGAAAGGCGAAGCGATGACACTCCACGCATCTGCAGAGCACATGCATCGATAACGTCACCAGGAGGTGGGGACGCCTCCTCACTGGGGGAAGTCATGAAGGGCTCCAACCCGAAGCCTACAGAAACACAGCACACTCTGCCAATGGGATAAGCCCAGGGCAGTGTGCTGTGAGGCCTCTCTGCCCAGCCTGCCTCTCTCACGGAGGTATAGCAGGCAGGAGGGACGGGGCTTTGACCTGGCTACTGTCCCACCTCATTCCCACAGGCTGCTGGGAACCCCTGAGCCTCTGCATCTATCCAGCCCATGGTGGGCAGGTGGCTCTCTTCTGCCAGGTCCAGAAACCATGGCCTCCTTCTCCCAACCGCTGGACCTTGTCACCCCAAGAATACAGGCCACCAGGGAGGTGGCCTTCCTACCTGTCACGG
This sequence comes from Mus pahari, assembly GCF_900095145.1. NCBI lineage: Eukaryota > Metazoa > Chordata > Mammalia > Rodentia > Muridae > Mus > Mus pahari. The sequence goes on along the minus strand of NC_034594.1, from coordinate 68,692,593 downwards.
GGCTGTAGCACTGGAGAGCCAGCATGTTGTACTTGCAGGCACTGGAGCCCACCAGGTAGAGGCGGCCTTGGCAGCTGGCAGCTGAGAAGTTACTGACATACTTGGGCGCAGGGCCGACGGGAGCCCAGCTGTCCGTGTAGGGATCATAACGCTCTACCTCCACTGCATCCAGGGCAGTGCCTGTGAGAGGATGTCTTAAGTGGCAGGGTCAGGGTACCGGGGTCTAGGCATAGGAGAGCCTCCCAAAAGCTGAGGGTCTGGATGTTCGGAGGCAGCAAGGATGGCTCTAGAGCCCCAGGAAGTGAGGGTGAATGGAGGAGGTAGGACCTTGGGATTCTGTGACCTGGGTCCTGTTGATAGGCAGAAGGGCTTATCCAAGACCACACCAAGAGGTGGGATGCACGTGGGACGCTGAGCACTGGTCCCTCAGGCCAGTTCTGGGAGAGCAGGTTGTAAGGCATAAGACTATGGTGATAGCCCCCCCAGTGGAACGGGTATGCCATAAGTGAGAACTTATTATGGGATACATGTTTCCTAGCCTAAGCTTCTGTGAGACCCTGGGGTCCCCAAGGTGCCTGGGACTTGGAGAGTAGGTATGTTCATTGCTTTCTGGCCAGGAACACAGCAATTCTTTGAGAAGAGGGGACCCTCCCCCCCTCATCTATTAGACACTAGAAGTGGCTTCCAGGCTGCCCGCGAGTCTTATTTTAATATTCATAAGTGGCACCGGGTTGTCTGGACGATGAAGCATGAAGCCGGTAGCAACACAGAGGTCGCTGTGGGTCATTCACTTCAGAGGTTTGCAGTGACCCTGACCTGAGGGCCGAGGCCCTAGTTCCTGGGTATGTGTGGTCATTCCTGCTGGCCCTGAGGCTCTGAGTCCTTCAGGATAGGAAGCCAGGGGCTGGCTAGTTCCTTGCTACCCAGGATGCTCCAGCCAGGGCTTCTGAGGACTATCAGCATGGGGCTCACTGACCCCCAAAGGCAGAGAGCTCTCCCTAGTAGCATCCAGTGATGATGTGGGGTGGGGACCAGTGGCTCTAGGAACAAGGGGTATGGATGGTGCTAGGGAGGAAGGTCTCACCACCGATGGCATAGATCTCTCCATTCAGCGCTGTACTGGCATGGTTCGTGCGGGCTTTCAGCATGGGTGCCACAGGCTTCCAGACAGCTTCCTTCAGTGGGAAGCACCAGGCCTGGGTAGTCGACCAGGTATCTGTTTTGGTGCCCCGTGAACCACCTGTCGGTGAGAAGTTCAGTATACACAGTGGTGGCTCCTAGCACCTGTCAGTGGACTCTGGTTTTTTGTTTTTTGGTTTTTTTTAAGATTTATTTATTTATTCTATATAAGTACACTGTAGCTGTCTTCAGACACTCCAGAAGAGGGAGTCAGATCTTGTTACTGATGGCTGTGAGCCACCATGTGGTTGCCGAGATTTGAACTCAGGACCTTCAGAAGAACAGTCGGTGCTCTTAACCACTGAGCCATCTCTCCAGCCCTGGACTCTGGTTTTTTAACTTATTTATCTGTTTTAAAATTATTTTGGTTTGTGCTTGTTTTTGAGTCAGGTTGGCCTCGAGCTTGCTATATATAGCCAAGGATGTCCCTCAGTTTCTGACCCTGCCATCTCTACCTCTGGAGATCCCTCACTTTCAGAGGTGTAGAAAGGCCTGGAAGGTCTTGGGAGACCTTCAAGGATCCTATTGGGTGGGAGAGTTGATTTGAGGGCCCTGTCTTCTATCAAGTCGATCAGGGTGTCCCTAGGAGCTCTGGGCCACCCACCTGTGACGTAAACATCACTGTTGAGTGCGGCCAGGGAGAAGCCCCACTTGTGGTAATCGGGGAAGTCCGGGAGTGCCATCCACTGCCCTGGGGAGGAGAGAGAGGTGGGCAGGGGGTCAGAGTGGCTATGCCTTGGTGTCTTTTCCAGGAACTGTAGAAATGTCCCCGTCACTAGCAGTGACAAAAAAAAGGTGGGTAGAGACGATCTGGAGTGTGCTGCTCATTGTACTCCCCCACAGTGCCAGCCTGGGGGCCCAGCCTAGACAAGTGTAACCCAGGATCTGCAGGCTCTTGTCACGCTGACCTGAAACTCGCCACACTGACCGGAAGGTAGCGACTGTGTGTGGGCATCACTAGAAGGTAGTAACGCACTCGTTCACTCGTCCATTCATGTGTCTCTCCCAAGCCTCTCTCCATTTCCAAGGCAGCCAAGAGGCACAGAGAGCGAGATACCAGCCTTGCAGCAGTAGAGTGAAGTCCAAATCCTGCCTTGCGTGTGCCAGTTGTGTGAATGTAGACAAGGCCCAGCCCTGGTTTCCCTGACTATCAAATGGGGATGAACTGGGCCAGAGAGATGATTCAGCCAGTGACGGCACTTGCCATGGGGGTTGATGGTCTGAGTTTGATCCCTGGATGCCAAGTGATAGGTGACTGACCGACTCCCACGAGTTGTTCTCTGATTCCCACCTGTGCACGCACCGTGGCACACATCCCCCCACCCCATATCAATAAATAAGTGTAAAACACAAATTTAAAAAGGCACGAGATGAGTGATGCATGTGACACGCCCACCACGGTGACTGTTAAGCCGTTCTCACTCTTGTCACCACTGTGAGGGACATGATGGGGAATGTTTGGAACGAGATCATCATAAGACCATAGGCGTGGGAAACTTGAATCCTGTGAATGGACACTCCTTGCAAGTGTTTGTGGGAGACCAGGCCCTGGGGAAGTCCCCTGGACTGTTGACTGTTTATGACACTTTGGGAACATGTAGAATTCTAGGGCTCCTGGTGAGTCGAGAGTCTGGCACCATGGGTAGGAACGGAGTGTCCCCTGATTCATGTCTGTGTCACCCCAGGATGAGGATGGCACAGCAATCGGCAGGCCACTGTTGCCAGCCAGCTGCTCTCTCCTGACGTCAACCCCAAATCCCCACTATAAGCCTCTGACCTGGACCGCTGGCCTTGGCCTTCCTCCAGCCCGCCAGAGCCGATGCGATGGTGCTGGCGACCAGCCTCGGCCCTCGAGCCAACCAGCCCTCATCAGCATTTTCCCAAGAGCTCCCCTGGGGAGATGGCCTACGGGGTGACCAACTACCCCTTCCCCAGGCTCCCTTACAACTATATGGGAGGCATGGGGAACCCATTTCACAGGTGAGAAAAATCAAGACATATCCAGGGAGGCTAGATGACTTGTTTCAGGGCCAGACTGGATCCCAATTTGAGCTGACCCAGAACCCAAACTCGCATTCCTGGGCTGTTTGCACCCTCTTGTTTTCTCCTAGAGCCTTGGTTCCCACACTGGATGCACAGGGCAGGAGAACCTAGAGCAACTGATGGGCTAGGAAGACATTCACCCTTAATAGTACTGTCTGGCCTAGGCCCTTTTGTCCCAGCCCCCAGGGCCTAACAAAAACCAGAGGTGGAGCTCCTACCAGAGGGAAGTGGACTGAGTATTCCCACCCTCTTCCCCATGGCCACCAGGCTCCTCAGCAACTCTGGTAAGGTTCAAAACTCAACCTTCCAGAGGCAGGCCCCCCCCTTCACTGGACACCTGACTGGGTGTACCCTATCATGTCCAGGACAAGCATGGCAGGTACTTACTGGCCTTGGTGTTGTAGAAAGCGAAGTTCCCAGCGTGGAGGCTGGGTTCTTCACCACCGTCCTCTTCCTCCTCCAGCGCCCGTCCTCCGACGACCACCAGCACTTCCTGCATCTTCTGTGGGAGACCAGGAAGCTCCTGTGGACAGGAGCCAGGTCAGAGTGGCTAGCCGTTGTCTGTCTAGCCTGAGAGTCATGTGTAGTCTTCTCTCAGTGCCTGTGCATAGGCTGAACATAGTGGTGTACCCCCCACCCAGTCCATACCCCCACCCCACCCTATCCACACCCCCACCCCATGGTGAGCTGTGCCTCTCACTAGTCACAAAGTGCTTTCTCAAGTGCTCTGGAGTACCTTTAGAGAACCAGGCCTGTCACTCTCTTAGGATCTGCCTGCTGCCAGTATGAGCAGAGATGGAATTCCATATGGGTTCAGTCAGAACCACTCAGGAGCACTTGGTGACAGCTTCCAGTTCTCACAGTGTCCCACCCCAATGCAGCTACCCATCATCCTGGATGGTTTTCCTTCATCTTCCTCCTTTCAACTCCTGTGTCTCCTCTAAGGCCCAGCTCCTCCAGGGAGTCCTTCCTAACTGCCAGCCTGTGCCTGATGCCCCTAGCACCCTCCCAGTGGTGGCCTTTCCACCCTGTACAAAGGGTCTGCTTTTTTCTTTGTTTGTTTTGTTTTTTTGGAGACAGATAGCCTTGGCCACCTGAAACTCACACTGTAGACCAGGCTAGCCTCAAATTCAGAGATTCATCTGCCTCTACCTCCCAAGTGCTGGGATTAAAGGCGTGTGCCACCACCCACCCAGCAGTGATGGGCTTCTTAAAGGTAGAGACACTTCTAGGCGCCTCCCCCTGGGCCTCAGAGCATGACACCCTTGAGAGATGGATGGTGATGCTCTGTCAGAAGACCAGCCTTCAGAAGGGAGCCATGCAAGATGGAGGCATGCTGGCACTCTTTTCTCTCCATTCAGATGGGGGCTCAGGGGCTTCTCCTCCACTTCTTAGGTCGAAGTCCCCCCCCCCTCACTCACCGCACTGTGGCCCTGGGACAGGGCCTCCTGACACGCCTCTGACTCCTGGATCAGTGGCTCCGTGGCAAGCAACTGTTGCACGCAGGGCCTAGGAACAGCATCCAGGTGCACCAGGCTGAGGAGCTCCGGCAGGTGGGCAGCCCGGTCCTGGGGGTCATGGCGCACCCAGCGCAGCAGGGCCTCGAGCCGACTCTGCTCTGGTTGTACCTGCAGCAGGTCGCTGGCTAGACAGGTGGCCAGCCGGTCTCTTGGCAGCTGCAAGAATTCATCCTCTTGGGCCACCGCCTCAAAGTTCTCCCGCAAGAAAGCCCAGGCTTTGGCAGCCACCCCTAACAGGCCTTGCTGTTCCCCAAACTCGCAGATGCCTAGGCAGTTGGTGGCATCTAACTGCTGCTGGAGGTATCGGCCACAGACTTTCTGTACAGTGGAGAAGTGCAGGCGTGAGGCGGAGCGGGTGAGCGCCTCCACGTTAGTCTGAGTGATGGTCAACCGCCCCGTGTACACGAAGTCCACCAGCTGCCCCACCGCAGCCGGCTCCACGTCTCGCAGCTCCACACGTGCCGAAAAGCTCTCAGCGAAGTCTCCGGCAAACATGGCATGGAAGTAGGGGCTATTGAGCGCCAGAAGGCTGCGGTGACAGGGCAGCTCCTGGTCACCGACCAGCAGCGTGACATCGGCCAGCTTGGGCAGGGAGCGCAGACGCTGCAGGCCTTCCAGCATGTCTTGGGCGTGTGAAGGCAGATGGAAGTCCAGGTCGTCTACATTCCTCACCATGATGCAGTGCACACAGAGACCCCTGTAGCCCACCCTCTTTCACGGATGTAGTTCTGGGGCGCCCCTGAAGACCTAAGTAGAAAAGCAGGGTCAGCCATGAAAGCTACAGTCTCGTGCACCTGTGATTCATTGTGTGACTGTCTGTACATCAGCTGTCCGTCCTCACCTCTGGCAAGTGCCAGTGAGGGCCACTTCGGGCATCCCACATCCTGCTCTATCCCAGGTCCCCAGCCCTATGGGTAAGGCAACTGTGGCTTACACTTTATAGGGAGAATGCTGAGGGCTAGACTCCTCATAGCCAGGTAATTAGGGTAACACAGGACCATATTATATAGAGCACACAAACCCTGGGCCTCCTATCTTCTACAGCTTAGACCTCCAAGGTTAGGTGGTGCAGGATTTTTCTCATCCAATCACATTAGGGCAGCAGGAGGCTTGTGATTGGACAGGAAAAGGGAGGCGGAGTGAGGAGTTGAGAAGAGAGGTCTCAGGAGAGAGAGAGAGAATCAGAATGGAGGCTGATGTGTTATCAAAAGGTTAGAATAATTGTGTTAAAGCTTTATCATTATCGATTGGCTCTGAAATTATTGCATTGGCATCTTGTAAGTTGTGATTAAATGAATACGTAAATCCGATTGGTTAACTATAAGCTTAAGAGACTTGTTTCTGCTGGGTAATTAGGTGTTGAGATGGCTAACCAGGGGTGTGTGGGGCATTGTGTGAAGGCAAGAGGAACTTGGGGGCCCCGGTAGGGCTGGCGAGTTGGCAGGCTGAGAGACCGAGCAAGTGCAGGGGCTAGCTCTAGATATTTCCCACAACAGTTAGGGAACCTCTCTGCTCCAAGAGCCCAAGAGGCAACTCCCTCTCAGGCGCCATGTTGCTGGGCTGGCCACGGAGGTGCTTTTAGGTTTTACTCTGTGCCGTTGGTTTTTACTGCCTGTCTGCGTGAACTTGCTGGGCGATTGGTTTGAGTCAACTCTGGTGCAGTCACCCTTGAGGCAGCGCCTGTGCATAGCCCCTCGGGCCTCTTCCTGTGTTCACGCTTGGCCTTGTCACCACTCTGCCAACTGAGCGCGGATATTTTACAGAGAAACTGATCCAGGGACTTTGAGTCATCAACCCAAGCCCACGGAGCTAGGAAGCAGATGTTGAGGGGCGGGGCAAGGGGCGGCAACCTGAGTTCAGAGCCTGGCTTGCAACCATAGAACTCAAAATATAACCACAGCAGCTTCCTGTCCTGTTGAGTGCATGGCCTGTCAGCAGATTCCGCTTCTAGACCTAACGGTATGCATGTCTGGTATTTTGCCCTAAGAAAACCGCCAAAGATAACAGTCGCTGGTCACAGTGGGGCACACCTACAAATCCCAAAGCTGAGGCAGGAGGCTTACCAGTAAGTTCAAGGTCTGCTTGGGTTATAGAGTGAGACCTTGTAAAAGAAAAAAAAATTATTATTGTTTTCTTTTTTTAGAAAGAAGGGAACTGGGCTGGAGAGATGGCTCAGCGGTTAAAAGCATCGACTGCTCTTCCAGAGGTCATGAGTTCAAATCCCAGCAACTACATGGTGACTCAAAAACATCCATAATGAGAAACAAATAAAGAACCTATGGGCCGGAGCAAGCAGAGCGGGGGGGGGGGGGGGGGGAGAAGGGGGGGGGGGGGGGGCGGAGCAAGAGGGAGAAAGGGAAAGGGGTGAGGGGAAAAGAAAGAAGGGAATTGAGAAAGAAAAAGCATGAAGGGGGAGAGGGAGGGGAGGGACAAGGGAAAGGAGAGATGGGAGGGTATAAACAGAGGCCGCATCCCTCACAGCTGAAAGCTGCACAGTGGTAGTGCATTGCCCTCCCAGGGGTCCCTCACACAGCCACCACAGTGATAGAGGATTAGGAGCCTGGTGGATTCCTGGAACACAGGGACATCAAAGGATGAGCACTCTCCAGTGAACTGGCAAATCACGGGGCCTGCGGCATGATGGCTGGCTGGGAGCTTGAGACCCACGCCCCCATCCCCGGTTGCCCTCTGCTTCCTACAGCACAGGGACCTGCCTAAGCACCTACTCAGGAGGATGTTCAAGGAGCAGCCTTGGCTTAGGCCTACAGAGGACCCTCAAAGCCACCAGGAATCCGTCCTGCCTAACCTCTTAGGGAGGCCTCTGGTTGGGGTTGTAGTATTTTAGCTGAGGCACGTGCAGGAAAGGGTTGTGCCCAAGGCAACACCCACAGGCCTTGCATTCCGGTCACTGCTGGACTCTTTGGCTATCGCCCATAGCTACAATGGTGCAACCAGGCCCATGCACACTGCACATCTCCAAGGCACCTCAGAGATCCCTGCGGGCACCTGCTGCCCTGTAGCTCCACAGAGGCTGGAGGGTAAAGTGGGAGTTCAGGGCGTGTTCATGCCAAGAGCTTTAATGCAGCCTTGCTAGTGTGGCTCTGGCTGCATTCCTAAAGTCCAACTTTTCTCTCTGAGCCCATCCAGCTCCCAGGAGCCCCTTGCCTGTAGAGGACTCTGCTAAGCTTAAGCAGCACCCACCTCCTTGTAGAAGCCCCGGTCTTACCTGTGAGTAGACTCCTTAAGGCTACTACTGGATGAGAGCATAGACCAAAGGGCAGGACTTAGGCCGAAGTGTGGGCCACCGAGGAGCCTGCTGGGCTGGGCTGGGCTGGGCTGGGCTGGGCAGGCCACGTGGGAACTTAGGGGTATTTTTAGCCTCTGTATGGGTGGAAGGGGGGGATGGTAGGGGGAGGAGTGAGGTCACAGCTCTTCGAAGACTGTCTCCTTAGAAAACGCACACTGTCTCTATCACACAGGGGCTCTCTGGGTTACAGTAGGGAACTTGGACAAGTTGGTGCTTTAATTCATCCTGGGCAGTCAGGCTGAGGTGGGGGGGCTGAGAATGTAAGAGAGACACATGCAGGATGGAGACAGCAGGAGTCTGTCCTGGGGCCCGTTGGGCCACAGAAGGTTGCTCAGGACCTTCTTGAACTGCTTCACACTGAACTGACAGGGACCCAGATAGCCGTGGTCCCTCTGTGGAACGGGACAGTCACATCGTGAGTAAGCACAGGTTGGTCAGCCTAGTCTCTAAGCTTGGGGTCCACAGTGGTAGTGGGTGAGAGTTCAGGGGTAAAGGCTGTGCTCAGGGCAGGGACAGGCTTCCTGACACCTGGGTGTGCAGGTAGGAGACCCTGGGGTTCTCCCTATGCAATAAACAAAGCCTTGGCCTTGGGCTACCCTCCAGGGGTGGTGTTTCCCTCCACCCTGAGTGCTCCAGGCAGTGAAGAAATAGGGTCATCTAAAAATAAAGCAGCTGAGGCTTGTAATCTTCCATGTAGTGTTTGGTTCATGGGGACACACTTCACAGACAGAGTCTAGGTTACTGATGTCACCCAAGGGCAGGTTGTGTCAGGGAACTGAGGAGAGCAAGAGCCAAGCTTCCCAGGTAAGGGGGATCTCAGTCAGTTTCTATTCCTGCACAAACATCATGACCAGGCAGCAAGTTGGGGAGGAAAGGATTTATATCTTCACCAGTGGCCTTCCATGGCCTCGCACAGTGCCGAGCTCAGCTGCTCTTCGTGACCCCTTCATGCCTTCAAAACCAGTACCACCTGAGTAACTCTTACACATTACCAAGTCCAGCCACAGCACAAGGTACAACCTTGGCTACCTCTG
>NC_034594.1:68591765-68682940 GCF_900095145.1 Mus pahari | reverse complement strand
AAGCAGGTCAGGAAGCAGGAGCTGATGCAGAGGCCATGGAGGGATGTTACTTACTGGCTTGCTTCCCCTGCCTTGCTCAGCTTGCTTTCTTATAGCACCCAGGACTACCAGGCCAGGGATGGCACCACCCACAATGTTCCCTCCCATCCTTGATCACTGATTGAAAAAAATACCTTACAGCTGGATCTCGTGGAGGCATTTCCTCAAGGGAGGTTCCCTTCTCTGTGTTAACTCCAGCTTGTGTCAAGTTGACACACAAAGCCAGCCAGTACAGGGTGCTTTAATGCACAGGTAGGACACCTCAGTGCACAGGTGGGACACTTCAGTACACAACTGGTTTATCCCAGTGCACAGGAGGGACACCTCAGCCTTGGTGACCAGGCTAGGCCTCACCATCAGTGCACCCTTCCTTCTCTCATGTAGAATTATCATTGGTCTGCTGCTTTGGGAGGGCACTAGGGATGGAAGTGATGTCCTCACAGACAGGGTCCCAGGTGGCCCTGAGGGACAGCCATCCTGGCAGAGTTGGATAATTTCTTAGGGTGCTGGATACATGACATCTTCCTGACTGGTTCAGCAGCTGGGGACATTCATGTAGCAGACACTACAGCCGCATTCCCAGGAAGAACTTGATCATCCCCAGGAGAGCCCTGCAGGGCCTGCCAGGTTCCTCACACTGCAGGGCCCCTGCCCTGCGCTTCCCTCCTTACTCACCCCCAGGCCCTTCTTCTTCGCCCTGTTTCTGGGCCACAGTGAGACTCTCTCTCTGGCTTTGATATTTAACTTCACGTGGTATAGGGGACCCTCATGGGTGTCCTTGTCTGGGATGCATTTAGAGCCACGGGGGGGGGGAGGTACTGAAGCAAGGTGAAGGCTTTGCTTAACACCCCATCTGCAGGGTCGGGGCCTCCCTGCTCTGTCTAGAGGGAGCGAAGGACAGGAATGGTGACGCAGGCTCTGTCACAGAGAGTGCTGGCTGTGCCAAGTGAGCAGGTCCCCAGCAGACCATGCGGGCATTAGAGGCTCAGTGCATCATTGGATGGCAGACCAGGCAGGAGACACAACACTAGTGTAAGGGTCTGAAAATCACTGAAGGAAGACCCCAGCCTCAGAGAGTACGCAAGAACAAAGAACATTTATTCTGCAGAAACAACCAGCATGTGGGGGTTTGACCATTTTTTGAAATGGCGACCCCAGATAAAAGTACGCAGGCCTTCTTGAAGGGTACTCTAAAAGGATTAGGTAATCTAAAGTTTCATTGGTGGGTGCTGGTGGGTCACAGGTGATCAGAGGTCTGCATTTCTATGTCACGAATGTTTAACCATGGGATGAGATAGGGCTGCCCAGTACAGATGGCTCATTCTGAGATATCCCCCATTTTGTGTTTATCCTCAGGCTGTTCCTGGAGCTGGTGCCTACGGCCTTCTTTTCAGAATCAAGGCTGGTCCTTAAATGGAGACAAATGGGGTTTCTGTTGCCCTTTCAACTAGGAGCTCAAAATGACAGGTTTCTTCCAAGAGCTGAGCCTTTAAAGTAGGCCTAGGGTGATTAAATAAAAATCACAGGGGTTTGAGAAGTATAAAGGAGAACTCTCCAACAGCAAAGAACAATATCCTTTACAGACCGTCGACCGTGAGTCTGGGCCTGATGTGTGCACACGGCTGGAGGAGCACAAGCCACTGTTTTGATTACTTGATGGTGAATCATGAGCTTTGAGGAGATTGGTTTGAGAACATGGGCTTAAATTTCATCTGGACATGGTGAGACCTTCCTTCCCAAGGCTGGAGATGACACCAGGCACAGCTCCTTCCTATTCATGGGCTTTCGGGTCACTTTCCATTTTGGGTACTGTGATGAAGAGGATCAGCTATGCAGTTATCTCCCCAGAATAGTCTCCGAGTGTGAATTCACCAAACTAAAATGTGCCACCATCTTTAAAAGGTGCAGCTTACACCAGAGGGACAGGGCTGGGAGGGGGCACTTGCTTTTGCTGGTGTGTGGGTATTGCGGTGGCAATTTTATTTAGCAAACATACGTCTGGCTTCAGCTTCTGATGAGACTCTAAAGGCAGAGGAAGCCAAAGGCAGAGAAGGAGGATTCGCCCCGTCTTCTCAGAGCAGGTCCCAAGGTGGGCCCTGGCTGGAGGCAACTTGGAGCCAGGACCTATACCACTATCCTTTGTGGCTCTCCCAGCACCGAAACCCATGCCCTGTGCCAACTTTATCTCCCTGGAGGTCCCTGACCACGGGACCCTTGAGTCTGTGCAGGCTCTGCTCCAGCCAACAGCCTTTCTACTATCATCCCAGAACCCAAGGTTAGGGCTCCCTGCTCCCCCTAGTGGTGATGCGGGGACACTGTAGGAGACTCTTGGAGATGGCCTGTCCCCATTGTGTATGACTTTGCCCCCAAGAGACTTGACTGCAGATCCCTGTCCCATGCCAATTGTAGTCTCCTCAAAAAGTCACTACCCCAAAGTCCTCCATGGACTCCAGGCCAGTTCTCCTGGGCCCCATGAGGTGGGTGGTGGCTCATCCTTCTGTCTGTCACCAGAAGCTGGAATCAAGCAAGCTCTATCTTACAGTCAGCAATCTGGGGGTGGGGAGGGATCACTCTCTAGCACCTGGCTCCTGTGGTTCTCTATGGTACCTGGAATCCCCAAGGTGTTTGACTCCTTTCTCTGTGCCCAAGTGGGAAGGTGACACCCAGATGTCCACATGACCACCCCTGCTATGTTTACCCCTTGCTGTAAGCTGTTCCCAGCTTCTGAAGGCCAGTTTCCCTTCAGAGGATACCAACCTTTCTATCCTCTTGGTGGATGGATATTCTTGGTATCCTTGCTCTTAGGGACCTCCTGTGGTTCAGCCACCGCCTCCATCTGAGGGTCTTGGAAGGGTTAGTCAGCTGGAAGACAGAGGCCTAACAGGAAGCCTTCCCTCCGTGGCCAGGCAGTGCCAGAGAAGAGATGCTGCTAGCATTCATACCATAGCAGCTATGACTGACCAGCAGGAGAATCGGGGCAGAACCACTTGTCTGCCTTGAGGCTTTGATGTCTCCTCCTGTCAGGGAGATTGTTAACTCTAAATGCAGCTCCCTCTGGTTTTAGAGATAGGAAGTTGCCAGAAAACAAACAAACAGCAGAGGCAGGCCCAGAGCTGAGGCCCAAAGGGAAGTATAGAGAAGGTGGCGGTGTAGCTGAGACCAACTGAGCCATTGAGACTGAAGTAGAGACACCCTCATGACAGCTGGAAACAAGACCTGCAAGGGGCCCCTGCTGCTATGTCACCAGCTCCTTGGCTGCAGGACCCTCAGACCCATATGACCCATATGACCATATGGCCTGAGGGCTGTGCTCACAAGTGAGAAGGATTTGACCCCAATCACTGCTCAGAAGAGATGGGCACCGTGGCCTAAGAGACCTCTGATCTCTGTGAAGACAGACAGAAGTCAGCCCACTTCACCTGACCCCCCGGGAAGTGCAAAGAATGAACAAAGGAACCCCAAACCTCCCCCTAGAGTCCTATCACACCAGATGAACAGTCATTCTCCAAAGTTAAACATCTCAGCCTCTTTCTCCTTCCAGAAGGCGAAGCTGCGGTCGATGTAGCCACAGATGTCTCCGCTGTTGAAGCTGCTCCGCTGGGAATCGGACCCCAGCCTTGGCGCCGCTGCAGGTTCGGGGCCACTGCCAGGAAGGGCAGCGTGGGGCAAGGACCCGAGTGGTGTCAGGCCCAGCTTGCGACCCGGCTCTACGTCCCAAGGGGAACCCTGACTGGAGCCGAAGAAGCGGGCTTTGATGTCCTCGAAGCCGTCAGTCCAGGCGCGGCGACCCGCGGCCACCTCGTCGGTCACTGCCTTATGGAAGGCTCGCACAGCCTCCCAGCCGTGTGCGCCCAGATGCTCGAAAACCTCGAAGCACAGCAGGTGACGCATCTTGCGCTCCTCGGCAGGCAGGTCACACTCCAGGAGCTGGAAGTAGCCAAGCATAAAGAGGTCCAGCGAGAGGCTGTTGTAGGGCACCGGGGCCCCGTCCACGTGCGGCAAGAACTGCTCCGGGGACAGGGGCCCGCGCGCCCTGCGGCTCAGCCTCCGCAGCTGCCGGGCGGGCACGTGCGCCATGATGGCTTTCCAGGTGCCCAGCAGGTGGGTGATAATGCCACGCTGCTGCCACAGGTGGCCGAGCCGGGGGCCGTCGCTGGCCTGCGGGGAGGATGGCCGGGGGCTAGCTGCGGCCTCGGGGCCCCTGGATCGTGCACGCTGAGCCTCCAGGGTCCTGCAGGCGGCTGTCCTGAGCGCGGGCGTGTAGGCGGACTTCTTCCAATGGCCGAGGAAGAGCATGACGATGCGCTCCTTGCGCAGGCTGGCCAGGTCCAGCCCCGAACCCGCGCCGGCCTCTGACGGAGCCTCCTCGCAGCTGATGCCCGAGTCGCTGGCCTCCTCCGTGTCGCCTGGCCGGGGCTCCCCACCCATCGCGTCGCCTCGGGGCTGTGGCGGTGCCGACCAGCAGCCTCTCAGACACTGGCCGGGCCGCACCCCCAGCTCACAGGGACCCGAGTTCGAGGCGCAGGGCAGATCAGGGGCGAACTCGAAGTTTCCCCGCAACGTCCGAACTGACACTCCACACTCCTGGATCTCGCGCTGGGCCTCGCTCCGAGAGGGCCCGGCAATGGTCTCCTTGCCTGGGTCCTGCGGGACTGGGGACGGTGGCTTCTCCTCGCCCTGTGCCAGCCCGTTCATGCCCTTCAGCAGCAGGGACATGCTGCGCACCAGGCGACCGATGTGGCTGCACCAGAAGGGCAAAGGCTGCCCTCTGGGCTCAGCCTTCCCGGGCTCCTCGGAGGCTTCGAGTTCAGGCGCCAGGACTGGAGCTTCCTCGTCTTCCAGGCCGGGAGCCCGGGGCAGAAAGTGGCTGTTGACAGTGATGCTGACCAGGGGCTCGGGCAGGAGGGCCTGCAGCTGAGCTGCCAGCCGGCCCAGCTCGCTCTCATACTCCTGGCATCGGCGCCGGAGCTGCAGGTCGTTGATCTGCTTCTCCAGGTAGACAAGATCATCCTCTGTTAGCAGCTCTCCGAAGGGGCCCAGGATGGCCTGGTGCGTCTGTGAATATCTCCAAGTTGCCTGTTCTGCAGCGGTGGGGCCTGAGTCCTGCCTCTGACTCTGGTCCTGGGTACAGGAAGGCTGGGTCAGCAGCCAACACAGCTCAAAATCCCGAGTGCTCTGCCTGGTTCCCTAAAGCCTAGAACTTGGACACCAGCTGGCCCTCCCCTGGCTTTACAGCATGAAGCTGGAGGCTGGCAAAGATGGGGACTGCTTGCTCCCCATGGTCTTCTAACACTCGTTAGTGCTGCTGACTGCCAACATACCCCGGCACTCCACTTTTAACCCTGAGCAACCCTGACTGCCTCCTCACCAGCCTGGGGATGGACATTACTGTTCTAGGCAGTGTCTGTCTGCAAGGGGCCAACACAGAGACCTCTGCTCTGTGCAAGCCATCACTCCAAACCCTGCATGAACTCTTATCCATAGCCCAGAGCCTCTTGTCTCTGAGGAACCTTGAGCCCATCCTTGGCCTTCAAGGGACCACTCCCCCAGCTCCCTCCCCCATGCTGTGCTATGCTGTGCAGACCCATTTGTTGGAGGAGCCCTCAGCACCTGGAAAGGATGTGACTGATATAATGGAATGATCCTGCTTTGGTTTTAAAACCTTTGCCCATAGTTCAGCTCTAAACCTGGCTGCAGTACAACCCACACTTCTTTAGGGCAAGATTCTAGTTCCACTAGCCCGGGACAGCACCCAGAAGTCCTGTGAACGACTGGGACAATCACAGTCCCTTCTCTGTTCAGTCACAGATGCTTTCTAGATGCCTGCTAGCCCCTCAGCACACCCCTCCCCCACTCAGCAGTCCCATCTCAGCAGATCAGCCCTGGTGCCTGCTCACCACCATGCCTCAGGACCTTTGCACCTGCTTTCCCTTCTGCTTAGAGTGGAGAATGCCCCAGACCCAAACTCCCATGGGTTCCTCCTCATGTTCTTGCTCCAGTTCAAGGTCACCTGCCCAGAGAGGAGCCTCTCTCAAGCACCTCCTAGATCCCCACTTCATACTGCTTTGCCCTTCGCCATGGGTTCGTTCCCACCCTGCCCTCATTGGGTCATACTTTCCCATTGGTATCTCTGCAACAATCTGAGCACCAGGACAGCAAGGCTGGCCCAATCTAGTAGGTGACAGAAACCATGGGCCTACCCCCTCTGATGCCATAAATGCCTCGCTTGGAGCCCTGAGATCTTATGTATGGCAAAAGAGGAAGCTGGGACCACACAGTAACCAAGAAGAGGACATCTAGTTTGGGCTCCAGACCTGGGCTGGAACATCTTACTGGCACCTCCCACTCCTTCATGGCACTTACTCTGTGGCCATGATCCCACCTCCTCACCCCACTCCTCACCTCCATCTCTCCCACCTTCCACCTGCCTATCCCACACCAACCCTCCATCCCACTCTACTCGATCCCCCACCCTATTCCCCAATCCCCAACCCAGCTCCCTCTGGTGAGCCCCCATCCTCTGTCTGGAGCCTTGCCCTCCTCTGTCCCTCCCTCTGGCCTGCTGATCCTCCTCTGGCTCCTTCCCTTTCCCTCCTTGACACCTGATCTCCTGGAGGATGGTCTGCACCCAGGCGAGCCTGTAGCTTCCGCACCATCACCTGCCGCTTCCACTCGGGGATGGGCCGGCCACGCTCATCCTGTGTGGGCACCAGCATGTCAAGGTCTCCTGAAGGCAACCCATCCAGCTGTAGAGTGGCCAGGCCATCATGGGAGTCCCGGGCTTCCACCTCAGGCCCCTGTAGAGACAGGCAGGTGACATGCCCTCCCTAAGGGGACCTAAGATTGAGCAGTGTGTGATTCCTACCCCCCCCCCCAGTCCCTAGCCTGATTAAGGTGAGGTCCTGAGCAAAAGGAAGTGCTGACTCCACCTAACCCCTGGGTGTGGTCCTACGCCGACTGGATGAGGTTGCTTAGGGCATGCCATACAGAAACTGCGAAAGAGGGTGAAACCAGCCGTGCAGACAAAGCTGCCACCCACCAGTTCTCTAATGCAAGACTTATTGAACTTTGTTGAATTGTGTGCTCGGAGAGGACCAGGATCACTTGGTGATTCTCAGAGTCCTCTGAGACCTAGGGAAAGGTGGGGCTGGAAAAGTTGGGGTGGGCGGGCACAGCTTTCTCCAGAGAAGCAGACTCCGGAACCTCCCTGCAGCTGTCTGGTCGCCTCTTGGGACAGCAGCCTTCAACCCTGAGCCTAGAGGTGCCCTCTGAGATGACAGAGAAAGGCTCTGCATTTCTTGTCATGGGGCCTGGCTGCAGCTGCCCTGAGTTTGTCTTCTGAAAACTTGGGGTGGTCAGAGCTGTCTGGGATGTGAGAACATGGGGTGCACTAGCCTTCAAGTGGAGCGATGGGGAGTGAATGGAAGATACTCACCTGAAGGGCATCTGGGGCAGTGACCCTCAGAGGGGCCGTGCAGGCCATTGGTTCCCTTGGGACAGGCTGAGCAGGCCAGACTGGGCTGAGAGTTGCAGCTGCTGAAGACAGTTGGAGTCAGAGGGGCATCAGCCGGCAGGGATACAGGAGAACAGAGATGCCACGCCTGGAGCTCCTGGATGCTGGCCAGCCCTACTCTTCCAGGAACTCTAGGCCAGGAGCCCAAGACCCGTCAGCTCTGCCCTCTGGGGTCAGAGGCAAAATGGTACAACTAGGACATGCATAGAGGTCTCAAGAGGGCCTGCCCCAACTTGGCCACCAGAAAGCTTGTATGTTATTTGATTCTGCCTACCATAGCACCCCCCAACTTCTCTAGAGCCTGGGCAGAGCCGGGAACCCATAAGACCTGAAGGTTCAGGGACCTAGACCAGCCCTGTCAGAGCCCAAAGCCTGGCCTCTTCCTAATCCATTCTCTATGCCCTATAAACACACACTAGTGCCATGACCCTGAGCTGTGTCACACCCTAGTCAGGCACACAGACCCATTCACAGACATACTCATTCACAGACATACTCACTCACAGATAGACACCACATACACACACACACACACACACACACACACACACACACACANAGAGAGAGAGAGAGAGAGAGAGAGAGAGAGAGAGAGAGAGAGAGAGAGATTCACACAGGCACATGCATACCCATAACTATATACAGACAAATGCATGTTCACACACCAGAAACACACACACACACACAGGTATACACAGACACATATATGCTCACACACATAGAAAAACACAGGTAGACAAAAACACATGCATGCTCACACACAGAGAAACACAAACAGGTTGGCGCATACATGCTCACACAGACACGCTAGACTCTCATGTAGACATACAAGTACATACACAGACATACATAGACACATACATGTACACTCACATAAAGACACAGACACATACAATGATAACATAGACACACTTGCCCACATAGGCAGACACAAACTCCTACATGTGAGCTTGTCGCTGTAACTTGTTCATTGGTCAAGATGAAACCTCGTTGTATGTGATGCCTGCAAATAGTTACATGCCAGCTTATGGCATTTTGGTAACGGTTGGTCACAATCCTCTAAGGGTGGCCCTCTCCATCTCCTGATGCTCAAGGATGCTCACTGGCCTGCTGAGGTCTCTGGCCTGGGTCCCACTAAAGTCACTTTCTTTTATTTCAGGTTACTGTCATCATGGTTTCCAAGATAGAAAATGTCAACCTTGGAGACTGCAGAAAGTAGCCTGGGAGGAGCTCTGAGGAAAGAGGGGCTCTGAATGCTCAGTTGCCTGAGCCTAGCTCCTCTGAGAAGTTCCTCCCAGTTGGGTTCTGCCACCCTCCGCACCTTGCCCAGACCAAGGACTCACATGAGGGGCTCCTGAGTCCTGAGTCCCCTCTTCTTTCCTCTTCCAGGGAGAGTTTTGCAGCCAGCAGTGGAGGAGGTGGAAACGGTGGGGGTGGGGGTGTCATCAGGACTGGCACCTGGGGATGGGCAAATCTGGTTGGTGAGTGTGGACTTGGGTCTGTCCCAGCTCTGCTGGGCAAGCATGGACGGTCTCCTGGAACATGTGTAACTCAGAGGGCAGGGAGAGAAGTGTAAGAGGGAGCCCTAGGACCCTGCCCGTCTTGGGTCTTCCTGCCTACCCATGCTGGGTGGCTGTGCTTCCTAACGGTCTGTACCACCCACCCATTTCAGAGCCCAGCTCAGGGTGAGCTAGCTCCAGCCTTACTCCAGGACTAGATGCTGGGTTAGCTGTGCTCAGTTCTCTCAGCCCCACACAGATGGGATCATAGACGCACGCGCGCGCACACATTTCCCTGCGACTGAGCTTCACTCCTCCTGAGACACACCTGGCTCTCTACTTGACATGGGCCTGAGGGTAACTTGGGGTAGGGGATTCAGTGAGATCCAGTAAAGAAGTGGAGGGGAGTGGCAGGTCCCCATAAGGATGTCATCAAACGAGGATGTCAGTGTCTGAGCACAGGCCACACAGGGCCCAGAGAGCCTGAGCATGACCCCTAACGTGCCCAAAGCTGAGGAGCTGTCTCAAAGAGTCTGGTCTTGCAATCTTCCCCAAACAACTGCACCGTTGGTTAGCTTGCCCAGCCCCTAAGAGGACAGATATACTGGTTGGGTAGAGAGGCAAGATAGGATACTTGAAATTCTTCTTAGCCTATATTGCCAAGTAGCTGGGACCTGCTACTCAGGTCAAAGGTGCAAGTCATGACCTGTATTCAGTGTCCAAGCCCCACCAAAACAGGACCATCAAAGATGGGAGAAGCAACCCCTCCATGTTTAGGTTGGGTAGCCAACCGTTCTTGGCTACCTCTACTGGACCAGTGGATGAGCCATTGACCTGAACATGCTGCCCAGGGTAGCCATGATCAGTCTCAGCTGAGAGACCCGACCCAGGGAAGCAGGGGATCTTTGTTCCTACTTGTTCTGGTTAGGAAGAAAAGATGTGAGGCGTTGGCTCACCTCCCCCGTATCCTCCTCCTCCTCCTCATGTTCCCATGTCCTCTAAGCTGAGCTTGGCACCTTTTGGCTAAGAGCGGATGTGGAAGGCTTCTTGACCCTGTCCAGGACGGAGGCACCGAGTTTTGGGGGCATGCATTACATTGATGCCCTCTGGCATGCAGATGCCCAGATCCTGGCTGCAGCTAACTGGACACACATAGCACCCCTCTGAGTGTCCACCCCACAGCCATGCCTAGACCTCAACACCTCCCTCCAGGGGGCAGAGGAAGCCAACATAACTGTCAGGCCCCTAAGATGGTGCTGGTGAGACGACCCTTCCCCCCACCTCTGCCCCCACAACCCGAGCAGGGAAGAGGCTCTGGCTTGAACCTGCCCTAATTCAGAACATGTGGCCCCACAGCCAGGATCTGTGATGGGAACCTGCCGTGGCTTGGATTATTACTCTGTTGTATTTGCTTTCAAAAAATTTCCCACATCAGCAGAGATGGCCTTCAGCCTGTACCCCATGGTGCAAGCATCCTGCACTGCCCAGGCCAATCCTTGGCTCCTTTGGGGCATGCCTCACTCATGGCCAAGGTGAATCTGTCCTGCCCTTCAGTCCCATCCCACCCAACACCCTCAGCTCACCAGGTCACAGGGAAAAGACAGCAGCACAGACCCCAAACGCCCCCTTGTGCACCTCATTTATCTTGTGAGTCTGCAGAACCTGGGACCCCACACGTGAAGCTGCGGGGCTGGAGCATCTGCCTGCTTCAGCATGGGAGGCTCTCAGAGGTGGGCGCTGGGCAGCCGAGCACAGGGAGCCGTGTTTGTCCCAGTCCCAGCTCGCGGGGGCCGAGGAAGTTGCGCCCCCGGAGTGGGAGGTATCACATTAATATTTGAAGGTCCAGGTGTCAGGTGGCCATCAGGCTGGGGCCGGGTACAGGATCCCTTACCACGGAGCCTTCCGCCCCATAGTAGAGGGCTAAGGGTGGACCTCTGGGAGGTGGAGGACCTAAGATTACCCAGAGGTGCTCAACTTGCAGTGCCTCTCACAGTGCACGGTGGGGAACCAGAGGCTTTCCAAGGGCTCACAGCTGCAACACATGGCTGGGGGAGGGGCAGCAGAAGCTCGGGGGGTGGGGGGGAGGTGTGTGTGCAGCTCCTGGGCCTGACAATCTCAACAGATGCTGAATTTGACCCTTAAGGGAGTGACCCCACAGGACAGGACTAATCTGAACGCTGCTTACTCTGATGTGGACCTGCCCCAGGTTCAGGGCTCCCTGGCAGAGACACAAGCTCACCGAGGACATGGCAGCCATCTGGGCCATCAGCTTAGCCACTGGGGTGGGACCCTCGCCTGGGAGCCTCAGCTTCCCTCCCTGCCATTTAATCGATTGGCAAGAGAATGGGCAAAAAGTACCCTTGCCCACCTCCCCCAAGAAAGATTGAGGGGCTTAGGGGGTCACTGGTAGCAGCCTTCTCAGGCTAGCAGGAGAAAAGAGGTAAGCTGTTGGTCTGGCCTGGGAGAATAGACTCCAGCCACAGAGCAGCCCAACAATAGCTTGCAGACCTCAGGACCCTGTGCTAACCGGGCCCTGAAGCCCTCTTCACCACTGAACAAGAAAGGGAAGCCAGTGTGAACCCCATGTCATGGCTGCATGTGGGTTGTTATGGGTGAGGCATTGTGAGAAACATCTGATTGGATCTACACAGGAAAACACTAGTGCTGACCCCTCTGACCATGGGCAGGAGGAAACCTGACTGTGGTGGCCCCCCAGGAAGTAGGAGCCCCCGCATCCTTGCCTCTCAGTCTTAGCCACAGACCCTGAGGGAATCCTTGCTATAGGAGGGGGCGAGGTGCCCGACTCCACCCTTGAGTCCAAATGGCTGAGCATATCCTGCCTGGGACAGCTGTTCTGAAGGTGGCAGTCCCTCCGGCTCCATTGCCCGCCATCTCTTTCCTTGTTTTTGGTGAGATTTGAGCATTGCTGAGCCTGCCATGCATTAATCATGGAGGGCAGCTGTGGCGAGCTGGGTTACAAGTCTGTAATGCCACCCGGGCTGAGAAAATCATGACCTCAGACGGAGCTGGACACCGTTCACTACAGCTGAGATTCCATTACTGTGGGCAGTCACTGCCACTCCGCCCTGAGACAAGACTCTATCCAAGGAAGTCCCCAGCCCTCTCTAGCTCCAGTTTCCCTACATCTATGAAGGGGCTCTAGGTTCCTCTGCAGCAAGAAGAGGGGGACTAAGCTAAGGCCATCGCGACAGGGCAGGAGAAGAACATTGCTTCTGCCCCCAAATGAGGTCTTCAGACCCACTCTGAGGATGAGGAAGCCGAGGCTGGTGCTATGTGCCCAAGAGGATCCAGCATCACACTGGTGGGAATGAGTGCAAGGTAGGCAAGCAGGTAACCCAGCAACCAGGGATGAGGGCTGTGTTCCCTGGGATTGGAGACCTGCACAGATATCATCCAGCCCTTCTATGATAGCTAACTTCCACGCAACAGCCTTCAGATTCCCACTGACACCAGGGAGTCAGGCTATCAACTAACCGAGAGATGGGTGGGCAGCAGGCTACTGCCTCAACAGCCTTCTGTCCCACCTAGGAAAGGAGGTCCAGCCTCTTACTGTGCAGAAGGACACTGAGGACCAGGAAGAAGCATGGCCTAAATGTCCCCAGGGCTCCAGGCAGGCCCCACACTCAGCAGAGGGTGTGCCAAGGTCCCACAGACCCCCTAATGTAAATGCTCACTGAAGGTGCACCCGTCAGCTCTTGATACTGATGGCCTAACACTCAAGCTGCCTCTCCTAGACCCACAAGTCCCCTGGGAGCAGCTCAGGACAGTGGTGTCCGGGGAATAATGGGTTTCACCATCTCCTCAGGCCCACAGGAGAGCGCAGGTGCAGAGGACCTCTGCATATTGCATTTCCATCAATATTACATCAGGTACTCCCCCCCTGCCACCGGCCTGCAGCTGACAGCCTGTCCTCCCTCATGAGGTAGGAGGCCCAGAGGACAGCTTGAGCAGAGGTGGTGTCAGGCATCCCTAGCTGTCACCAGGTGCCATCAAGAAGACACTATGGCCACCAAGCTCTATCCCTACATGTGGGGTTCTTAGTGACTCTAGGAATATACACCACTGAGCCCACACAAGGCCCAGGGTCAGGCTTGCAGAGCTTGGGAGGTTGCTCACATATGAGCAGGAAGGAAAATATTGGGGTACAGAAAGTGAATGGGCCCTGTTAGGCTATAGGAGGGTCACCGTGCAGACTTGGGAGTGCCAGATACTGCAGTCCCCAGGCACAAGGGTGAGGTGCTGCCTTGGGTCCTATGTAACTTCAAAGACACAGCTAGGACCAGATCAATCCCAAGAAGGCAAGATGGGCTGTGGGAAAGGGAGCATGCAGAGACCCTCTCCCTGAGGTGAGCTAAGGTTCAGAAGGGGCTGACTGGCTGTGCCAGGCTATGGGGATGGAAGGCCAAGAACTTGCTTGCACAGAGAGTTTTGGCCTTGGAGTTCATATCATGCCTGGGGTGGGGTTTAGTCTGGGACTTCTGGAAGGTAGGTGGGACCTGGTCCAAGGGAGTAGGTGTTCAAGCAATGGGCACGGAGAGCAGCCACCCTTCCCACCTCCCGATCTCTGCAGTGACCCAGGGCAGGGAGGATCTCAGTGAGGACAGGAGCCTGCTCGCTTCTCTGTGGATTCCCTTAACTCTTTAATCAGGCAGATCCCTGTTGGATTCTGTCCTGTGTTGGACACAGGGACCAATGTGGATACTTGAGGATCCCAGTTCTGAGAGTCATACATGGAGTAAAGTGACCCTGCTGCCACCAGCGAGTGATGGGCTGCCTGGTTACCTCAGACAGCGTGGGGTCTTGCTTCCAACCCTGAGCCTGTTTAGTCAGAAATAGCATCTGCACGACACAGACCACCATTTCTATGGTCCACACAACAGGCAATATTTGTCCAGTCCTGGCTTAACCCCCAGCACAGCCTGTCCCCATCCCAGGAACTGTCATCGCAGCTCCTGCCCTGGCTTCTGCTTCCTCAGGCTGACCAAGTAACTGACTGCATCCTTCCAAGGCCTTTGCTCCTGACAAGTGTTGGAGGCGAGAGACAGGTGTTAAATGAGCCTTATAACCAGTTGCAGGCCCACCTTCCCAACCCCCCAGGATAGACAGGGTCCCTGAGGCTTTACCGGCCGAGACATTTCCCTCAGGAACTGGGCACAATCCTGGTGTCCGTGGTACTCTGCCAGGTCTATCGCTGTATACCCATCTTCATCCCGCAGGAAGGGGTCTACGTGGTGGGAGAGCAGGGTCTGGCAGCACTGTAGAGAAAGGAATAGTCAATGACACACATGGCTCACTGGGTGTCAATGGGGACATTCAGGCCACTTCCCTGACTACAGAATTGGTCACTCAGAGGCCTGCCTTGGAAGGACCCACTCAGTCCCTCATAGACCCCTTCCATGCGAATGAGACATCTTTCTCAGGTGAGTGGGCCAGCTCCTGCAGAGCTCATGGCTTAAGCAAAGCCTAGCTAAGACAGCTAAGATGGGGTATCAGGAGAGGCTATGGTGACCCAGAGGGGAGGTCACAGGGTCTGCAGAGCAGATGACACTAGAAGAAAGGGACAAAGCATCACGTTTGGCCCCCGATAGTGCTAGACAGAGAAGGCTTAGCCTGGACTGGATGGCATCCAGGGTGGGGGTTGGGGGGAGGAGGAGTCTGCCAGTATGAAGGACTTCTGGGTGCTGGGACCAGCGAGCAGAGATGGCTGGCAAGAGATGACGAGGGTGCAAGCCTGGACATCTGAGGAGGCCAGAGCAGAGAAGACAAGAGGGGAGCACATGGCTCTACTACAGGGAAGAGAAAGGCCAAGTGGAGCAACCAAACGACGACACACACTATATGCCTTCTGAGAGGGTAAAGAAGTGAGAGCTAACTCTCACTTGAAGATGAAGGAGGCCAGTGGAAGGTCTCAACTTACACTCAATTTCACCCTATCCTACAAAGGTGCTGACAAGCAGAGCTGTTCCCCCAGTAGCCTAAAGAACAAGGGACCAAGGAGACCAGGAACTGAATAAAGAGCTCTAATTGGCAACCCCCTGTTGTAGGTTAAGGTCAACTATGAGCCAGCTGACTGCCTTGTGCTTTAAGGTGGAGGAACCTCTAGCCTGGAATGAAGATTAAAACGGACCCAGGCTGGTAGCTCTCCTACTTGCCTGGTACAGGAGATAAGAAACCACTCCAGTTACAACTGTAGAGCATTCTCCAATTATACTGTCCAGCACACACTCAATAGAAACAAAGGATGCATGGGAACAGGAGAACTGCTTGACCCCAACACACAGGTCCAGAAAAACCACCGTGATCCTGACCTTCAAAGAAATAAAACCCAAGTGTGAAAATTTAGACATGGTATCATAGACCATAAAAGTGATATGAGGGTGGGTAAGAGCACTGACTGCTCTTCCAAAGGTCCTGAGTTCAAATTCCTGCAACCACATGGTGGCTCTCAACTACCATTAATGAGATCTGACACCCTCTTCTGGTGTGTCTGAAGACAGCAACAGTGTACTTATTTATAATAATAAGTAAATTTTGGGCCTGAGCCAGCAGGGACTGAGCAGGATAAACCAGAGCAAGCAGGGCTGACCAGAGAGAGCAGAGGTCCTAAATTCAATTTCCAACAAGCACATGAAGGCTCACAACCATCTGTACAGCTACAGTGTACTCATATACATAAAATAAATAATAAATCTTTAAAAAAGCGATATGGGGCTAGGACGTGGCTCAGTTGTCAGAGCACTTGTCTAGTATGCATAAATTCCCAGGTTCAACTCCTGGCACCTTAAACAGGTGTGGTGGTGTACACCTGCAGCATCTACGACGACAGCACACCCAGGTGGAGGCAGGGCGACCAAGAGTTCAAAGTCATCCTCTGCTACATAGTGAGCTCAAGGCCAGCCTGGGATAATGAGACCTTGTCTCAAAATTTAAAAATAAGCAAAACTAAGACCAAGCTAAGGAATAACTGATTCAATGAATTGAAAATGACAGATGAGGCATAAAGACATGAATACTAAAACTAGAGGCTGAACTAGTAAAGAGAACCCCGATTAGAACTGATCCATGGGGAAATTGTACCAAATGAGGTCCCTAAGACCCAGAAAAACAAAAGCCACATGCTCTTTCTCAGACGTGGATCCAGCTTCAAATCTTGTGTATGTTTAACTTGAAGCATAAGTAGAAGCCAGGCAGCTAGAAGGGGCCTGAAGGGCCCACATTAAGGAAAGGAGGGCATGTTAGACAAAATCAAGGAGAGTGCTGGAACACTGGGAGGTGAAAGACTTTAACTGGAAGGAGTGTCAGAGTAAGGAGGAAATGATAGGGAAGGCTAACCCTGAGAGACGGTGTGTGGAAAGCCAAGCAGAAGCCACCTACAGCCCCATTGAAAAAGTATCGGAAGAATACATGTGATGTGCAAGAAGAGGAGGGATTCTGGGAGTTAAAGGAGTGAGGGTAGGGGGTGGGAGGATGAGGAGGGGGAGTAGTAAGGGGAGGAGAGGTGGAGGTAAGGGGGGGGAGGAGAGGTTTGTTAACCAACGCTAAGGATGAATGAAACTTCCCCAAGGAAACCTCCTCACTGGTAAGCTACATTCAAAACATAACTTTAAACAATGTAACTGAGACATTGCTGAGAGACCCAAAAAGGAAAAAACAAACAAACAAACAAACAGTAGCAGACATGCATCAGGACAGACCTCCTCCAGGGGCCTGCCTCGGTCTCTAGTCTGTAGCATCATTGAGATACAGTGAGGTTTGAGGAGGTTGGGCCTACTAGAAGGATGCTGGGCCAGTGGGGTGTACACTAGTGGGATACCGGGACCCTAATCCCTGCTCATTCTCTTTCTCAGAGGTAAGGTACACAGAGCTGAGCTCCATCCCGCATGTTCCCATCATGATGTTCTGTGTGGCCACAGGCCTGCAGCACCAAGAGAGAGTGACCGTGGAATAAAACTCCGAAGCTGAGAGCCAGAACAAACTTTCCCTCCTCTTATGTTGTGCAGTCTCTGTGAGTGAACTCGAACACTGGATCGTAAGGTCAAACACACATGTAATGTGAATCCCGGAAGAAGAGGAGAAACTGTGGAGCAGAGATGATGGCTGAGGTCCTTATGAACAGATGGCAGACGCCAGAGCACAAATCCAGGTGTTCCAGCAAGTCCCTGGAGGTATAAACAGGCCTACCTGGCTCCTGTCCCTCACAGTAGACTGCAGAAAGTGCAGGCGGAGGCGAGAGAATGATTTCAGAACACAGGCTCCTGGCCTTCTAATGGACGAGGGCTAGAAAGCAGCAGATGATCATTTTAAACTACAGACATACAAAAACAAAAATGGCTGGAAATGCAAGGTTTCCTTTTCTTCTGCCAGACAGGGTCTCCTAAATTAGCCCTGGCTGACTTCAACTTTGTTATGTAGCTGAGTCTGAGCCCCTGATCCTCCTGCCCCCACCTCCCAAATGCTGGGTGGCAGGTGTGCATCTCACCACACCTCACCATAGCTGGCTCCCAGTTACCAGTTTATTTCTGGCAAAGGCACCCCTCACTACTGAAGAGGACATAAAGACATTTGGAGGCAAACACACAAAAAGAACTGATGGTTCCTGGCTACAAAGTCACCCTGAAGGAGTCCCCAACAGATGCACCAAACTGCAGGACAGAAATTCCCTGTGGAAGCTTGATCTGCGGGGGTGGGGTGGGGTGTCAGGGGGGCGGGAGAGAAGATGGAGACTTGTGAGTTTGTTTTATTTAAACAGAGAAAGACTGAAGGTTTGGTAAAGCAAGATGGCCCTCCCCAAGTCCCCCAAGACCTGCTCGCTCCCTCTCTGTCTCCCTCCCAGCTGCTCACGCTGGCATCCACCCTGGATCTGATGCCACAGTTTCCCCAGCTGGAGGCCCAAATCTGCGCTGGGAGCAGGGAGCACACAAGTCCATCCCGTGAGTGCCATGTGTGCCAGGCTCCAGCCCTATTTCCCAGCCACGGTGGGAGCCTCAGCTACTTCGGGATTGCAGAAGGGGAATGAGGGAGCTAAGAATTTTCCCCAAGGTCATGATGAAGACCTCATAGCCACCATCCACCTGCCCCACGGCTGCCCCGTGGACAAGCAGGGGGGGGAGGGGGGCTCTGGGTCACTGAGAGCAACCATCCTGAATCTTCAGCACCAAGACACCCTGAGCCTTCTGTTCCCAGCTCTTCCTAATACCTCAGTCACTCTTCTAACACAACACCACGTGTGATAGCATCAACCCGTACACATCGCTTCTAAATAATTAAAACCCTGTGCTGGAAACCAGGAGGGCCCGATGGCTAAGTCAGACTCAGCTGAGAAAAGTAGAGAGGGGTGAAGCCCCAGGTGTCCTAGTGGGCTTTACGCGGGGCTCCCTGCTCTCCCCATGCCTCTGACCCCCACACAGGACACCTGCCCACAAGAAGGGGGTGGTCAGAGATGACCAGTGAGTGGCCATCGTCCCGCATCTCTGCCCAGCTGTGAAGGCCCTCAACATTTCCTATCTGTGTACACAGGGTCACTGGGAATTGTGAACTCCTCATTAATCAATAAGCTAAATAGAAATCTTTGCCACAGCCTCACTTCATAGTTATGTCAAGATTACATAAAAGGTGTTTTGTTGTTCTTTGGGTATTTGTTTTGCTTTTCCTTTTTGAGACAGGTTATCACCCTGATGACGGCCCCCAACTTGTAATTATCTCATTTCTGGTCCCCAGGTGCTGGGATTATAGGTATGTACCACCATGGCCAGGTGACAGGTAACAGCTTGATTTTCCTGTATGCCGAATCATGACAAATTTAACAGTCAGAAAGTCAGGCTGTTGTAGTTGGTGATGTAGCTCAGTTGGTCGAGTCCTTGTCTACCATACGGAAAGCTCTGGCTTCAGTCACCAATACTACCTAAACCAGGTGTGGTAGTGCATGCCCGAGATCTCAGCACACAGGAGACAGACGCAGGGGGGTTGGAAGTCCAAGGTCACTCTCTGCTACACAGTGAGTTTTAGGCTACATAAGACTCTTTTAAAAACAAAGTCAGCATAGTTTCTTAGCCTTTTAACTGAGAACAAATGTAGCGTCAAAACCAAGAGGCAAAACAAAATAAAATAAAATAAAAAGTATCAGACCAATGATGCTTCAACATCAGGCCCAGCAACTGCTGTCACTGGCCTCAGTTTTAGAGCTGAGATGAAACAAAATGCCAGTCCCCTCACTGTATTCCGTGGAGCCTTCCCGAGAACGGGAACCTTTCTCACAACCCTCTTGGGTCAGCTGAGCACTTGTGCACTTGAGGTCTACCCGAGGCAGTGAGGTGTATTGAAGCCTTTGCTCAGATGGTCACAGACTGGGTTTTCACACCTGCGAGTTGAGCCCTGAGCCTTGAAGAGATTCACAGCCCCCCCCCCCCCGCAAATGCGGTCTTCACTGAGCAGGGCTGTTCTGGCAGAGCTAACTTTCCTGTTGCTGTCACGAGAACCCCAATCACCGTAACCACCTGAGCCAGCCCGAGTCCGGGACCCTACAGAGGGACACGGATAAACATGTCTTGCTCTGTGTCTGCTGAGAGACTAACTGTGAATGAGGGAGGGTTGGGCATGCACCACAGGCATGAGACGCAGCAGATGGCTGAACCTCCACAGGGTAGGGCATTAGTGGGCATTCCTGGGCTTTCTCTCTGCATCTAGTTGGGTAGAGAGCTAACCATTAGTTATAGCCAGTCACACATCTGGCCCGAGGCAGCCATACAGCTGTCCTCTTCATCATTGCCTGTCCTACCGCAGTGCCCTCCTTCAAACAGCCTCAAAGTCGCCTGTCCTCATGTCCTAATACAGCCTTTGATGATGGCCTCCCTACACCATATTATGGCCTCCTGCCCATGAGTTCTCTCCCCCAAAAGCCTTGCTGGAAGCACCCTACCTTCTCTCTAGCCCCTCCCATGCCAGCCTTAGCCAGTCTGCATCTTCCCTTGTGTGCCTCTTCTTCAGGAGTCTCGTCTTTGTGGCTTTTGTTTGTTTGTTTGTTTGTTTTCTGTTTTCTGAGACAGGGTTTCTTTTTTTTTTTAGGTTTTTTCGAGACAGGGTTTCTCTGTGTAGCCCTGGCTGTCCTGGAACTCGCTCTGTAGACCAGGCTGGCCTCGAACTCAGAGATCCGCCTGCCTCTGCCTCCCGAGTGCTGGGATTAAAGGCGTGCACCACCAGTCTTTGTGGCTTTTTATAGACTGGTTTACACATACAGTTCACACACAGTCTTCCCATCTAACTTATATGAGTCCCCCACCCCACCCCCACCCTGGGAGTTTACAATAGTCTTCTTCAGACCCCACCAAGGACCAGTTTAAACCAGAATTGGGTGTGGAGAGAGCTGCTGGCGTGTTTTGAAGTTCTCTTGTGGTTAAGTTAGAGAACCATGGCTCAGGCCAGCGCTGCAAGCTACACAGGCACTTGTGTCCTATGAAGCCTGACCTTGACCCATTGCACCTGTCTGTGGGACAGAGAAGGTTTGAAAATGGACACTTGTTTGAACAGCAGTGAAAACAGGGATGCAGCTAAGCTGTGACTAGGGGAAAGGCAGTGACTGGAGCAGACGAATTAGGCTTATTTCTGTGTATTTGAGTGTCTTGCTGGCATGTGTATGTGCATAAGTGTGCCTGGTGCCACCCCAGCCCTTGGTCTGCTCTCATATGCCAGGGGGCAGGAAGGCAGGAGCCCAGCTGTGAGCACTCTTGCGAGTCCTGGGTTATGTAAGACTTAAAGGAGGGTAAATTCCTCTGAGGACTCCTTTCTGAGGAAATGGCTCCTCTTTATTTGCTTCATGGGCATCTGCACAGTTTTATATGGGAAAATATCTGACTGCTTAGGAAAAGGCCTGAACTCCACTGCCCTGCACATCTCTCCCTAAAAAGGAGCTGGGGTGTGCTTGGGGCCTGATGCCCGGGGGCAGAGCTTGGAAGGGTACCTGGCCTGGGGCCCAGCAGACTCCCATGGGTGGGGCAGGAGTGATTCCCCTCTTCCAGCTCATTGGCATCTGTCTTTCCACCCAGGATGCTTTATCCTCACCAGAGAGGACAGAGAGGGGTCCCAGAGATTCTGGCAGGCTCCTGACTCCTCCAGGCTAACCTGGGGACAGAGCTGGAGTGAGCTGTGCAGGGCCCGTAAGAGAGCAGAGCCAGCTGAGAGGCAGCCTCTGCCTGGAAGGTAGGGGAGGTAGAGAAAGGCCCATGGGTAGCTGCCATGGACTGTCCAGGGTGGCCTTTAGTGAGTCTGTGGTAGCACTGTGTGGAGTTCTCTTGTTTGGTTTTGCTGAGGTGTCTCCCTGAATATTTAGGGGTCCTGCTAGGGACAGCTGCCCAAACTCTGACCCATGCTGGGACACTTGAGATGTCTCTAGTGACAATCCTCATAGATGAGTCGAGTCTGCCTGGAGACTTGTAGGGCAACCTTGGCAAAAATCAGACACTCATAAGGAATCCAGGAAGCGGGTAGGAGGGGTGGGGTGGAGCTCAAGTTTCACAGGGCAGGAAGGGTAGAGGAAGAGGAACCTTCAGGGGATCAGACCCAGACAGGACACCAGCAGTTTTGGCCCTCAGAGCTTGGCACTTCCTCATCTGTGATGTTTTCATCCTTGCATGTCCTGAGTTCTGGGGATTCATTCCTAGAAACTGGGCCACCCGGGGCCAGGTTAGCCCATACAGCCTTCAACCACACATCACCAAGCTAGCCTGGAGCAGGAGACAGGGGTTTTTCTGAGCCAATAGTTTCCCTATAGCTCATGACCTAGGGATGTGCTCTGCCCCCTGTGCCCACTTTCGCTCTCCATAGAAGGGTAGTACTGGCATCTGTTCCAGAAGTCTTCTGGGAGGATTCAATGGCACACCGACGAGGTGCCAGCTCGGAGTCCCAGCCCCTCACCCACTGCAGTGTACCTCCATGTGTCCATTCTCGGCTGCATCATGCAGGGGAGTCCCTCCCCAGGAGTCTCTCATGATGGGGGCACCCATGAGCAGGAGCCGGTCGAGAATAGGTGTGTGGCCCCCGCGAGCTGCAAAGTGCAGGGCAGTGGCTCCTTCATTATCCCGTGCCGTCAGGCCGATGTCTGTGAATGTCACCTGGTGAGAGAACCAAGGAAGGCAGGCTGTTAGCTGAGGGTAGACTTGGGGTAGCTTCTCTCAGGGAGGAGAGACTGGGATGCTCAGAGCAGAAATGGGGCTTCCCAGCTGTGATCCTCAGTGGGCAATGGGGATATTCCCAGGAAGCCTTGGGATAGAGCTGGCTCATCCCACATGCCCCGTGACCCCGGTGGCATCCCAGGCCAGGGCACGTTATGTGAGGACAGGACTTGAACACTGGAAGCCCACAAGGAACACCGACCGCATGGAGACGCAGCGATAGGGGAGATGGAGAGGATTCAAGCACAGGCCGCCCCTGGGTGTCTCAGCTCCTCAGTGGGTGCTGCCAGAGACCTGGGTGCTATGGCACCATCCCTCCAGCTCTGGTTCAGGGCTGCGAACATAGCTGGGGATCTGTCCTGTTGTTCAACACTAGAGTGCTTTGAGGCCTGCCTTCATCTCTGGTCTCATCTGCCTTGTAAGGGCACAGTGGGATCTGCTCTACAGCACCCAGCTTGGGGTCCTCTCAGGATGTCCAGCCAAAAGCCATGCCCACGCTCCCATGGGCTAACCTCCTGAAATGTGGACATCGGGATTGCCTTTGACTCTGTTCTGTGGGGTCTCTTGGGTGATTGGTGACCCAATCGACAGGCAGGGGAACTTTGGACATTTCCCCGTCTAGAATGGCCTTTCTGGTCCTGTGGCCCTGTGGCCACTTCTTACTCAGAGCAGAGTGTGCCCATCTTGACACAATCCAAGGGTCTCTGTGGATAAATCACCTGTGCCCTGCCACATGCCACCACCGTGGTCACTTCTCCAGCCACATTCCACCGGCTCACACATCCAGGTGGCGGGACAGCCAGCGTAAGGCTCAGATCTGGGACATAGCACAGGTGATGGTCAGAGTCTAGAATGACTGAGTTAGATTTGCAAGCAAGGCCATAGGCAGAGCTTTGAGGACAAAGCGCCTGACTCCTAGGAAGGGGCCCTTGGGGCTGCCTCGTGTCTCCTAGAGTCCGGTGGGCACTGCAGAGGCGCGAGGTTCCACCTGATGCTTTAGGTGCTGTGTGTGAACCCGGTGCCTGAGAGCCCCCTTCCAGGCCCAGCTGGGTCTAGGACCTGTTCCCCCAGGGTACCTCACTCCCCACAGGGCCCCCTTACCAGCCAGACAACTAGAGAGTAGTGGCCGTGGGCAGCCGCAGCGTGCAATGAGCTCATGCCATCCAGGGCTCGCAGGCGCACGTCAGCCCCGCAGTCTTTCACCAGGAACTGTGCCAGGTGCAGGTGGCCCTCTTGGCAGGCCAGGTAGAGTGGAGAGGCACCACTGCATGTCCGCTGGTTCACACCACTGTGATGGAGGGAGGCTCATGAGGCTTGCGCCCAGAATTGCCCCAGGGAGGATGAGCGGGGCAGCATCTGGAGCTGAGGCTTCTCTTGGGCCTGGATGACTCAATTCCCAGTGACCAGCTGCAGGGAAGGTCAATGTCCTACCCAAAACTGACATCATCCTTGGGTGTCACAGACTTGCCCTTGACCCCGACACCTGACCTTTTTGTCTGAGTTTTCTTTTTCTTTCTCTTCTTTTCTTTTCTTTTTTCTTTTCTTTTCTTTTTGGTTTTTTTGAGACAGGGTTTCTCTGTGTAGCCCTGGTTGTCCTGGAACTCACTCTGTAGACCAGGCTGGCCTCGAACTCAGAAATCCTCCTGCATCTGCCTCCCAAGTGCTGGGATTAAAGGCATGCACCACCACTGCCCAGCTTGTCTGAGGTTTCTTAACTCTTGCCATCTGCAGCCTCAATGGGCTCTGTGCACTATGCTGCCGCAACCTGTCTTTAACTTGTTCCTTGCCTGGGTCTAGCTTACTCATAGCAGTTCTTTTAGATGGAGGCAAGTCACAGTCTTGACTGAGTCTGCATTCTCAACAGAATTCTGTAGAGACAGAATTAACCCCTCGTTCCTCAGGGCCCCCTCTGCCTCTGTATGACTAGTACTGTCTGCTGCTGCCACAGAGCACCCCTTGCCAGACACGGCTCTATCCAGTGAGCAGAGTCTTTGCTTTGTGCTAGAGCTGTGGTCACTGGAACTGGGAGGAGGTGGCCTCCCTTAACAGGAAGCCTTGGCTCTTAACTGCTCCTGGCTCAAGACATGTTTGTCTTCTAGGTCTCTGACTGTGCCTCGGCCTTGTCTCATCTCTGGGGCCCTTGAGCACGGTGCCACCCACCCAGGCAGGGGAGTAATGGCAGCTTCCACAGACACCCTGCAACTCATTGAGGGACTTTGGATCCACCCCAGAGGGGGACTTCTATTTCATCATGGAGAGGTGATTACAAGCTTCAACTGCCAGAAGGGGAAACTGAGGCTGGGAGATGAACGATTTCCTCAGGGGGCAAGGGTTTGGGTTTCTTTCCTTACAAAGCCTGTCTGGCCACCTTGTTCTAGCAAGGTGAGCTTTGTATAGGGCTCAGACCAGAACACAGCAAAGGAGGAATGAAAACAATTGGAAACTGTTTGCTTGTCTTCCCTTACCCACAAACCCTAGAGGGTGGGGCACAAGGCCTTGGATTTGATGAGGCTGGTCCAGTCAAGGGATCTCCAATATGGAAGATGAACCCCGTCAGCATGCTGAAGGAGTTTGCTTTTCCTGAGCACCGTTTGGGTGCAACTCTTGCAGGCCCCTCCCCCTTCAACCAGTACGGGCTGCCTCCCCCCTGTGAAGCCCCCCTCCCCCCTCAGAGGCCAGTCATTGTGGGTAAGGTTCTGGGCTCTCACCTGCTGTGGGCCGCTGTCAGGAGTTTCAGACAGGTCAGGTCACCACTTACAGCAGCGTGGTGCAGTGGCAAGGCCCCTTCCAGTGTCTCCAGTGTGGCTGCATGGCCCTCACGTAGCAACCACTCCACCAGGGCCGGGTGTCCAAACCGGGCAGCCAGGTGCAGCGGGGAGACACCTGAGGCATCTTGGTCCTACCAGGACACAAGCAGGACACCGAGTCTATGCAGGTCCCAGTGTGGCCCGGCTGGGCGGCACCAGCATGGCCAGAAGCAGCTGCCCGAGGTTAGTCTCTTGGAGGACCCTAGTATGACTGCAGCTGACCCCTCTCCGGTTCCTCCATCCCCTCCATCCCCTACTGAGACTGAAGGAGCGCCCTGACTGAGGAAGAAGCTGGGTCCCACCCCACCCCAGCTGCCTCCCATCCTCATCAGCCGAGTCCCTGTACATTCTGCGCATGCTCAGAAAGTCTTCTAACAGCACAGTGATTCCCACCATGGCTGTTCCAGGGCACCAGCCTCTAGACCTCTGGGCTTCTCCTCTCTCCATCATGGCCCCCAAGGCATTTCTCCTCAAGGTGTCAAGCATCCGGTAGACCTGGCCATTCCCTGAGGGTGCTATGATCCAATGTGAATCTAGAGATGGTTCAGTGTCTGTCTGCCCTTTGCCCTCGGGGTCATTGGACGAATCAGTGAATGAGGCTATGGAGGCTGAAGCACACTGCTCTATGTCACGTGCTGGTGTCTCCGGCTCTATCCGACTCTGCTGACTGTTTCTGAGCTCTCAAGAAGGCAGCCATGGCTAACAACTCTAAGTCCCTTGCCTGTACCAAGCAGGTCTCAGCACGCAGGCTGGTAGGAGGCTGGTAGCTCAGATAGAAATGCCTTAGCAAGATGGTCACCACATCCCAGAGCCTTCTTACTACCACAGTGTCCCTAGGGGTACAAGGTCCTGCGTACCCAAAGCCACTTTATAAATCCACTTCTCGACCCTTTGATCAGGTCTGATCAGAGATGAGACCCTGAACACAGGCAAGGCCGTTGTTGGCAGCCCTGGGTGCTCCTTGCTGAGGGAGGTGTGGAAAAACCCCAGTGACTTTTCTGTGCCAGTGCTGGACATATCTGAGGTTGTGGCCTTGGTGTTTAAGGGTTTTGTGCTTTTTTAGGGGGGAAGGGGTGGGTTGGGAGAGGCAGAGGCACACATCTCTGACTGAGAGCTCAGGGCCTTCCAGGGATCGGACTTTCTGGACTCACCTCAGTCAGATTCACAGACATAGGCACAGAGCTGTCCTGTTCTAGCTTACCTGCAGCCCACAGCCTGCATCACGGACCAGCCAGCACAGCTCTGCCAGGTTGCCCGTGGCTGCTGCATCGTGCACTGGTGTGGCCCCGTTGTGTGCCTGCTGGTTGCCCGGCAGCTTGGCTCTCTGTACCAGGAACTTGACACAGTCCAGGTGACCAGCCCGGGTGGCATGATGTACCAGGCCAGCCCCCAAATCATCAGTGATGTCTGGTCTCAGCGCACCAGCCTCAAATAGCCGTTCCAAGGTGGCCACATCCCCGTCCTTGGAGGCCGCCAGTGCCTGCTGCGCCTCCATCCTCAAGTCTGACTCTCAGTAGTGGCTTGTACACAGGCCCAGCAGGGCTTCCTGTTTCAGGCGTGGACTCTGCTGAGGGCTCTGGTTACCTGATAAGCAGCTCCCGGGGCAGATGGGAGGCAGCAAGAGGGGGGCAGGCTCTGGAGACTGGCCCTCAAAGCCTGGCCCAAGCAACTGGGGCTGGGTGCCTAGCCCTTCCAAGCATGAAGAGTGCAGGCCCAGGGGAAGGGTATGCAAGTCAGGCCAGCAGATGCCACTCAGCGACTGGAACCCTACCATCTACAGAGTGAAGTGAGAGCACCCCTCAGCAGGGCTCCTGGCCTGGGATGGGTCTCCAGTCAGCCAGCAGTGCTCACAGCTACAGTCAGCTCAGGCTCAGAAACCTGCCCCAGGATACACTTCAGTGATAGACTAGCAGGCTACGCAGGAGACCCACTGCGATACCCTTAGAGTCTAAATGCCATCACCCGAGGCACCCAGGACAGACACACACATTCTCTGTGTGTGCATGTGTTTACCTGAAACAGGGTCTCACTAAGTAGTGGTCTGGAACTCACAGAGACCAGTGGACCACCTGTCTCTACCCACCATTGCTGGGATTGAAGGTGTGTGCCACTGTGCCTGGCGGGCTTGTATCTGAAACCCAGTCCTTGGCTGTTCTCAGCACTGACACCGGATGAGCTTCCCGCGGGTGCTGGGTTAAGGTAAGGCTTCTAAGGTGAGAGGATGACCTCACAGGCCCTCATTGCCCCCTCCGGCCACAGCACTCTAGGGAGTCTGGACCATCCGTGGCCCTCGGCTGGGGAAGTCAGGACTAATGTGGGGTCACCTTGGTGGCACAGGAAGGTGCTGATCAGGGACAACCTCAGGATATCAGAAGTCCCTTTCAAGCCCTGGGGCTGCAGTGTCATTTCACAATGGTACATCAGAAACCTCGTCCCCTTCAGCTCAGACAAGTGCACATCCTTGTGAGCAGCAAGACAGAGATTCTCCCACCACCACCAGAGAAAGCCCAGGCCAGCTCAGCAGGTGCAGACATCTTTCCTTAGCTCATTTAATTTCTGACAACTGTTTGCACGTGTTGCCTCATCCTCTGGTCCACAGACCCACAAGCTAAAAGCATCCTTGAGAAAGACATTCCTATATAAACCTTGGTGCGATGTGTGCCACGCATCCTCAAGATGGCACAGCCTTTTGCAAAATAAAATGGAATCTGAGCGAGAAATGATCAGATTTCCCACTTTGGCAAAGACCGAGCCCAGGCACCAGCCGCCTGGCACCACGCTGGAAGTGGATCCCTGAGGAGAAGGCAGGGTAAACTGCGACCTTGGGGAACAAGGCATGAGACCACGTCTGCGGACCATCAGGCCAGGGAGGCAGGCGGGCGGTGGCAGGCTGAGGGCAGAGAGAGGCAGGGTTGCACTGGAGAGGGGTGTGTCTGTAGGTGCACAGGGGAAGTCACGGGGGAGGGGGGTTGGGAGGGGGAGTCAAAAATCAACTTTCCTAGTCTCACACTAGCAGCTAAGTGACACTGGACCAAGACTTGGGTTTTGTCTTATGGCCAAGGTGCCTCCTGGGGTCAGACGGTCCTGGCAGGCTGCCCGATAACTGGAATATTCCTATTCCCCTGTGGCCTTTGTTGGAAGGTGACAGGGGGAAGTCCTATGTGACATGGCTGTCCTGAGCTTGTAAGGATGGGTGCTGGGGTGGGATTCTGTGTGGTGGGCAGTCCCTCGTCACTCTGCACCCCACAGTAAGACAAGACATCTCAGAGCAGCTCTTGAGATGGGGCAGCTTAGGGGCCAAGGGCTTTCGCAAGCGGTTTCCTATGGATCGAGTGGCCAAAGTCTAGCTGGCCACAGAGGGAGAGCAGCTGTTAGTTCTAGAGCCGGCCTTCCAGCTGGGCCACGGCCTGCTTCAGGTCCTGCACGATGAGATCCACGTCAGCCCTGGTGGTACTGCGGCCCACGCTGAGCCGGACCGCATTCCGGGCAACGTCCACAGGAATGCCGCAACTCAGCAGCACTGGGGATGGCCTGCAGAGGAGGGAGAGCATCAGCTGCTGCTGAGGACATCCTTTCCTTTATGTTCCTACCTCTCAGCCAGCCCTCAGGCTGAGGATGTGCTGGGTCCATGCTGTGCCCACCTACCTGGCCTGATGGTTTGGGGTCCTCCTGTCCCTAGATTCCCTGGCCTAAACATTCCTCCAAGCCAACTCATAGGTAAGGTCCCCCTAACACTCTCCATTTCTCTCTGGTACCCATTTGCACTTCACATGGAGAACCATATTGTTCTCTAGCCCTAACACCTTCGTCCTATGCTTCTACCAACTATGTTCAGCTCAGCACTGAGCCCTGGCTCTTGGGCCTTGGAGTCATGGTAAACATTCTTTGAGCAATGCCATCTAGTGCTTAATGGAGAGAGTCATGTGCCCTTCCCATCTGTACCTTCCCCTTACCCCTGCTCCCCAGCTGGCCTCAGTCTCCCTGCTCCCAAGGGAGCCTCGGCCATCAGGTGCTGGACTCCGGGCACTGTGTGGCCAGGTCCTTTCTCTCTTCTGTGAACCACTGATTCCCAAGAGCCTGGTCCTTGTTCTCCTCTCCTGGTTAGCACAGGGACCATTCACATGCCCACTGAACCACCCCACCAGCTCTGGACCCAAGACTGATGGCTGACTGCTGTCCTAGAGCCACACCCATTCACCCATTCACTCCGATCCACAGGGACCCATACCTGCTCCCAGCTAGGAGCAGAACCCTTCTCCCATGCTGTGAGTCTGTAGTTCAGGGGCTAGGCTCCGAGTTGTCTTTAACCTGCGAATTGGGTTAAAGTTAGCTAAGGATACGCACCGGTCCTCGTGATCTGAGTGGCATGACGCTCCTACACTGGCCAGCAGTGTCCGGCACTGTGCAAGGACCATGTACCCTGTGAAGACAGCATGTGTCCCCAGATGCAGGACTTGAGCCGTCCCCTAGCCCTCCCAGCCATCTGACCCTGCCTCCCAGCCACCACCCTCTGACCCCCCCAGGGCAGGCAGAACTCCAGGAAAACTACTTTTGCAGCTACAGAAAGGCCAGTCCTCTTTTGCCTCCTAAGACTGGCTTTGAAATGGTACTCTAGCCAGCCACCCCAAGGGCACTGGGATTCCTACAGGCTGCCTTGATTACAGGTTTGGCACCAGGTAGTGCTGAGGGTGGCTATCTATCGTTGTGCTCACCCAGGGCGCATTGTACTCTTCTCACAAGCCCGGGTTAAACCCTAAAATTCCAGAGATGCTGGTGTAGTTAAACTCCAAAAATCCCTGTCACACTTAAATCAACAGAGGTCATCACTGGACACAGCTGGAGAATAGCTTCTTCCACAGGGGGTCTGAAGAGAGAGAGAGCAAAGCTGCTTCCTCTCATCAAGCATGGGCTTCAGCCTTAGGTTCCAGCATGTACCATCAGGATAGCAGGCTCCCTGATCCAGGGAGGTGAGATTGACACCCTCTTCCAAGAAGTCAAAAGCCAAGGGCTGGAGAGATACTCCATGGCTAAGAGCACTGGTGGCTCTTCCAGAGGTCCTGAGCTCAGTTCCCAGCAACCACACGTCTCTCGAAACCATATATAATGGAATCTTATGGCTTGCAGGCATTCCTGCAGACAGCCCTCACATACATTAAAATAGATAGATAGATAGATAGATAGATAGATAGATAGATAGATAGATAGATCTTAGCCTGGTGGTGATGATGCACACCTTTAATCCCACCACTCAGGAGGCAGAGGCAGGTGTATCTCTGTGAGCCTGAGGCCAGCCTGGTCTACAGTGAGTTCAAGGACAGCCAAGGTTACTCAGTGAAACCCTGTCTCAAAGAAGAAGGAGGAAGAGAAAGGGGAAGGGGGAGGAGGAGGAAGAAGAAAAAGAGAAGGAGGAAGAGGAGAAGCCAGCTATGCAGATGTGGCCACTAGGTCTGGGAACTGGGAAGTGAGTGCTCCTAGGATGATGTCACCTGAACTTGGAATCCTGTGCTTTGCCCTCAGCCAGCTGTCACATGGCCTCTGCATTTTCTCATCTTGACTGAGCAGAAGCAGGCCAGCTTGTTTAGCCTGGACTGTTTTTCTTTGGCTTGGCCTGGGCACAGTCTGCTCTCTGCCCCACTGGCTGCACTAACCAGTGTCCCTGGCAAATGTCCTACACCCTGCACACCTGCATTGTGCTGAGAGAACTCAAGGGCAGGAGCAGGGCCTGGCTCAGACCCAACTCATGACTTCCCAAACATACATGGGGACCAGGGTAAGAGCAGTCGTCACCTTGGAGCTGGGCCCCCTGGATGGAAAAGTTGCAGGTGTTTGGAAGTCTCTCCACCCCTGGAAACCGGCTGTTCAGATGGATTCTCTTCCCAAACTCAGCCTAAAAACAAAATCAACACACACACACACACACACACACACACACACACACACACACACACACGCCAGTGATCACAGCACTTCAAAGTCACCCTTTCCCATCAACTGGTTAATATCTAGATGTTTTTGGAAACAGAGTCTCAGCTTGTGTTTATCCTGTAACAGCTATGCAGTAGACTACAGACCCTAAGGCTAGCACAAGTGAGCATACTGAATGTGCTCATCCTTCACACACGATCACGTCTGTGAGAAAGATACAGGGTCCCCTTTCGGGATTTCTGATGACAGCTAACTTCCAGCCCAGTCCTGCCCCTTCTTTCCCCTGGTCCCAGATTGAGTTTCATTCACAGGGAGATAGTGTCTGGTGCCACCAAGCTGCCTGCCCTGTCCCACCCTAGGATGCCTCCCAGGTGCACAGTCGAGGCTGCAGGGCTGACCTTTTGCCCTCTCACCTCCAGCCTCTCCTCCAGGTAATCTCGGATGTCTCTCATGTGGGCTTCATAAGTCTCGCAGTTCTCGCTCACCAGATCAGCAGCCTGGGGACACAGACACGGGACAGTGGGGGACAGTGTGGGTCTCCTAGGGCTGGAGACCAGACAGTTGTAAACAGCCTTCACAGCCTCTGCTAAGCCTCTGCAGAGTGTGCCAAGCTGCCCTGCGTGTTCAGCAGGGCCACAAGGTGCTCCCTGCAGGGTCACCAGGTGCTCCTCAGGGGCTCCACCTAGGTGTCACAAGCAGAACAGCAAACAAACCCTGAGGGAATCTCAGCCCCTAAGGAGGATCATTCCACTAAAGGACAAAACTAGTTCAGCAGGCTCACTCCTGAGAATGGAGTGCACAGGTCCTCAGGTCCCTGATGCCTTGGTGAAGATCACTCACAGAGGGCCTAGGCTAGCAGAATTGGTGGAATGCAAATGCCTGGTAGGCGTGTAATTATTAGCTCTAGTAAGGGCTGAGATGCCCCATTGTGATATGTAAAGGTCATGCTAACTGCTGTACCAGAGGCCCACAGAAACCATAGCAGATACCCAACTCAGGACAAAGACTACCTCATCCAATGCTGCTGACCAGGAAAATGGACAGAGATACATTGGCACCCCACAGGAAGAAGAGACAGCTACAGCCGCTGTCCCAGATCCATGAGGATCCCTAAGGGGTCTCCCAGCCTTGTGAGGGAGGGTCTGGAAAGTGGGAGACACGTCAGGACGACAGAGAATGTGGAGGGACCTGTGTGGTCTGGGATCCCAAAGCAGATAGTTATTTTCCATTGTCAACTAGATTGGCATTAGAGTTGCTATGGCAACACACTGTGGGTGTGTGGTCTTCGAGGGTGTTTCCAGAAAGACTTAACTTTAGAGGGAAGGTCCACCCAGAATGTGGGCAGCTCTATCTCCTGGGCTGGGGTCCTCAGTGGAATGAAAAGAGAGCGAACCGGGCATGACCACCTCTCTCTATCTCCCTCCTGTGGATGCAATGTGACTATCCTTGCCCTGCCATTCCTGAAGAGTTAGCAGAGAGTAGGCTCCAGAGGAGACAGGCCAAGAGTCCCACACCTGACCTGGGTACCTCACACCCTTCGGCTTGCCAGGGGCCAGCAGGCCTGACCACCTGCAACAAGGCCAGTATTGCCACCTCTCATTCGGGAAGAGACTCAGAGAGTTTCTCTCTTAAAAAACGATTCTGTTTAGCATGTGTGTGCAAACGCATGCAGAGGCCAGAGGACAAGCGTCTGGAGTCAGTTCTGTCTTCTTGCCATGTGGGCTTCAG
The DNA here is from genome assembly GCF_900095145.1 of Mus pahari. Lineage (NCBI taxonomy): Eukaryota > Metazoa > Chordata > Mammalia > Rodentia > Muridae > Mus > Mus pahari. The sequence continues at coordinate 68,650,245 of NC_034594.1, read as the reverse complement.
GGATCACACTTGGATTGTCAGGCTGGACACTGTCACCACAGAGCCATCTCGCTGGCCTGGATTTCCCCTTTCAACTGCTAAGCAGGAGCAACTCACCCTTATCACAAAGAACAAACGTCTCTTCAACTCCTCACCCTCCTGCCTCTACCTCCCAAGTACTGAGACGACACAAGTACGCCACATCTGGTTCTAATTCTCCTGCCTCGCCAAGGAAATGTCTGGCTTTCTGTCATCAGTACACTCTTGGTGTCATGGTACCTGCCCACGGTCAGCAGACTTACCTTCCCAAGGCCAGCAATCATGGGTGTGTTCTCGGTCCTGCAAGAGACAGGGCACGGTGTAGTGTAAGAAAGCTTGCTGAGCACTGAGTATGCAGGCATTCATTGCTCTCTGCTCCTGATGTTGGGTGGGATGTGACCAGCTGTTTAAAGTTCCTGTAGCCTTGCCTTTCCTGCTATGATGGGCTGTAACTTAGAACTGTGTGTTCACAGAAATCCTTTCTTCCCTGAGGTATGCATGCATGTATGTATGTATGTATGTATGTATGGGGGCAACTCTTGATGTTGTCGGGTCTGTCATTGAACATATTTTCCCAGTCGGCAGCTGGTCTTTTTGTAGTCAAGCTGTTCACAGAGCAGCTGTTAAATGCATGTGAGATGCTCCTATGAGTGCATGCAGGTGCCCTGCACATGTGTGTTCATGTGGAGAGCGGGTGTTGAACCAGGTGTCTTTCTCGGTCGCTTCCCACCTGACAGGGTCTCTCTGAACCCGGTGCTCACTGATGGATGGGATGAGCTAGTCTGTGAGCTCTAGGGATCCGCCCACCCACCTCCATCTGACCCAGCGCCAGAGAGAGAATCACGCCGCCATGCACAGATTTTACAGATTCGTCCGTGGCATGCGCTTTGCTGACTGAGCCACCTCTCAAACCAACAATGCTTCATTTTTGACAAAATCCAGGTTACCCAGGTTTTCTTCAATGAGTGACTTGATATGAGGTCTGAGAGCTTGCTGCCTTGCCTGGGCCCTGGCAGGTTCTCACCTTTTCTTTCCCTTGCCTAATACAGGTTTTATATTTTATGCTCTGTGTTTAAGCCATTTTGAGACAATGCCTGATGTAGTCGGTGTAAGGCTCATAGTTTTGCCTGTGATGTCTTTTTGGTTCTGCAGAATTCTGTTTGCTGCCGGGCGTGGTGGTGTATACCTTTAATCCCAGCACTCCGGAGGCAGAGGCAGGTGGATTTCTGAGTTCGAGACCAGCCTGGTCTACAAAGTGAGTTCCAGGACAGCTAGGGCTATACAGAGAAACCCTGTCTCGAAAAAACAAACAACAACAACAACAACAAAAAAAGAATTGTTTGCTGACATTCTGATAAATATTTTCTCACACAAACTCATGAGATATCAGTTTACTTCAGTCTTTGTCTGTGGTACTGAGTAAATACTGACAATATAAAGTGAATCGGAAGTGCCTTCTGACAGTGAAATGGCGTCATCAAAAGCTGGCTTTCCTCATCGACCTCCTGTACGTGTATGTCACCGGAGCGCCCTATGTCTACAGCATCCCTGATCTATGCTCTGGAAGTTAACAAAAGCGCTGCGCATGTGTACTATGCCAGGCCTTCTCAGTCGTGAGTGGGAAGTTGCCTGTTTGCATCTCCTGGGGTTCTAGTTCTAGTTGCAGCATGCAATTCCTAAATGTTCTAGTGGGCTTGTACCTGAGTATTTTTCATTGTAAATGGCTTATTTATTTATTTATTTATTTATTTATTTTTAAGTATTTATTATATCTAAGTACACTGTAGCTGTCTTCAAATGCACCAGAAGAGGGCATCAGATCTCATTACAGATGGTTGTGAGCCACCATGTGGTTGCTAGGATTTGAACCCAGGAGCAGTCGGTGCTCTTAACTACTGAGCCATCTCTCCAGCCCCCGTAAATGGCCTTTTTAATATCCACCTGTCCGCTACTAGTATACGCACACATTCTGAAAGCTTCACCTTATACTGCGACTTCATTTGACCCGGAAGTGCTTTCCTTGGAGGTTTAGCACAGGCAGCCTCGGGCTCTGCTCTGGGTTGGCTCATGGCTTCCACTGTTTCCTTTTCCTGCCTACCTAGAACTTCCAGCAGGTTGACAGTGGTCTTCACCCAGTTTCCAAACACATGGTCTCCATCACAGAGCTGATGACGGTAACTCCAGGGTGAGAGAGGTGAGCCCTCCCCAGGCTAGGAAACTTCCCTCTCACCCGACCATTTGAGAGCTTTTAACACCAAGGAGTTGACTCTGTCGAATGCTTTTTCTGCATCTAGTGAGATAACCGTGTGTCTTTCCTCTCGAGCCTGTTGGCACAGTGGATTTCACTGGTGGTTTGACCCTGAGCAGCCTTCCACGCTGGTGTTGGCATCGTGTGGTACCGGCTTCATAGAAACCCCAAGTCCCCTCCTCTTCCTTTCTGGAAGCAGATCTGATGTTCCTCAGACATTGGACCCGATCTAGTTAGAACCATCCAGGGATGGAGATCTCTTTTGGGGAGTTTTAAAGCTAGATTCCATTTCCAAAGAGTCATGATTCCAGTCTAGCGATTTACCAACGACCATGGGGCAGCCCGCAGCATTCCTTCCTAATTGGGCTCTGATGTTGGCAGGGTCTGATGTGACCTGTCACTCGTGACTGGGAGTTTCTCCTCTTTTCCCTGTCACTCTTCCTACAGAGTCACCAATTTGGGTTTTTCTTTTTCTTTTCTTTTCCTTCTCTTTCTTTCTTTCTTTCTTTCTTTCTTTCTTTCTTTCTTTCTTTCTTTCTTTCTTTCTTTCTTGTTTTGGACAAGGTAGCCTGAGCTGTCCATGTAGCCGGGGCTATCCTTGAACTCCTGGTTTTTCTGTTACTACCTCCAAAGCACTAGGATTAGAGATTTTGTTTGTTTGATAGAACCCCTCTTGGCTTCATTGATCTGTTTTCCGGACTGGAACTTCTTACACTTCCAGGTCTCATTTTGCTCCCCGCTTTCTGGTTCTTCATACAGGAGTTTAGGCCCTGACTTCACATTTTTCTTCTCAGCTATTTTTAGTCATTTTAGGATACACTGCCCTTTGAGCTGGCTGAGTTCGTGGTCTCTGTCAATCTTTGTTTAGAAGAGCCTTTTTAAAAAAAATTTATTTAGTATTATTTTCTTTATTTACATTTCAAATGCTATCCCGAAAGTTCCCTAAGAAGAGCCTTTCTTGTTTGCAGCTGTTTGGGATTTTTCTGCTCTCTGTCATTTGCCTCAGGCACCAATGGCTAGAGAACACTCGCTCTAAGTTTCCATTTTTAACTGCCCTGAGGCCTGCTTAAAGGACAGCGAGGGATCCCAGTTCCCTGGCTGCTGTTGGGTGGAGAGGGCCTCACATGACCCCTTGTGGTGCAGCGCATTGGTCAAGGCACATGTGGCGATGCCCATCTCCTTCACTGTGTCTAGGGGATGAAGCTGCTGCACAGAGCGCAGTCCTGGGGTTTCCAGCTCTAACAGAGGGGTTTTCCCCTCCTCCTTCCTCTCCAGAGAGTAAACCTGGGCTTCACAAATGCTGGGCCAGCTCACCACCGAGCTCTCGACCAGCTGTTTCTTCTTTCACAGTCTGTTCTACTTACAATGCTGCCCGGGGCCTGCTTGCACTCCTTGGTAGACTGGGGTCTGCGGCATGCACACCGTGCCTTCTCTGCCTGCGCTCGGCAGTCCATCGAAGCTAGGATTTGAAAGCCACGCCTGCTTCCCTCTCTGCTCCCCTTCACTTTTAGGCTGTATCTCTTGATATATTTGAAGTGTCTTTTTAAAAAAGGATTATTTTAAGCTTTGTGTAGATGTGTGTCTGAGGATAGGGTGGTGGGTGGGGTATGCGGATATGAGTGTAGGAGGAGCCAGGAGAGAGCACTGGGTCTCCCAGAGCTGGACTTACAGATGGTTGTGATCCAGTCAAGTCTGTTGGTGCTGGGAACAGAAACTGGGTCTTCTCCGAGAACAGCAAGTGCTTTTCACAGATGAGCCATCTCTCCAGCCCAGAAGAATTCTTTTATGCAATGTGTTTAAATCATTTACATTTGACATCATTCTTGAAATGGCAGCTGTGATGGTTAGTGTTAGTTGTCACCTGGATAGGGTCTAGAATACCCTAAGAGATGGGGCTCTGGGCGTGCCTGGAGAGATTATCTCTTTACATCAATTGAGGTGGGAAGGCTGTGGAGCTCGTGCTAAGGAGCCTACACTGTCTCCGCCTTGTTACTATCTCCCTCTCCTCAGACATCCTAACAGAGGTGGGGCTGGCACTGATTTGGGGTTAAAACACCATGCAGATAGTGGAGACCCAGGGCTCTCACAAAGGAAAACGGGGCGCCCTCTGTGCTTGCTGAGCCCCCACTGCAGAGAACAGTAGAGTGCTGCAGCACACAGGGAACTCAACACTCTGAAGCATTTATGAGAAGGGGGACTCCTATTGCATGCTCTGAGTCCCCCCGAGACACTGCAGATCTGAGCCCCACTGTGGAAACCGAGCAGTAGGACCGATCCTGGTTTGGGATGAGGTGGATTGTGCTTCCGAGAGAGAAAAATGTCGTAATGTCACTGACTCCTCCGACAGGAGCGTTTGGCCAGACGGACAGAAGCTCGTGGACTTTCAACCTTACCCTGGCCTGAAATTCCGCTCTTGTCCACCTCCAAACAGCATGGGGTACAGGGCGGTAAGTTTACCGACCCCTCGTACATACAGAGCACCGATCCTGGGGCCGTAGAACTGGAAGGGAGGGAAAACCAGTCATTCACTCACTGGGAGCTGCCCGGCCACCTGCTCCATTCCTATCTGAGTATGAGAGGCACACATTGCTCTGGGCAGCTCTGGGAGAGCATGCTCCTGACATCTCCTGTGGCCTGGGCTGTCTTTCTGCTATGACTTTGGTATATGAGAGTCACAAGAACCCTCAGGTTCAGGGTCCAGCCCAGCCTAAGGACCGGCAGGTGTTGGATTCCAGTTCCAGTCCTGTGTTGAGAGGAGTCTGCACATGACACAACTGAATTGTGAAGGGTGGGACCAGAATGGCAGCCGATGGCTTTGCCTACACTCTATGCCTCCCAGTGGTAAGAGGTAAAGGGTTAAGTGTCACGGTGTGAGACCAGCTTGTGTGTTCCTTTAGGGACCAACTAAGGACTGTGCTGCAAAACAGAGGACAGAATGTCTCGGTCCTTGTCAGGTGCCAGAAAGCCAGACAGAAGCTCTGGAAAGGGTCTTTGCTGTGACCTTGCTTCTGAACTGTACTTTGAAGAGTCACAGAGACAAAACCTTCTTGCTGGGAAGTCATAGTTCAATCAAGGTAGAGGAAGCAACAGTTTCCTGGACCCATCTCTCCTATGCTGGCAGGGTCCTCCGAGGGGGCAGATGAGGCCTCTGTGTGTTTCCCCAGCAACCACAGCCATCCATCCCCGACAGAACCCGTAGCAATGTCCTTCCCTGGCTCTGTGTAGGTTGGGGTGCCCTGCTATCTGTGTCGATGCTTGTTAGAGGTCTTCCTAGCTGTTACTGGTGCCACAGCAGTCACAACATCTCAGCACCTGGTCCCTGACAGGCACCTGGAGCTCACTGGATGACGACGGTGACATATTCGTTCAAGGACAGTGGTGCTGAGGGCTCCACTCTGCCGAAACTATTAAGTCAATATGGAGGGAAGGCAGCCTGTGTGTACATACCTTATGTCCCACGATGGTCAGGAAGTCCACACCCAGGTCCTCGACATCCACTCGCCTCTTCCCCAGTGCCTGAGCAGCGTCTGTGTGCACCAGAACTCGGGGCAGCCCGGAGGCAGCCCGGATCTGGTTCAGGGCTTTAATACGCCGACTGATCTCGGAGACAGGCTGAAGCAAGAAGAGGCAAGCATCGCAATGAGTGTGTGGTTCTGACTAGATGGGGGTAGAATGAATGTCCTGAGCTGCCGAGGGTGGAGCTAAGTTACCCACAGAGTCAAGGACAGAGAAAAGGCCAGGCCTGGTGCAGACACATGGAAATACTCATGTCAAGCACCTTCCTCCCTGGGGCCTCCTTGAAAAGAAAAAGGCCAACTCACCATGATAACGCCAGTCTCATTATTGGCCAGCATGATGGTCACAAGGCATGTGGTGGGACGGACAGCCGCCAGGATATCCTCGACCTCTGCCTGCCCATTCACCTTCGACACTGGGACAAAAGTGACCTCTGAGATACAAAACATCCATACTAAGGTTAGCCGTGCAAATAACTCCACAATTCTATTTTTAAAAAGAGGAATTATCATCCAAGTTCAGAAACCATTAGAAGTGCTGTCCACTGAGTTCAAGTCTCAGGCTGTTCTCACAACAGCAGGACTTGGGTAGTGAGTAGCTACAGGAAGTTAGCCTCACCATGGCAACAGGTAACACCTTAGGTGACAAATTAGCAGATGCATCCAGGGAGAAATAGCAAAAAAAAAAAAAAAGGGATTTTCCAGGACCAGGCAAAAGGCCCACAGAGAACTAGGATAAGTTCCAGCCAATTTCTGCCCATAGTCAGTGGAGTCTAACAGCTGGCTGTACCATCATCTGTAGACAGACACTCCTTAGAGAAGTCGGAACAAAGAGCCAGTGCGCGCAAGCCCTCTCTAGCCTCTGTGTCTTGGGGTGGATTTGTGCATGGCCATGGCTGTGTGCAAAATATGAGAGGGGCAAATCTTCTTCAGCATTTCTTGCTCTTCCACGTGGCACATTCATTCCTTACATAAATTCTTATAGGTGAATTTGTAAGAAAATTCACTCTCATTTTGAAAAATTATTTTAAAAAATGCTACCTATGGCAAAAGATGGAGGGACAGCAAGCCAGCGCACATGGACCAGATAGAGTCAGGCATCAGACAAGACATGACAAAAGGAATCCATCTGAAGTCATTTCTGGGAATCTGAGGGTGTCTTCCTCTTTTATTCCCACTGGGGCTGGCGTTGGGGTCTCTCACAGGGCAGTCTGGGCTTTAAGGTTTGGGGAGAAGCACCCCTGGAACTCTGTGAACCAAGGCTGAGGTTCCGGGGCCAGGTCCCACCATACTAGAGAACCAGTCCCATGGGATGTCTGAGTGGCCCTTATGGCTGCCATCAATGGGTCACCCTCCATCTCTGAGCAAAATGTCAGATTTGGTAACAGAGAAATTGGAAGCAAGAGGTTAGATAAAACCATATCAAATCATCCTACTAGAGCATTATTTAATATCTCAATTGCACCGCTGTTCATAAAATCTAATTTTCAAAACATAAAACAGAGAGCCAAACTCATACAAAGAAACAAATTCTTATTCCTAGCTCACAGTGCACCACAGACTTAATCATAAGAATCAAAACTGAAAACCTACTAGGCGCTGGGATGGCATCCTCGTGACAGGGGTAGGGTGAAGTCTTCTTAGGTATGACACAAGACAGAAAATATAAACAAAAACCGAAAGCAAGTAGACCTCATCAAAACTTTGTTAGCTTGTGTCAAATATATGTGAAATTCTTGTAAGTCAATAAAAAGATAAGCAGTAAAACTTAGGGCAAAGGGCTAAGGCACTGTTAGTGGTGGAGTACACTTGAGGCCCTGCGATCAATCCCCAACACCACTAAACAGCAAAAATAAAACCAGAAAGGCCAAGAACATGAGCAGAGAGTCCTAAAAAGGAGATGTATACAAAATAGCCAAGGCAGCGTGAAAAGATGGTAGGCAGCGAAAGACCACAGAGGTTCGCCCTATGAGGGTGACAACGACAGAAGAGACAGACAAGAAGCTCCAGCAGGGAGAAGAGACTTTCGGTGGTGGTGTCAGATGGTGACATTGACTGGAAAGCAAAGGTTAAGGTTAATCAAGTCTACCCAAGAACCTGTCAAATATGGTTTCAAGACAGGGTCTCTCTGTGTATCCCTGGCTGTCCTTGAACTAGCTTTGTAGAACAGGGTGGCGTTGAACTAACAAGAGATTCACTACCACCACCATCACCACCACCACCACCACCACCACCACCACCACCACCACCACCGTTCGGCTCAAATTCGGTTTCTGTATGACCCAGCAATTCTGATCCGACTCCCACACAAACACTCTCCCTAGGCGGCTTATGCGGCTTTATCCATAACGGCGGAACGCAAGAACAGTGGGAATGGCCATCAGCTTCTGAAGAGGCCAAAACGATTCGGTACACACGTCTGCAGGGTGTGTGGACCGGGTTCTGAGTGGCCTCTCCTCACTGAGGTCCAGGATGGTCCCCACGGTCACTAACCTGCCATTTGATCTTCCACCAGGTGCTCCAGGGGCAGCCGGATGGAGTCGTGTTCCACTGTGCAAGTGATAAAATGGGGCCTGGTCCCCTCTTCCGGGCTGTGCTGATCAACCACGTTCCCCTTCAGGGTCTGCTGTTCGTGGAAGCATCTCACCATAGAGTGGATTACTAAATTATTTGACTGCAGAGACACAACAGAGAGAGCCTTCACCAAAGCTGTCAGCGGAGAGAGAGGAAGCTCTTGCTCGCTCATTATTCTCCTTCCTGCCTAACACAGCAAAAGAAAAAAAGACCAGGGAAAACCAATCTCTGGTCAGGCCTGCGCCTTCAGACAGCTCCGAGCATTAAATACTCTAGAGCTCACTTCAAGTGTGTCTGTTTCGTTAGTAAGCCCAAGCTTTCATACTACATAAACCTGACAAGAAGGAGAATTCCACCCCATACTGGAGGAACACAAGCTGGAGGGACACACAGGCACAAATATAAGATAAAAATAAATAAATAAATAAATAAATAAATAAATAAATAAATAAATAAATAAATAAAATTAAAGTTAAAATATCCCCCTGCCATCGGAGTGCATGTCATTCTGCAGTACTTGGCCCCAGCTCATGGCCAGCAGAACCTGCCTTGGAGTTTCTTTCCTCCCCGGAGCCTGTGAATCCCCTGTTCTGTCTCAGGGTACATTATTCCCAATTAGCACTACTATTTACACTTCTGCACTGGTCAGGGGAGGCTGGGAAGGGTAGAAAGCCCTGGGGCTTCCCTCCTGGCCTCACCTGTGTTCAAGTCTGTAGTGGCTATTCCTGGTGGTCAACTTGACTATATCTGGAATGAACTACAATCCAGAATTGGAAGGCTCACCAGCGATCCTAATCTGGAGGCTGGGAGATAGAAGTTTCTGACCTGGATCTTGGCATGGAGATCTTGAGGCATAGTGGCTATGAATTCCAAAACATTAAGACAGGGAGACCTGTGAGTTCAAGGTCATCTGGGATTAAAGGCGTGGTGGCACACACCTTTAATCTGGGCTACACCTTCTGCTGGAGACCTACATGAGGACATTGGAAGAAGGAAGATGGACAGTCTTTCTCTCCTTCGCCTGCTTGCCTTGCGGGACTGAGCAGCTGCTAGATCCTTGGGCTTCCATTCGCAGCTGCTGCTGACCATTATTGGGAGTTGGACTGCAGACTGTAAGTCATCAACAAGTTCCCTTACTATAGAGACTACCCGTAAGTTCTGTGGCTCTAGAGACTGCTGACCAATACAAAGTCTCTGACGCCTTTGCTGGCTGTTATCCCCCTGTGAGTTGTGTGAGTCCCCCAGCTGTCCTGGGTGCTTGCTGTTGGTCAGCTCTGTGAGATGAAAGCCTTTTCCAAATGCTCTTTGACTTTCCTCGAAGTGTTCTCCGATGATGCGAAGTTTATCTGTTACTGTTTGCTGGGACACAATTCAGTGTCTCCCTGGTTGGCTTTGGCACATACATGTGATCTTCCTGCCTCAGCTGCCCAGCCGAATGTTCTCCTTTAAAGTAGGCGCTACTCACATTTGCTTTGAGAAACCTTTCGCTGTCAGACACCTCAGAGGGGCTGAGGCAGCACCTAAGGACTTCCTAATGTCACTTCTTGGTCCCATCTCTGCTGAACAGCAGAAGTTGACTCCTGGGTCCTGTGGCCGCACAGTCCAGCAGGGTTCCCTACGATCTACCCACTCAGTCACATGACAATCTTGTGGCTTACTACTGTGCCAACAACAGCTGTCCAGGCCTGTCCTGAGCAGGCAAGATGTGTGGCCACCTAGTCACACAGCAAGTGTCCACACTGACACACTGTCTCTGACCAAGTGTCTATCCTTGCCAAAGCTGTCTGCCTAGTTACCGGAGCTCTTACAGTCTTGGTTTGGGGAGTGGCCACCCTTCTCATTGGGCATCTAATCTTCCAGAAGCCTTGACTCTTAGCTTCTACATGAGTTAATTTGTGAGAGTTCATGGTCAGAATTTTGACAGAGGCTGCACTGAGTCAGCAGATTGGTTTTAAAAGAACCCATGTCCTCCAATCTGCAAAGCAGGGCCAGAACTTCTTAGGAGGCCCCAGGAAATGTCTGTCACCTCCCTGGGAGGTCTCACCAGTTCTTTTCTACTGGATCTATTTCCTAAGTGACATTTTTATGTCCTGGTCAAGGCCTATTACAGACACAAAACAAAACAAAAAACAAGAAGCAAAAACCAACCAACCAAACAAAACCAACCAAACAAACAAAAACCCCCAAACCAATTGACTTTTAATCTAAAAACTGCTGTGGCTGAAGTAACCTGTGATCCACAGCTAGCAACTGTCCCTGATGTGACCCCACCCCTACCAACCAGTGCCTTTCAGTAAAGGCAGCAGCTTTACCTCGGTGCCCCCGGAAGTGAAGATGATGTCCTGGGGGTTTCCACCTATCATCTTGGCCAGGCTCGCTCGAGCTGCATTTATAATGTCCTTGGCCTTCCTACCTTGAAGGACAAAAAACATGGTCATTACTAGCAATTCCACATCTAACAGGGCAACTAGACAAGGCAAGCCAAGGACTGGGGTGATTCTAAAAGGAGACACACCCACTAAAAGGAGCACACTTCCCTACCACTTGGCGGGGCATCAGCAAAGCGGCCACATTGAGAGACTTAGCAAGTCAGTGCCAACCACCGGAACTCAGCGAGAGCCAGGGACAGCTTGGTTGGGGGGAATCTAGGCTCCCCCAGCACAGCTTTTCTTTCTTACTGGATGCTAGAGGAGGAGGGGCTATGGCTAGCTGACCCCTTCCCACCATTCAAGGAACCATGGAAGTAACTAAACAGGACGTGAGGCTTTACACACCCAGCCAGTCAGTGCCTTCTCTCAACTTCAGGTCAGCCTTGGGAGATATAGGAGGAAGGTTGAAAGCATCTGCCTTCAAGTAGGTGTCCTGGCTGCTGTCCAGTTGCACAGGACACTGTGTCAGAGGAAGGTGGCTCTACGGGGCTCTCAGCCAACATACCAGTGGTCCCTACATTTGATGCTGGGTCCAGACCAGCTTGCCCATGATGCCCAGTAGGCCAGAACCTCTCCCCTCCTCTGCTCACTTCCAGATGTTGTTGGCTGTTAGGAGCAAGGGCACATCTGGAGCACTCAAACTCTTCCCACAGAACTTCAGCACACGTTGCTGTAGATTTTAAAGCCTAATACTGTGAAACACTGAAACATCTGTGATGAGCTGGGTGGTGGTACGTGCCTTTAATCCTAGCACCCTGGAGGCAGAAACCCTGGTGGGTCTCTGTGAATTTGAGGCAGGCTTGGGCTACAGAGTAAAATTCCTGTAAGCCAGAGCTACACAGAGAGATCCCATCTGTCTTGAAAACAGAAAGGAAAACACTTGTGATTCATGATTTTCACTTCTCTTTCCCTTCTTGGCATTTCTACTCAAATATCAACAGAAAGCAGCTGGGATGTCACCCAGGCCAGCAATGGTCTCCCACTGTGTGCCCCACTTCCTGTTTACCCTTACTCTTCTTGGCCTTCTCTAGTGTATCCTACCAGAAGTTTGACTATACTACAGGGGACATTAGGCAGATGGCAATGTCCAGAAATAAGGTGCCAGACAAGTTAATGGGTGACTAGCATCTGATCTGGAAAGCCTGTGTCACTGAGTTGCTGGGGAGCTTTCACTAAGAAACTGCTATGAAACCCACCAAACCTTATGGAGGGGTGGAGGTACCAGTAAGACCTGGGGCTGACCACCCGTGTGGCAGACTGGTTAGCAAGGGTCATCTTTAGTCTCCTGGCTGGCACTCAGTTCCCAATAAACCACCATTAATGTGGTTTGTCTTAGTCACCCTAATCACACAGTGCAGGGCCCATGCCATTCTGCTGATAAACATTAACTAGGAAGGCAAAGCATGATTAGCCTCCAAGTCCATAGAGAAAATGTGGAATGCTGACTTGAAGCAAATTATCATCCAAAAATGCAAAAGTTTAAAACTCTACATCACAAAGGCAAGCTAGAAAGAAATAAAAATATAATTATAAGCCTGGCAGTGGTGGCACACACCTTTAATCCCAGCCTGTCAGATGTGCAGTTACTAGCTAGGATGTCATACAGGGACAGAAGCCTTTAAGAATCAAGTCAGGTGAATAATTGTAACATGATGCTAATTTACATAGAAGACACTATGTAGACTTTAGTGACACAATGCTTAAAGATTAGAACATATTTATTTTGTTTCCATATTTTTAAAAAGGCTTAGGCCTTGTCTTAGTCAGGGTTTCTATTCCTGCACAAACATCATGTCCAAGAAGCAAGTTGGGGAGGAAAGGGTTTATTCGGCTTACACTTCCATACTGCTGTTCATCACCAAAGGATGCAGGACTGGAACTCAAGCAGGTCAGAAAGCAGGAGCTGATGCAGAAGCCATGGAGGGATGTTCTTTACTGGCTTGCCTCCCCTGGCTTGCTCAGCCTGCTCTCTTATAGAACCCAAGACTACCAGCCCAGAGATGGCACCACCCACAAGGGACCTCCCCCCTTGATCACTAATTGAGAAAATGCCTTACAGCTGGATCTCGTGGAGGCATTTCCCCAACTGAAACTCCTTTCTCTGTGATAACTACAGCTGTGTCAAGTTGACACAAAACTAGCCAGTACAGGCCTTTTAAGGTGTGCTTTAAAAAAACTCTTGGGAATTCTGTTAAGCAATATAGGGAATTCTGTTAAGCAATATAGGCACTGTACTAACTTTAAAGTTGAAAGAAAAAAAGAAAGTCCACCCCAATCCCAAACAAAACCATCTCATGTAAGCATACACTTTATACACTCTCCCCGCCATTTTTGTTTGTTTGTTTTTGCTTTGAGACAGGGATTCTCAGTTTAGGTAGCCCTGGCTGGCCTTGAACTTTCGGAGAGCAATCTGCCTCTGAGTGCTGGGATTAAAGGCCCGTGCCACCAAGTCAGGCTAGTATGCACTTTCTCTAAGAGGCTTCTGTTTCCCTTTTTTTGTCATGGATTCTTCTAGATTACCTGCCACATAGGAGCTGCTGGGGTTTCCCCAGGCTTCCTTCATGGCCTCTGTCACAGCCTGGATGACTTCGGGCTCTAGAGGTGTGGTGGCATTATAGTCCATATAGACCTTCCTGGAAGAAAGAGAACAACCTGTAAAGTTTGGGGAGGCAGAGTATAGGCAGCAACACTCTTTTGGGGGAGCACAGCTAGGGTCCTCTGATGGGAGACACCATGGTTTCCAGTCACCCAGTAGCTGCCCCATACAAGATGGTCATAATCTCCCCTAGCTCAAGGCTGACTGATGGCTGGAGGCCAGAGATACAGCCCAACTCCAGGAAGGGAGGGAGGAAGGATCTGCCAATGGCTGGAGAGCCCCACATTCCCTTGGGTAATTTCCCAACAACTTGGAGCCATCTGCCCCTTCCAGTCCTCCAGGAACAGCAGCCAGGAAGGAGCTTTGTACTGTCTTTGCCAGAGGCTTCCCAGGCCCGTGGCTGTCCCCTCCTCGGCTTTTACCAGGCAGGCCTCTCCCTGGGGCAACTTGCATTTTCGGTTTTCCTTGGCCTACCCTTACCCTACCTAGCAGATATGTTTGGGTGAGGCTCCAGGGTTCAATTGGAAACTATAGGCCACAGCTTGGCCCTCTTCCTCCCCTCCCTCCCTCCCTCCCTCCCTGTCTTCCCCCTGTGGTCCCATTCATCATCTGATCCAAGAGTCACATGCTTAGTGTCCTCTCTAGGGAGCAAGTAATGAGTAGCACCAGGAACAAGCAGGCTTTGTCTTCCCATGTAGGAATGTCATCCACAGGACACAGAGAGCAAAGCCACAGAGACCCTCCCTCACAAGTTATCTGCTTGTGTTCTCACCAGGGTCCCAATCTCTATGGTAGGCAATCAGGCCTGAAAACAGTCATGATTTCACTTGGTTTTAAATCAAACCAGTGCTCAAGCCAATGCACTGGTGAGCCGGAACACACTGCCCATCTACGTCCAGGGGAGCACAACAGAACAGGCAAGAAGCTTTGAGCTCCCATCTTCTCTTTAAGCGCCACAGAGTCACCTGATCTTGCAAGGCTGGGCCTACCTGACCAGCCTGGGGCTGGAATTCCCATTGCCACAGGCTTTGCCTGTGTCCCAAGTCTGTTCATTCCTAGAAATAAAGAGCCCCCAACGTGCTGCACACCAACAGGTCTGCCGAGTGACTGGTTTTCCCACCTATAGCTTGGCTGAACTGGTTTATGGTTTGCATTTTATTAGCGATTGACTCTGTTATTAGCGGGCTTCCTGGAGAAAGTGAAACTGCTTGATAAACGTCTGGTGTGTAGGCTCAAGCCACCACCAGGCTTAGGCCTTCATGAGATAGGTTCTCAGTGTGATCCAGGATAGCCTCCAAATCACAATCCTCCAGTCTAGGTCCTCAGTGTTGGGATTATAGGCAAGTTCCACCACATCGGAGGAGGCAGGAGTAGCCTAGACTACATATCGAGGCCTTATGAGGCTGAGGTGGAGGAGGGACGGGGGTTGGGGAGAAAGAGAAAAGAGAAAGAAAAAAAAAATGAGATGGGGGTGGAGAGGGGGCTTCTGCTATGACACATTCCTGGGTGGGAGAAGGCTGAACCTGTTCCTTGTGCGCCAGAGGAGGAGGTCCCGCAGCCCAGTGGACAGCAAGAGAAGGCAGGTCTCCCCGCACTGTCCTGGTGCCCCGGGCTCCCTCCCTAAAGTCCACTTTTCACCTTCGGGTGGTCAAATGGGCCTTAGACATCGTCCCCAAAGTTCCCCCCTGTCCCACAGCCACGTTGTTCTAGCCTCTAAGCAGCCGCGATTCTTGTAAAACGCAGATAATCGCGATTCGGCTGCCAGTTCTAACCTCCAAGAAGAGCCCATTTCCTGGGAAGAAGCCCGAAACACGGGAGGATGATGTGGCCACACTCGGCACAGCTGTCACCGCGGGCCCCCTTCTGCCCTCAGCTTGGGCGGTAGCCTGTTCTCTCCCGGGTCGTTTGGCCGGACGCTTCTGCGTGTCCCTTCCTCCCGCCTCACCATACCCTCACTGAGGTCCCTCAGGTGTCCCTAGGTCCTGCGGGCTCCTCGGAGGAAGCGCACCTGTCCGATAGGCTCTCCACACTGTCCCGCGCGCCATTTCGAGTCGTGTCCATCCCCTGATCGCCCGCAGGTCACCCCAAGCCTGAGAGCCCCGAAGTCTCTGAATGGGCGGAGCCTCGGGTCCCCGAGTATCCGCATTGGCTGCGCTTCGGGCTTCGGCCAATCTGTGAGCCGCACGGGCTCTGCCTCCGCCCCTGACTGGTTGATTGGTCATGTGGGGTCAGGTGGCAGTGGGGCGGAGCTGGAGACAGCTTTCGTAGGGCCACCGCGCTGCAGGTCCTATCTAACCGGTCTTCTGCAAAGCGCGCGCCGCTCTTGGCGAGTCATCTGGGTGCTCCAGCTACTGACACCATGCTCTGGGAGTCCACCTCCCTGGGTTGTCACCAGTGACAGAAGGACCAGTGACTTCACCGGTCGCCGCAAAGTTGATGGAAGAAAAAGCGCTGGGATGCACGGTGCAATGAGAGGCACCGCAGCAGCCAAGACTGAGCGTCTGGAAGGGTTGGCGGCCAGTGCTTGTATACCTAAGTGCTCGCTGGACATAGGATAACCCAGATCCGCCTTCGCGGATGATTTAATTGCGTGAAATTAGAAAGTCATGTGTTGATACTTTTGAGGCGATCTGGATCAGAGGTGAGCTAAGCAGAGCTGTTAAAATTATGGAAGGTTACAGTCACTAGGCATGCGCATGGTGCTTGTACATGAGTGCAGACAGATGCACATACACACAGACTCATACACATAAAAATCTTTTTTTAAACAATTGAAAGGCGTGAAGCAGGGCAGTGGTAGCACAGGCCTTTAATCCCAGCCCTCCAGAGGCATAGGGTGGCCTATCTCTGTGAGTTTGAGGCCAGCCTGGTCTACAAAGTGAATTCTGAACGTGTGTTTTAAAGTGTCACATTCCCGCCTGGCGTGGTGGAGCACACCTTTAATCCCAGCACTCGGGAGGCAGAGGCAGGCGGATTTCTGAGTTCGAGGCTAGCCTGGTCTACAAAGTGAGTTCCAGGACAGCCAGGGCTATACAGAGAAACCCTGTCTCAACTCCCCCCCCCCCAAGTGTCACATTCACTCTGAAACCCACCCATCCTCGTCAGCACGCAGAACTGAACCTGTCTACTTAGCTGAATGATGGTTAAGTGGTGCTGAGCTGACTGAAATTGGTCTCGGGCTCCAGCTTCCCCTTTCTCAGATTCTCATCTTTATCTTAGATGATCTGGACCATCCTGGGCCTTCACTTCCTGTCCTTAACATTGACTCTGTTATCACAAAACAACAATGTTTTCACATACCTGTACCTGGGACAGTTTAACCCATTCTTGCAATTCCTGAGGTTACACCAGACACTATAATGACGCACATCATAGCTTTCATCATGTGGCTTGCATGTAGTAGCCAATCGTCGAGTTCTAAACTCCTCCCGGATGCTGGTGTCCCATACACTGAACTTTGCCATCTGGTATTGAGGCCCAAGAGAGGCGCCATATACTTGTGGAACTCCCTGCTCAACCAGGTCTTCATCACCATACCCCTGGGCTGTCAGCTAACAGGAGGACCAGTGGCTTCGCCTATTGCTGCTAAGTTGGTGGAAGAAAAGTGCTGGGATGTGTGGGAGAGCGAGGGACACAGCAGCAGAGGAGCTTCAGGAAGGGCTGGCAGCTAGTGCTGTGCTTGCCCACCAGGGGGCAGTGACGGACACAGCAGCAGCCGAGTTCCAGGAAGGGTTGGCGGCTAGGCTAGTACCGCGCTTGCCCACCAGCCTGAGGTTGACCTGGACCCGCAGCTCTCCCAGTAAGGCTGTCTTGCTGATCTTGCAGGAAGAGTGTGGGTAAGGCAAATGCACTCCACAAAGGCTGAGGGGGATGGGAGAGTGCAGAATGGATGGCTAATGGGGGCTACCTCTCCACTACCTTGTCCAGAGCCAAGGACACAGGACCGGTTTCCCACTTTAGATCTCTTGTCTCTTTCGGCGGTGCTTTGCAGTCCTCAGGGCATAAAACTTGTGGTCTTATGATTATTTTAGTGGCAATAGCAATGGAACCGAGAGCTTTGCACGCACTAAGAAAGCCCCAGTGTTTATCAAATTGACAACTACTCTGTTCTTTTAACATTGCTATGGTGGAATTATTTTTATTATTTCACTCATTTAGTGATAGTGTACATGACTGATTGGTGTACATTGGTCAGTCACGTGTTTTGCAACATAGGGAAAAAAAAAATCGCTGTCCTTATTGAACTGATTCAAATCAAGAAAAAGTCTTACACGTGGACTCATCCAGGAAATTGCTAGGTTTGTTGAAGAATGGCACATTCCTTTGGGAAGAGCACCCTCCACATTCTGCCCTCTCTGGTGGCTGTAAAGGTGAGCTGCACAGTACTAACACTACTGTAGAGTTACTGCCAGTCTAAGTGAGAGATGCCTCTGCTCTCACTGAGGTCTGTGGAATCTCCAGGACTGACACTGCCTTTGTTTTCTTTTTTCTCTTTTGTCAGTTAATTTCTTGGCAAGTGATCTCAGAAGTTCTTTGCCATCCAGTACTGTTGAGCATCCTCCTGGGTGCTCATTGGCTCATCTGGGAAAATGCCTCAGCTGGATATGGCAGTGTGCGGCTGTAGCCACATCTGTTCCGGCTGTCATTTCCTGTATCTTTGTAAGCAGCTTTCAGAGGTTACTGTGGGTATTATGATACACACGTGTGAACTAAGTCTGCTAGCACCAATGCTAGCAGCACGTTTTAATTCTGTGTATCGTTCCGTAGGAAAGGGTATGTGAGTACAACATGCACATGAATTCCGGAGAAGAGCCTTGCATCCCCTAAAGCTGGAGTTACAGATGCTTTTACGCCACCTCATGTGAGTGCTAGGAACCAAACTTGGGTCTCCCAGAAGAGCAGTGCATGTTCTTAGCGTCTGTCATCTCTGCTTCCGAGTACCAACATTTTACCATTTTTGATGAAGTAAGGGAATCTTACCCGAATGTGGTTTCTTTTGTTTCCTCTGCTGTTTTTGGGGGTTGGGGCAGTATTAGAGGTGAAGCCCAAGGTCTCACATAAGGTGGGTTAAGTGCTCTCCCACAGCTGGGCTTACCCCAGTCCTTTCCTTCTTTTTTAAATGAAAATTGTTGAGAATACATAAGTGCTGTGTTTACATAATCCCTTTCTCCCATGAGCCTCCTGTTTCCCCACCCTCTTCTCTACTTTCAGCATCACTGTGCTTGAGCACAGGGTGTGTGGGGGGGTAACTTCTATTTAACCACCATATATGATTTCTAAAGGTTCCATTATTCCCTGTGTTTGAAGAACCTTGATTTTACTTAATTTTTGAAAGCGTCTCATTATGTAGCCCCGACTGGCCTTGGACTCACAGAGATCTGCCTACCTCTGCCTCCTGAGTGTTGATTACTTTAGTACTGCAGCGGTATTGACGGTTTTTGTCAACCTTTAAAAATAGGTCAGTAATTCATCATTTTACTTCATCTGTGGAATGGAGCTGACTTTCTCTTTGTTTCCAGAAACAAGGTTTTCCTGAATATAGACTCGCCAAGTACTCTTTCAGCACTTAAGTGACATGCATCTTCCTTTTGTCCTGTATGCTTTCTGATGTGTCTCTATAGGTAATACCTATTTTTTTCTCAGACTTTTAATTTTTTAATTAATTAATTAAAAATTTAACAGGGGGAGGGTATAGGGGACCTTCGGAGAGGAAACTAGAAAAGGGGGTAGCATTTGAAATGTAAATGATGAAAATATCTAAAAAAATTAACATTTTAAAAAAATTTAAAGATGTAAGGTCTCACTGTGGAATCCTACCTGGCCTTGAACCATGTAGACAGGCTGGTCTTGAACTTACAGAGATCTGCCTGTCTCTACCTTCTGAGCCATTTGCCAGCCCAGTAGTTTTTAGTGTTCAGAGATCCATGCTTCTTGGTACAGTTTTGCACTTATCCAGCTCAGGGTCTATTTCTCCAGGGACGTGTATGCTCTAGTCCTTTATAGAATGTGAGTTGTTTTTTGTTTGGTTTCTCTTGTGATTCCACTCTCTTCTCTGAGTAGGGCTTGGGTCTACTGTTCCGGTGTCTCCAGGCCTACATGCTGTGGGGATTCATTTGGCTTACTGACTCAACTTGTTGTTTCCACTGAGTCCACCTACAAAAGTTTTAAAGTTGGTCTTTAGCTTTATAATTTTGGTCTTCTTTAAGCTCTGAATATTTGTAGGGAATTCTTTTTCAATTTCAGGATTCATAGACATGGGAACACTCTTATGACAGATATTCTGAAATCTTTTCAGTTCTTCGGATATTTGACCCATTCCATCAGTGTTGGCTGTGGCTTTAAGCCCCTGGTGTTTGACCTGAGGATGTTTTTTAGGCTCTTAGACACATGCTGTAGGAGATTGGGATCTTAAGGCTGGCAACACTGTGCAGTGCTGGTGACGATTTGGCAAGCCTCTGGCTGCCTACCTCTATCTTCTGGGAGGGCAACCTTAGGTCTGCCTGATGGGAAGCCAGAAATAAACCTGGCTGAGCAGTCACTCTGAAGGGCTCCTCCCTTCTTTCCCTCTCAGAAGTGCCTGTGTCTGCATGACCAGAGCTGGTGACTGCTGTTTATGATGGTAATTCCTTTTACAAGATGGTTTTGTAGGCATCCTGGTACCTTGGGACAGAACACTGCAAGCTTGGTGGCTTGTCATGGCATAGAATCGGTATTTTATTACTACAAGCATTTAGAAGCTTTATTTTGGGTGTGGCTTTTTAAAAATTACACCTTGTGTTTGGAGCACATGCTTGCATCTGCACCACAGCACACACATGGCAGCCAGGTGACATCTTGGGCAAGAGAGACTGTTCTGTCCTCCCACCCTGAGTCCCAGAGGGTCATCAGGCTTGCTTATATTCACCTATTCAGCCATCTTGCTGACTTGGGCAGGGCCAGCATAGCCTCTAGGATTAACTTTTCCCATGGCTGAGCCAATAGTAGCCACTGACCTCTACCCATCGGGCTCAATCGCAAGGCTTATACTCCAGGTCATTTCTCTTTCCTAGCTTCAAAGATCTCAGGGTCAGACATTGCAGGAACAGCTAAGGTCACATGAGCCTTTGGGTCGGCTGGGCATGTACTCTGTGCGGTCTATCCTGTGTGGACTCTGCTCTGAGTTCCAACAACCTAAGACTCAGTTCCCTTGAAAGCTGGGGGAGCTATGGTTGCCATGAGCCAGAATCTGGCGAGTGTCACTTAAGGGCACTGTCTGTCACATTGCTTGGTGATAAGTCTAAAAACTGACTCGTGTGTGACACAGCCAGGCATTAGCTTGGCTTCGCGCAGAGGGTCCTTGCAGTCAGTTTTTCCAGCTACTGATCAGGCATGCAGTTTCCTCTGCTCCCTTCTGAGGGTCTGTGTTGTCTTCTGCAGGCTCCAGGGTTTGCTTTGTCCATGTCTCGGAACCAGTCTGTACTGGCTGGTTTTGTGTATCAGCTTGACACAAGCTAGTTAACAGAGGAGCCTCAGGTGAGGAAATGCCTCTACAAGATCCAGCTGTAAAGCATTTTCTAAATTAGTGATCAATACAGGAGGCCCAGCCCATGGTGGGGTGTGCCATCCCTGGGCTAGTAAACAGTACCCCTCCATGACTTCTACATTGGCTCTTGTCTCCAGGATCCTGCTGTTTGAGTTCTTGTCCTGACTTCCTTCACTGGTGAACAGCACTATGAAAGTGTAAGCCAAATAACCCCTTTTTTGGTTTTTGGTCATGGTGTTAGGTTGAAACAACAGAAACCCTAACTAAAACACCATCTTTTTTTTTTTTTTTTTTTAAATGATTTTTATTTCACGTGCATTGGTGTTTTACCTGCACATATTTATGAGGGTGTTAGATCCCCTGGAACTGAGTTAAAGTTGTGAGCTGCCATGTGGGTGCTGGGAATGAAACCCATCATCTGGGTTTTACCCACCGAGCCATCCCTGCCATGTGGCTTTTGTTATGGCATGGCTTCCTGTTGCCTTTCACTTTGGCTTGTTTTTCCCTGCTTTATTTTATTTTATTTTATCTGAGTTAGCATGTTATTTATTGGGGCCTCCTACATTTTTTGATCCTACACTTTATTTCTATTCATACTAATAGGTAATTCTGAGCCTCCAGGATAAGATTTTTCTGTTGTTCATTTCCTGGGCTCCTTACTCAGGCAAAGCAAAAGCTCTCTCATTGATGGGCAGGTCTCTTCAGTCACCGCATGGCTGGCCAGGGCTCCCAGCTTCTGGGTAGTTCCTTGGGCAAGCACCTCTGGTACACACTCCACATTCTCTACCTCATTCAATAGCGAAGAGCCAGATTATCTCACATGGTCAAGGTAAGGCTCCAGGTGCTCCCAGAGGGACATGAACACACATAAGGCCATGTGACATTCCCATCATTTGCTGATGGCTGGGAAAGACTGGGGTCCTCACAAGTGCCTATCTACGTGTAAAAGCAGCCAGAGTACTTAAGAGTATGTGACCTGGATATGGACAGAGCCCCAGGAGGAAAGCTGAGACTGGACTGAACTGAGTAGATGCTATATCTCAGGGTGTGAAAGCACTACTTTGAGGCCAGGGACCTCAATGACTGTTTCCTGTGGGGCTGGCCCACTGTGAGGACAATGGAAACACCGAACCTTGGCCTATGTCTCCAGATTCATCTAGAGCTCCAAGCTAGAACTCCATCACTTCAGACATTAGTGTGAGGCCAAACTTCTGAAGTAGAAGAAAGCTGTTCACCACAGCTCCGCCTAGCACAGACCCTCAGCTCCCACTGTCCAGTAAGGAAGGGTATGGGTTTTAGAACTAAAGTTTCTTCTCTAAACAGTAATGTATGCTAACACAAATGACTGGCTTGATACCAAATCTCCCAGTATCATGAGCTTCTTGAGTGAGGAGTGGCTAGAAAGTGCAGCAGGGATGCAGAGGTGACAAACTCAGTGTGGAGAAAGTGACAGACAGCCTAGAAATGCTGGCTCCCAGTGCTTTACAGTGTGGCATCAGCTACTGCATGTCAGCTATAGGACTCAGGAACAAAGTCACCACAGCTCCTTTCTTTTCTGAGTGGACACCTGCCACAAGTGCTCCTGTGTGAGGCTTCGCAAGAGGCCCTGCTCACACTGCACTGCAGCACCCAGAAGGCAGGCACTGCCTGCTATAAGCTAAAAACCCACGACATTTTTTAGAAAAACTCTGGCTCAGAAAATTTAAGAACGAGAGCAAATGAGTCCAAAGCTGAGATTTGAGATAATTCAGTTCTTTATGCCACTCAACATGTACAAATACATTCTTAGGTAAGGCCTCCACTCTGTGCTTTAAAAATGCTAATTCTTTCAGTAAGCACAGACAGGCAGTATGGCCTCCTGCACCAGCCCCCTGTGCTGCTGAGTGCTTGATACAGGTCATGGAAGGAAAGAGGGGTGAGAGGCTTTATTTTTAAAGTTCTTCTTTGGCAAAAGCATGCCCAGCAATGTTATCATACTGGCATTTTACTCAGCATAACTTATTTCATCAACAGTGGAACTGTAGAAGTCTGAATCTTAGAATATTTGTAAATAGCTGAAGCTCAAAACCACCCTGGGCCAGGCAATGAGGAAATGCCTACTCGAGACTGTGGCTGCTGGCTTATAGCCTTTTCTGTTTTAAAAGTTATTTTCTTTAATGAGTGAGCATGTGCCATACATGTGGAAGCCAGAGGATAGCTCTGTGGAGCTGGCTCTCGTTCCACCCTTACAGGGGCTGGAAGGAGGGCAGAAGAGGCTCAAACTCAGGTCACCTGATGTGCAAGCACTTTTGCCACCTAACTGTCTTGCCCATTATTTGGGTATTTTTAACCAAAAAAAGGAAATTCTGCTGGGTTGTCAGCAAAAAACTGATGTTGGGACTGGAGAGATGCCTCAGTGATTGAGAGCACTGGCTGGTTCTTCCAGAGGTCCCAAGTTCAATTTCCAGCAGTCACATTTATCTATAACAGGATCCAATTCCCTTTTCTGGCATGCAGGAGTACATGCAGTCAGAGCACTCATATACATAAAATAAATAAATAAACAAAACAACCCTGGTGGCCACAGGAACTCATGAGTGACTTTTAAGGTCTAGTAGAATACGAAGTTCAACTAAGGTTAACCAGAACAGACCCCCGCCACCACAGATTTCACAGGGGTGGAAAATCAAAACAACGTGTGGCTTTAGGTTGTTCAGTGAGCTTCCACTTTCAGCAGTGGGTGGAGTTGGGGTAGCACGGTGGTGTTCCCTGGGAAGAAGCTCCACAAAGCTTCTCTACGGTGTCTGCTCTTGCAAATACACACCTTGCTGGCTGTGCTCAGTGGGAAGGACAGGGTGTCTGCGGTTCTCAGTGCTTGAACAGAACGAAAAGGGCGGTCACCCACAACTGAAGACTCTGCTTCCTGGGATCTGCTTGCAAGCTCCCTAAACAGTGGGTACTGTGACACCTGCCATCCTAGCACTGAGGAAACTGAGGCAGAAGGCCAGCTTGGACCAAGCAGCAACAAACAGAAAATAACAATAACAAGAGTGAGAGCAGGGCTAGGAGGAAAGAGGCACAATGGTGTGCAGCCAAAACCTGGACTCTACTTAATGGTCCCCCTGCCTCAGCTCCTGAGAAAGACAGCAGGTGAAACCTGCTGGGGTAGGTGTCTAAGGGACAATCAGAGATGCAACTCTCCTTCTGAGGCCCACCCTGCAAGGGTTTCCTTCTCTGAGCACTTGAGAACACACCACTTTCACCCAAGCTGAGCAGCAGCCTCCAAGACTCAGGAAGCAGAGGATGATAGTCAGCAGTGTGCTCAAGCTCCCAAGAGCTTCCATGCCCATTGCAGACCACTAGCACCAGTTTCCCATAGGGGGCTGGCCCCGCCTCTTCACAAGTTTGAGGATCATACCTCCTTGGTAGACTAGAAACTACCAGCTTGGCTGGGGTCACAAGAACTAGTTAGAACATTGCTTTGGCCGGGGTGGGGAAATCAAGAAGCTGGCAGTCTAGAGGTCAGGTAAGCACCACTGCTCACTGTGAGGGGTGAGGCTGTGGAGTCTGTGGATTGGGGAAAGTGATTTCCACTTAACAGAATGAGAGGATATCCTCTTACTTGGAAATGTCGTATCATAAACTATCTGACCTCCAAAATGCTACTGTGTGGTACCCTGAGGTTAGCACCTTCCTCACAGTGCAGGCAGGCTGCTCTCCGGCACTGTGTGCACTGACAGGCACTAGTGTCATTTCTTCCACTGAAGCATTCTTGTGAGGAAGTCCTACCTGTGATGCTAGCACTGCCTTGGTCAGCTGCTGGGCACCAGCCCAATGACAGCAACACTGGCAGAGGGTTAAGTCACAGCTTTCCCTAGACTCTGGGAGGAGGATGCTGAGGCTCGTGGGCAAGTCCTAAACCTAAACCACTGGAGTACTACCATTCGCCTTGTTAGACGATGCCCTTCCTGCTCGGTTCCTCTAGGTATGTGGCTGCCAGCAGAGATCACCCTCATGGCTAATTGGCACAATTCCTGATGCCAAGTGGGAAGCAAAACTGACCTTGTTTGCACACTAAACCCAGAAGATGACAGGCAGGAAGACTAGCAGTTAAATGTGAATGCTAGGCAGGCAGTGAGTAAAACCAGACATGCATTTATTTTGCATTAGATTTCACTGGTTCAGATGTCTAAAGCCAGAATAAGCCCACCTGTCTCTCTCCAGGGCTGACCCTGAAGTGTACTACCCTGACTATGGCGTATGCTGCAGCTATGAAATTCCCCCACTTGGAACCACTGGCAAATTGGAAGACAGTCATAGTGGAGTTGTGGCAGAGTCAGAGACTGAGCTGACTCCCCAGGCAGGACGGAAATGACAGAGTCTGTTAAGGAGCCCTGGCTCATGCTATGACCATGGCAGAATCACCTACCGGCCTGCTGTGTCTGGGTAGCACGTGAGGGAAGCCTCCCCGCCTTTGGTTCTGACCGTCCAGGTGTAGGTCTAAGGCTCTAAGACACCCACATGTAGACCTGAAGGAAGAGCTGCTGCCTAGGAGCCAGACTCCTGCTGCATCTGGGGAAACTGAAGTATGTGCCTAGCGTGGTCTCTTTGTATTTCTCTTCAGTAGTTTCTTGACTCAATGTCTTTGTGTTTGCTCTATACAATGAATACAAAGTAAATAAGAATAGAAAAAATAATTAAAGCATCAAATTGTACAAATTACAAATCTGTTCCAAAATATACTTACATTAAATAAAATACGCATTTCAGTAAGATCTACAGTGAATGACTATGCATTCTGGGAAGCTTCACATCTAGGTAGGGTCAACATTCGTGGAAGAAGCTAAGAGAATGTGCATCCAATCACAGTTTATAGCGGGTTTCTTATTGCCAATCTGCCAGTCACATGGAACATGTCATTACATCACTTGTGCAGGACACCGATTGTTGGGGGAAAGGAAGCAAGCGCTATATCCTCAGTGGTGAGTTCATTACAACTTCGGAGGGATTCCACCAGACAGCCTAGACAGTAGTTTCAGTAAACACGTTAAGGGAAGCAGACGACTCTCTGAGGCCCAGACACACTTTCTTGCTGCATTATGTTGTTCTCCTCCTATAGTGGGCAGTCAGGAGGGTCTTCTTCAGGATAGCATGGTTGCAGGACTGGGACAATCCCAAGGGGCTGACAGGGAGTATGAGGATGGGGAGGAGGGCTACCTCGAGCTGTTTCACACCAGAGACAACTGTGACAAAGTCCTCAGACCTGCGATCTCTCCTCTTATCATCTGGCATAGCGTTTGATGTATTCATCCACTTTGTCCCGAAAATCCTCCTGCGGAGGGAGAGGACACAGCAGAGTGAGAGAACAAAGTGACACTTCAGGAACACAGCAAACCTCCAAAGTGAAGGACCCTATGGAGAAACCTGGCTTCCTGTCACCAATGGCCCACCTTTCCATGACTGCAGTGCAAACTGTGCAGGAGACAGTACAGTGGAAATGCTAAGAGCCGCTCACCCACACTGGACTGTTCTGGTCTTCTGTAGGAGACCCTTGTGCAAAGTCATTCCAGGTGCATCTCTCTCAGTGCTTCGTCCCTTCCCTTCCCTGGGGTTCTGATGCTTTATTTATGGACCTATACCCTGCTTAGACACAGGCCCCGGAGTGTAGCCACAGTGCACTGTGATGGCAACTCTTACAGCTTGGTACACTTACACTGGTTCCTTTGGGAGGCTTGGGTATTTGATTAATAGGCTTTTTTTCTCAGAAGCACCTCATACCCATCTGAAGTAGGTAAGACAGAAAATGTTTGATGTACAAAACAAAGCTCTGCCCCCTGCATGTGCAAAATGATGGCCAGAGTCAGGCCCTCAGCAGGCATATCAGGAAAAAAACAAAAACAAAAAATTCAAACAATCTTCTGAGAATGGCTCAAAAATAAGAGCAAACTATATAGAAGCACAAAGCAAGCATATTCTGCAACACTTGATCTGCCTAGAAGTTTCCCAGGCAGTGTATACAGGGGTTGTGTCCATTGCGCCCACAATTCAAACTAAGGACATACAGTATCCCTGACCCAGTAATCTGCCTGTAGGACCAAATCAAATACTTCAGGGTGTAGTTGTGTTTACTGACTACTGTGGGGAAAACCTGAGTGAATAAAAGACAACCACCCAGGAGGGAACATATATGGACTGGTCAGAAAGAAAAAGAAAGACTAAGAGTAAAATGTGGCCTGATGTTACTCATTTTCCTTCTCTACCTCTGTGGTGGAGTTTTGCTGTTTTGTTTTGCAGTGCTAGACAAGTGCTCTATCACAAAGCTATATCCCCAGCCATCCCTTACTGCTAACAAAGTAATGAAATTTTATTATGGTTTTACCTGTAATAAAAACCATATTCACTATGAGCAAACCACACATTTACTGTAACATCATATATAAACTGCCTTAAATGGCCGCCTGGCATCCACCACTGAAGCCTCACTTACCAGCTGAGACTCCTACGACCTTTTCCCTAGCGTGCCTACTTAGAAGCAGCCCACTTGTCAGCTCACCTTGTCCCGCAAATGATGTTCTGCAGCTTCAATATTCAGTGGATCATCAAAATTCAAAAGATCCTTTAAAAGAGAGCAACTCATAATGAGTGTGGGAAAGAATCTCTTTACACTGTAGCAAATTTTTCCTTTGCAAAGTCTTAGTGTACCAGCAGAGCAGCTTCAGAGAGTTCCAAGCACTCCATGTCCCTCACTGCAGTGCTGAGCAGGGGTGGCTTTCAAAATGGTGAATGAGGGTTCAGGAAAAGGTGTGTGTTCACACATGACTATCCCCCACTCTGGGGAAAATGGAGATAATAGCAATCACATTAATTTGAAGCTATCTGATAACTAGTGAATGGCAACCATTATCTTAAAAAGATTTATTTTTATTTTCTATGTATGTTTTGCTTGCATGTATGTAGGTGTAGTGTGTGTGTGTGTGTGTATAAGCCAGAAGAAGGAACTCAAATTACAGGAAGTTGTGAGCTGCCATGTAGGTGCTGCAAATAGAACCTGGGTCCTCTAGAAAGGCAGCCAGTGCTTTTCACCATTGAGTCACCTCTCTGGCCTTAAGTCACCATTCTTTGGAGGGTGGGGGTGGGACAGCTGAGACAGGATCTCTCTGTGTAGTCCTGGTTCTCCTGGAACTCTCTCTGTAGACCAAGCTGGCTTCAAACTTAAGAGCTCTGCCTGTCTCTACATCCCAAGTGCTGGGATTAAGGGTATGTGCCAGCACTGCCAGCTAGAGCAACCATTCTGCTGTTTGTTGTTGGAGACAGGGTGTCTTATTGGGAAGTGAAACTCACTAATTAGGTGAAGCTGGATGACCAGTGAACCTCCAGCAATCCTGCCAGTGCTGGAATCATAGGCACAAACCTATGTCTAGCTTCTTTGTATCAGTTCTTGAAATTGAACTTGGGCCCATATGCTTGTACAGGTATCTCTCCAGGTCTATTGTTTCCTTTCTTGCAATATTTATGATCATGCATTCTGAAAGTGAATGCATGCATATACATGATTACAGGACAATTTTTAGGAAGTGGTAGGTTTTGGGGATTTAAGATTATTATCAGGCTAGGGACTCTCTGCTACACCATTAAACTGGCTCTTCATTTCTTTTACTTTTGGAGACAGTATGTCTGTAGCCCTGGCTAGCCTGGAACTCACTATATACATCAGGCTGGTCTCAAACTCTGAGCTCCAACTGCTTCTGTAGCCCCAGTGCAGAGACTAAGCCTACCACACCGAGCCCCATTTCCTTTTAAAAGCACTCACTTCTCTAATTTCCTGTCTCCTCTGTGTATATACAGTTTCTCTTTTGACCTTGCCTGAGTGGTCTTATTCTTTTCTGACTTCCCTTCAAATATACTAACTCAAAAATCCAAAGGGAACAATATCTGGTGTCCCCAAACTCAGGGGAGCAGACTTTTTCTGTTGAGGCTCCAGTCTCTATCTTGTCCTTGGGCCATCATCTATTAACACTCTTGTTTCTTCCACTATCTTGCTTCCATTCTCATAATTGACTTAGGACATTTCGTGATAGGGGGCTTTCTGGACTTTTACAATGGGGACATTCCATTTACATCATTGTGTAACCAAGAGATAATACGGGTTTGGCCCATGCACCTTTGTGGTTTGTAGCTTTGTAGCCCTTTGTTTCCCTAGAGTAAACTGAGACTTGAACAGAATTTTTTGTCTTGTCTCCTTCCTTTGTGTCTCTTGATCCCAAATTTGTCATTGTTGCTCCTGTTGCTTAACTCCTGCAGGTCAGGGCAGCTGGTGCCCAGCAGTGAGGCTCAAGTATGAAGGGACCAATGAAGATCACCGACGTTTTTGGTCAGCCGATGAATTTTCTGTGGCAGACATCTTGAGCAGTAACCTCTCACCTCGACTAGGGATCCTGGTAAGTTTGTGGTGATCATGGGACAGACGTTGGGTAGCCATGAATTACTTGTGGAAGGATTGAAAAAGGCGCCAGGGATAAAGGTTAAAATACATGATTTGCTTGAATTTTTTGATTCTGTTAGAGATTTACCCATGATTTCCCCTTGAAGGTACTACTGCTCTTAAAAGATGGGAACCCCACATTGAGCAGTGCGTGGTGGCGCACGCCTTTAATCCCAGCACTTGGGAGGCAGAGGCAGTCGGATTTCTGAGTTCGAGGCCAGCCTGGTCTACTGAGTGAGTTCATGGGAGTGCATGGGTAGCACTTTGCAAGATTGTTACAGAGAGTTGGGCCAGCGATGAATAAACTTTGTAGATGGACAAGGTAATGGTAAAATGCGTTTTGTGTATGTGTTTAGAGTTATGCTAAAATCTAGAGAAGTGAAGGTAATTCTCATAGGTGCTTTTAGTCTTTGGACCCTGACTAGAGATAGTTAACACCTGAGACACGAGAGAATGGGTTTGAGAAAAGCAGTCCTCTCCGACTATCTGGGGATGCTTTGGTGGAAGAGAAGGAAAATGAATGTAAGCTGTTTCAGAGCTCTCCTAGGGACAGGAGGTTGGGAGACATCCTGCCTCCTCTCTGGCTCCTACTGGAGGAATGCCTGGTTCTAGGTCTCTTAGGTAGGATATCTGGGTCCCTTTGGGATGTCAAATTCTCTTCCCTCTCTATTGTCTGTCCTTGGAGTGCCTATCTGTCAAAACTGACTGTTTTATGTTAATGGCATGCCAATCTGTCCAGGTCTGTCAAAACTGTTTTATGTTAAGTCCATGTTTTTGTTTTGTGGTTTGATTGACTGATCGTTGTTCTGTGTTTCATGTTCAAAAGAAAAAAAAATGGTTAAAACTTTATCTGCTGGTTGTTCAGCCCTTGATTTAGTTGCTATTTATTTATTTAAAAATATTTATTTATTATATCTAAATACACTGTAGCTGTCTTCAGACACACCAGAAGAGGCTATCAGATCTCATTATGGATGGTTGTGAGTCACTATATGGTTGCTAGGATTTGAGCTCAGGACCTTTGGAGGAGCAGTCAGTGCTCTTAACCACTGAGCCATCTCTCTAACCACTTTGATTTAGTTTTAACTCATTAAAAGAGAGAGAGAGAGGGAGAGAAAAAGAAAAAATAAAAAGCAGTCTCAATTGGCCTTTGGAGGCCTGCACCTGTAGTTAGGAGTCTAGAACTGCTAGCGTAGCCCTTCTAGAAGCTTCTCTGAAAAGCTACTCTTAAAGGGGCCAGAAGCTTCTCAAGTTCTATGGTAAGGGAACTGATGGATGGCTATTTCTTCTAGAATCTCTGTGGCTGTGATTATTGGGTTCAGAGGTGACAAGGAGCTCCTCTCTTGAAATTACAGCTAGAAAAATTAAGAATTTTGTCTGGTTTAAATAAGTAAATGTGTAGTCATTTCATTTTTATTTCTGACTGGTTTTAAAGGTATAAATATGTTCTACCAAACATATTTATAAAGGTATAAATATGTTAGACCATTGGCTTATAAGTTATTGGGTATGATTAAAAATTTGTAACATTGGTAACAGAAAGTTTGCTTATAACTGGTAACTCCGGGTTGGAGGAATTCAGAGAATATGTGGCATGAGCCAACCCAGGGAAACAGGTCTCTAAAGATACTTCTAAACTGGGTAACATTCTATGTAATTCTTATCCTAGAAACCAGATTTATAAAAGATAGGATTTAGGGCAGAGCCTCTTTCAGGTATTAGAGGCTGCACCATCTTGTGTTCGGTGCAGGAACAGGCAGCCAAACTTTGTAGCATTTGGGTGATTCACTTGATGCTTTTGGAGAGACTGGATTGTTGGAGGTTGAGTTTTGCTTTCCAAAGTTCTGGTGTGCTCTGGGCCACCATCTCAGAATGACCCAGGCTCCCTAACTACAGTTAAAAAGTAGGGAAACACTTAAAAATTTTGTAACATGAAAATAATGCCTTTAGTGTTCCTTTTAAAGAGAATGGATTGTTTACACTGTTAAAATTGAGTTTTGCTTCCCAAAATTGTGGCTGTATTCTGGTGTCTTACAAGAGAAACTTAAAAATTATAGTTAAATTGCCAGTGTTCGATTGGCTATAGTTGGCAGTTTGATCATAGGCTCAGGATTTTTAACTCACCCATATTTGTAATTAAGATGGTTGCTAGAGTAATAAAAGTTAAAAACAGCTGTGGCCAGTATGGACCTGCTGCCCTTTTTTACACAAGCTTTTATTGGATACAGTGGTAGAAGCAAATTTAACACCCCCAAGATTGGAAAGGAGATTTCAGTGGGAGTTCATCTGGTATCAAACAAGTTCCTGATGAACTGTTTCAGGAATTGTGGACAGGCTGCTAAACGCAGCTAGGATTTTGGGGGACACTAAAGCAGGAATTCCTTTCGTTACACAACTGTCTTAATGAGAATGTTGATCTGCCATTCGGCCATCTGGCCATACAAAACAAAACCACTCTTATCTGGATACATTTGTGTTTGTGCAGAAATTGGACCCCCAGACAATCAGGGTCTGGTTATGGCTGCTGCTTTGCAGGGGACTACAGTACAAACAATGCTCTCACAGTGCTGAGGTGGTAAGGAATGTTTTAAGTATGAGCACATAAATCTTTTTAGGAAAAACTGTCCAAAAATTAGAGACATAGACAATAGAATCGCTCCCCTGGAATCGATCCTCACTGCAGGAGGGGTAGTCATTGGGCCAGGCCTCAGACAGTTAGGTTTGCTGGGCACTGCTTGTTTTGCAAACCATGCCTAGGGAAGTTTTTTGGGCCCTTGCCTCCAGGAAACTGGGAATTACTCTTAGGCCAAAACAGCATTATTACAGATATCAAGGTGTTGTTCAAAACAAAGTTCAAACTTATGAAAGGTTAATGAGACAATGGAACTTGTAGAGGCATTACAATCTGGACTGCTTACTCCATATAGAATTATTATGGATTTGGAGGATTGTTCTTTATTTCTTTGCATCCTGATGATTGTAAAGGGTTTACTTTTAGTATGTTTGCTTGTAATTTTAAAGAAGCCATAAAGCAGCATCTTGGAAAGTTTTGCCTCAAGTAATGGTCTTATTATTACATTGTGTAAAAAAAATTTTTTTCAATGCAAGAAGTTAGGACTTTGAATCTTTCAATGTATATTCATCACATTTTATAAGGTGATCCCTCTGAAGGAGTTTTACTACAAGGCTTTGCTCTTATACAGTGGGCTTTAAAACTCTGGAGTAGTTGCTGCTCCAGAAAAGATTCAAAGGCAATTACTTTTTCAATATTTGGGGCCTCGGTTATATGCTAGACGAATTGTGGCACAGAAAATTCAAGAAAGAAGAAATTATTTGCTTACTTCAAATTATTTTCAAAAGCTTCCAGGAGATGTCTTTTGGCTAAGACCTCACCTTAAGCTCACCACAGGAGGACTTAAGCCTTTGTTGGATGTTATCAAGGGAGATGCAAATTAACTGGTGAGAGACAAATACCTTTGCAGAAAGTAGAGGAAGCTTCTGTAATCAATTGTTATTGATTGTAATCAAATATTAGTTATTGTTACTCAATGTGCCCAGAGCACTTCTTTGGCAAAAGAGAGGATTAATGTGGATTCATCTCTCCTCATCTCCAAGTAAAGTTTTAATATCCTCTTATGAAGCTGTTGTGGTGTTAATAAAAAATTGTAGGATAGAATCATGAAAGTATTTTGGAAAGAATGTCTTTTTTTTTTTTTTAAGATTTATTTATTACATGTAAGAACACTGTAGCTGTCTTCAGACACTCCAGAAGAGGACATCAGATCTTGTTATGGATGGTTATGAGTCACCATGTGGTTGCTGGGATTTGAATTCCGGACCTTCGGAAGAGCAGTCGGGTGCTCTTACCCACTGAGCCATCTCACCAGCCCGCCACTATTTTTAATATGTTAAAAAAAAAAAAATCATGCTTTAAATTGTATACTGATAACCTATATAATCTCAGGGCTTACAATTGCTTGAAATTGTTCCTTTTTTAGATACTGCTAATTCTCAAATTTTGCAATTGTTTATGCATATACAACTCAAGTTAAGAGAAAATACTGTTCCTTTAAAGGACTATCCTTAAACATTTAAAATCTCATTCTGGACTGCCTGGATAAGACCCCTTAAGGCAGTGCTACAGCAGACTTGTATCCCAGGCAGATTATAGGCCTTACATATAAGTACACTTGGCCATATAATCTAACTCTTTAATTCATCAAAATAGTAACAGATTGAGATAAAAATTTGGTAATTTTAGAGAATTTGCAGGTTAAATTGTAAAGACTTATTCTTCTCAGTGTCCTCAATTTCTACCTGTTCCACATAATGGTGTTAATTCTCGAGGACTTATACTTAATCAATTATTGCAAATGGATATGCATTATTTCTGATTTTAGAAAAATAAAATATGCACGACTATTGATACCTTTTCAGGCTTTCTAGTTGCAACTGCTTTAACAGGAGAAGCAACTAAAAATGTAATTAGTCATTGCCTGCATTAATTTTTTTATTCATATGCTTGGTGTTCCAAATCAGATTATAACAGATAATGGAACTGGCTATTACACTCAAGCATTTGAGATGTTTTGTCAACAATTTAACATTACCCATATTACTGGGATTCCTTATAATCCTCAAGGACAAAGTATTGAGAAACAGGTATTGTGGAACTTTAAAACAATATTGTCATAAAATAAAAAAGGGGGAGTTATATCCCCATACACCACACATTTACTTAAATCACGTTCTTTTTATATGAAAAGTTTTAAAATTTGGATATCAAGGAACTCTGAGTGTCTATGGCACCCTACAACCAGGCATACTTATGCCTAGGTGAAGGATCCACCTAGATCATGGCGTGGTCCTGATCAGGTATTTAGGATGGAATAAAGGGCATGTTTATATTCTTTCCCCAGGATGCTGAAGGAGCATGCTAGGTTCCAGAGTGATTTGTGAGACATGCTGATGCTGGGACAAAGAATGATGCTGACATGAGTTTTCAGAGTACCTTGACAATGGTGACTGGAAAGCTGTTTTGGACATATGTTCCTGACCCACCTTTGCTTGCCTATATCCCAGATTGGACAAGCTGCCTTGCTTAGAGCTTTTAGACCTTGTGGGAGAGAAAGCATGGAGACTGTGGAAACTGCCTTCAAAAACTTAATCAAAAAGAGTTATGACTCTTCTTTTTCCTTTAATGTGATCAGTTATTCTGATTCAATCATGAACTGGTCTAGAAATTAATCCAATATTGGAAATAAAAGTCTCCATTTGGAAGGCTGATTCTGGACATTTTTAGAGACATTTGAAAGTTAGCTGCAGTTCTCTCTGATGTGTTAGCAACAGATAAAATTGGGACAGGATCTGGATTTCAAACAAATGTTAGTGCATGTGTTAAGGCTCCAAATTTGATATTGTTTGGTCTTGTTGAAATTATTTTGTTTCTTCCACGGTACTTAATGTAAATTGTATTGATTGTACACTTTGTAATTGTGTTAGTATATTGAAACCTGGCATGTCTGTTATGGTGGTCCATCAAACAGCTTTTGCTTTATTGCCTGTGAGTATTACAGGACCTTGGTATTCTGAAAGAAACTTGCAGGTACTGGAAGAAGAGACTGCAGGAAGAAGACCCCATGTTGAGTGCCTGGAATGGAATTCTGCCCTACCTTCTCTCCTTCCTTGACCCAGTGCTTGGTTACTAATTCTACTACCGCTAGGACCTTTTCTTTTTAATAGAATTATGGCCTTTATTTAGGGACAAATAGATGCAATTAAGATCCGACCCTTGCAGATTCATTATCACCGGCTGTCAATGTCAGATCTGGGAGATGGTTTTGATGACATTCTTACAAATGGCCCCTAAAATAACCCAGCGCATGCTTGGTCCTTCACCTTTCCAGTGCAATGGACTGGGTAGCCAGTGAAGGGCAACTGAGAGGAGGAGGCCACCCTTAGTATGAATGGCAACCTAAGACAGGGAACCCCGCTAAGATGACGGGGTCTCCACTATAACGGGTAAGACCTTTCTGGGCGTGACTGCCTTTGCAACCTCTCTGACCTAAGGCAGGCACAGTCCCCTTTGAGTCTCTAGGACCAAGCTGATTTAGACATTGCCACCCTAAGTATGATTTGTTTCTGTATACAAAAAAGGGGCCCAAAAGGCCCTGGCATCTCAGTCTCCATCTTGTCCCTGGGCCATCATCTATTAACTAATACTCTTTTGTTTCTTCCACTATCTTGCTTCAGTTCCCATAATTGACTCGGGACATTTTATGATAGGGGACTTTCTGGACCTTTTACAGTGAAGACATTCCTTTCCAGACATTTTACAGTGGGGACATTCCATTTACATTAATGTGTAACCAAGCAATAATACCGGTTTGGCCCATGCACTTTTGTGGTTTGTAGCTTTTTAAGCCCTTTGTTTCCCTAGAGTAAACTGAGACTTGAACAGAGTTTTTTGTCTTGTTTCCTTCCTTTGTGTCTCCTGATCCCAAATTTGTTGTTGTTGCTCCCTTCCCTGAGACCTGTTGCTTAAGTCCTAAAGGTCGGTCAGGTCATCTTTCCACCTCTCCATGTACACCCAAGCTTAGCACAGGTAGGCCACAGCTGACCTGCCCAATCCTTGTGAAAAATTAGCCCAGATATACTGTTCATATAGTGAATTATTGCTTCTCAAAGGACACTTGGAAAGGCCTTGTTGCGGAGACTACCACATTCCTCTGCAGTACTGTGTTCCTAATGAGAAAAAAACCATATACAGCTGTGAATGTTAATTCCAGCACTTAGGAAGTTGACCAGGAGGAATGGCATTAGTCCATGGATTCCCTGGACTACATAGTGGGCTAAGGCCTACAGAACGGGACCCTGGTTCAATTCCCAGCACTCACATGGTGGCTTACAACCACCTATAACCTCAGTCTGATGGCCTTTTCTGGCCTTTGTGAACACCAGCCACATATGCAGTGCACAGACTCAGATACAGGCAAAACACCCAAAGACAATAAATCTATTTAAGAAGACAGTGAAGCCCAGTTGTGAATGAAATTCAGCCTCCAGGATTACAAACACTGTTATTTCACCAGAAAAGCCACCTGAGTGGTGTAGTGACATCACAGGAATCAGGGAGAACCTGAAATGCCTGTGAACACTGGCTGCTCTGGAGGCATGTGCTACCCAGAAATACAACACTGGGCAGGGCCTCACAGATTAGTAGCAGTTCTGCTCTTTTTTGTTTTTCTGACCATTAAAAACAAGCATGTTGTCCCCCACAAGACAGGAGGAGCAGGTATGCTTTAGAAAGTAGAACCCTCCAAATGTCTCTAAAGCCTCCTAGGCTCTTGCATCAGTGCAACATCTGGTCATAAAGAATGGAAATGAAAGCTAGTTTCTAAGACCCCATGGTTGTTAAGGCTGTGTTTCAAGTCAGTAGTCAGAAAAATCAAGAAGAGGGTAGATGGGCAATTAATAATATACTTACAGTAAATAAAGAGTTTAATCCCCAAACAACATCCTGAAAAAAGAAAGAAAACAATTCTTAGGCTCCAATCCACTAAAAGTCTTTTAAACATGTAACCAAGAAATGTGCATTACAGGCTATCACACAGTTTTCCTCAAGACAAATAAATGTACTTTCAAGTTTAACTTCTAACCAACTTCCTGTCTTCCCTGCTCAGACAGATGCAGGGACCATGAGCCACAGGGCCACACATGTATGCCTGACCTGTTGCTACACAGACTAGACTTTTGACATTCTCCTCACAACAAAGCCTCTTCTTTTGTGACATTACTACCTTTTGGATTCACAGATAAATTACTCCACTACATCTTTTTAACCTTCTCTAGTTACTATAAGAATTAAGGTAGACTCACGTTTCTAAGGTCATTAATTCCCACTACACCATTGTTTCTCTGTGCTCACAGATCTGACTCTCAAATGGGAGCCATGATGCTCCCAAACACCTCCTCTATCTGATTCTTCACCCCCACTCTTGTTCCTTTAAGCTGATTCTCAGGGACATCCCACCTATTTGTCCTGTCACATGTGACCTGGTATGAGCTGGAGGTGAAGATAAGCATTGAAGGAAGGCAGTAGACATTTGATCCCCAAACAGGAGAGACTGCAGAGGAAATGGCAGCCATGCCAGAGACTTGTAGGAGCAGTGTCATGAGTGGAGAACTGGGGGAAACTGCCTTCTAGGCAGTGGGACAAGCAGGCAGAACTAAATCCTGGGAAGAGGACATAGGGAAAGGCTGGGCAGCTGTGTGGTTCACGTGTCAGAGCTCAGTTGGGGAGGGATGGAGCACAACTGCATGAGTCTGCATATTTTGACAGTAAATTCTTCTCTCCTATGGTGCCTATTCAGCAATGATCTACCTATCATCACTTCACAGACCTGATCAGGAAGTAACTATACACACTGCAGCTCTTCCACACACCCAGAAAGACTCAAGACAGCCCCGTTGAATGAGTAAGACCGAGCGAGAGGCTTTTTCTTGTGGCTCTGAAACCTACAGTTTGATTCTCGAATGATACGGTGCTGGTCAGCAAGGACTCTCATCCCAGTTAGAATTGGCTAAGCAATACTGGGTGGGGCAGACTCAGAAGGTACGTGGTTGTCAGAGGAGGAGCAAGAGTGTATTTTTTACAGGAGGAATAAATACTCTCACCTTTAATGTTCTAGTGGGAGCCCAGCCAGTGCCATCAATTGAATGTTCTCTTAGTAAACTGGAAGAGAGAAACACATGTTAATGAGGAGATGCAGCTCTACTACAAGTCTCTATCCACAATAAAGGAATGAATTCCATCTATGAAGCCTGTCTCTTCTTGGCTGCCCAGACTTCTGTTCTGTCCTCCTGAGAATAGTCCTCATCTTCAAAGTTGTATTTCAGTTACAATGTCTATTATTTTGTTTACTGACTATGTATAGACTATTAATTCTTCACATGGAATTCCTAAGCAAAAGTAAATGTTTTTTTTTTTTTTTTTTTTTTTGAGACAGGGACTCTGGTCCTCCTAGCTTGTCTGGAACTTGCTGTATATTCCAGTCTAGCTCAGACGTGTGGCAGTTCTCCTGTATCTGCCTCAAGTACTTGTATTACAGGTGTGTGTCATCGCACCCACCAGGAAAATATTACTAAAACAATATACACACATGTGTTGTCTAAAAGCCAGGAGACAGTGACGTAACAGCAACAAAAATTATAGAAAGAATGACTGAGGGTTGGAGCCTATAATTCATGTGTCAGGCATAATCCAAAACGTAATTCCCTCAACAGGGGGACTACTTTATCTGTGAGAGAAGGATGCATTTGCCCAAAGTCTGTTACTATCTGCAGCTGCCACCCACCCAATGCCCCTCACGGTGCTCCTGCATGTTTCTTGGTTGCCAGTGTGGTTGAGCACCTTACAGGCTGGCTACTGAGTGGTATCCTCCTGTGCCTACACCCCTTTGTTCAGTGTCAGTGCTTAGCGTTTTCAAAATGAGTGACTATTTACATACAATGATAATAAATAGTAAACAGTCCAGGGATCTTCTTGCTCAATTTTGTGTTTATGGTTTGTTATTTGTTGTTACGGTGTGCTTGTTTTTATTTTGATACAGGGTCTCACTATGAAGCCATAACTGACCTAGAACTCAGAGATTCTCTTGCTCCTACCCACTAAGTACTGAGATTAAAAAGCACGCACCACCATGCCTGATAGTATTTTAAGGCTTGGTATGGGTTGACGGCACTGACTGAACTTCTTAGACACGAGCAGAGAGAGACACCCAGGTGTAGCTCCTCTTCCTTACAAAGTCACTAACGCTGGCTAAGGAGACTGGAGTAACAGAGGAGCCCTAGGAACACCCTCAGCTCCCAGCACATTGTATGAACACAAGGAGCCTGCTTCCTAGGGCAGCTGAACATGAGGCAGTGCCGTGATAGCCTGTCCAGGTCCTACCGTCAGAGAGGATCTGCATCAAATGCAGCTGGCACAGACCAGACACCCATCACTAACCTCCTTATAGTATTACAAAGTGGGGACAGGGCAAACAAAACCAAAAGGAAAATGCTTTGTCTACTATGAAAGAAGCCCTCCATTTTCTTCTCAGCTCTTTTCCTTGGAGAGCAGTAACCTTTCAGGGAGAGCTGCTAGGCCTTGACCCGTGCCACTGGGAAGGCAGGACACAGTCTACAGCTGACACAACAGGGAACCTGCCTGCTCTGAAAGGGCCAGTATGCAAAGTATCCTTAGTGCAGGTACCTGAGAGTGCTGAAGTCAGGCTCCTGTAGTTTTTCCTCCTGGGTTTTACTACCTGCCTGTTAGCTAACATCAGTGGTAACAGCACTGGGACTGTGGTTGCTCACTAAAGGAGGAGGAGGAGACAGAGCATCAACTGCACAGTGAGGACTACCAGGGCCCTGACAATGGTGGGCAATAGAGGATGTATTCCAAAAGTAGTTGCATTAGTTTGGTGCAGGCATTTCTGAATTTGTAGCCAAACAAGATCTCCTTACAAGAGTGAATTTGAAGAGGTTCACACATGCACAGACAGAAGAGAGGTAGAGACTCACCTTAGACATATTTCCCCCGTTTCTGTGATGTTGGGGTGCCAGATTTTAGTCAAGCATTTCACCTTGGGAGGCTATAAGAGAGAGAGAGAGGTGGAGGGAGTCACAAAGCTCCCTAGTCCATATCAGCAATGTGTGGTCTTTCTACACCCCCAGTGAGTCACCAAGCACATGGTCTGACCTATGGAACTAGAGAACAGAATAGCAGGTGGCAGTGTATACACACATAAATACTTGCAACAGACATAGATATAGACAGACAGAAACATACACCAGCTCCCAGTCTGAAACTCCAACCTGGAATCCAAAGCTATGGCCAAATCACAGATCCACAGCTGACCATTACTGCCCCATAGAGAACCATCATGGTCAGATGTGTTTACAGACAATAGTGCTAAATAGTTTCCCAGACCAGGGTTAGTCCACTTTATTCTTTCACTTATTAACATGTGTATGTGCACATGAGTGTCTATACACATTTATGTGCACGTGTGGTGCTGGAGTTACATTCCACAATGTAGACCATAGTTCCACACAGCTCATGCCACCAGAGCTCATGGCTCTGCCATGTTGCAAAGGTGGTGCTCGCCCCTTCTCTACTGAATCCCTATAAATCTACTTCCTACTATTTACCCATCTGTCTAGCTACTTAACATTTTTATCACTTCAACTCTCTACATATCACCTTACTTCACTACTGATCTAGCCTCAAAAACAAAAGTCATGTGACAGCCTCTAGTATAATTAGTATATGGTCTTTAAGGAAGTAACATATAGGTATAGATTATTACCTAAAATTCTAAAATCATTGGTTCCTGGAATTTTGGTATTATAGTATAAATAAAAATCAGTCTTAAAAACATGATCCCCCATTTTAAAAAATGTACATAAAATACACGGGCAGAACATCTGCACAATGAGCACCTGTCAGACAAACAAGTTTCTGTACTGAAACTCTCATACTGCTGCCAGTGCCACAAGAGAAACACAGGTTAGCATGGGAAGTGTCCCCCCTGGTGTGTATATGCGTGTGTGTGTGTGTGTATGTATGTATGTATGTATGTATGTGTGAGGAGGGGGGGGAGGGCGCGCACAGACGGGGAGGTTTACAGGCTACTCACCACCATGTTGTAGGCATCGGGAACTTCAGTTTCAAATTGAAATTTTCCACCCTGGTAGTAACCCTCATCTATTAAAAACACAAAACAAAACAAAAAAATCTTTAAATAAAAAAAAAAAAAAGGAAACAAAAGCAAACATGAAGTTAGGATTCGGCAAACACAGAATGAAGAGGTTAACACTAGGACCAGAGTACCCAGGTTCCTTCAGCAAAGCTGCACAGTGTAGAGCCTTGTTCTGCCAACACTGCCACCATCACCACCTGCTCCAGGGCAGAGGTGCCCTCAGAGAAAAAGGGCAGGGCATCTTTCAGGATGGCTGGCTCTTTCTTCAGGGCGCTGTAGTCACTGTGTCCCCTCTTAACCATCCCCTGCCCTGTGTGAGTCACCTCTTTAAGGACAGCTTCCAGATTCCCTACGAGGATGCCATTTCTGTGGGAAAGCTGATGAGATCTGACTGCTGTTTCCCCAGCACCTGTGTAAAACTTCCAGTCATGCTTAACCAACAGCCCTCCCCTGATAGATGGCTCAGAGCTTAGGGGTACAGTGGGGGAACTGGAGAATTCTACCCTCTGCCTCAATGAATGTGTGGTGAGATTCCTTAGGAAATTGGTGGGGCAAAACCCTACGAGGATGTCCAGGCTTCTTCAGGTCTGCTAACAGCACAGCACATAGTCTGTCTCTCTTGCCTAACTGGACCCAAGCCAGGTTCAAGAAGGAACTGCAGGGGCTGCTGCCAGCAGAGGTGCTGCAGCCTCTTAGTCTCACTGTGGTATGACTAGCACTGTCTTCATCTTTAAAGCAACAACACTAAGGTCAACTGTTTCAACTTTCTACGTAAATCAGAAACATAAAGCAAGTTTTACCAGTAAATATATCATTACTAAAAGCAGGCTTCTTTAAGAATTTAGAGGCTACAGGCTGGTGAAATGGCTCAGCAAGCAAAGGTGCTTGCTTCCAACCTGAGGACCTGAGTTCAATCTCCAGGACCCACAAGGTGGACAGAACCAATTTCTGTAAGTTATCCCTTGACTTCCACCCATGAACTGTTGCATATGTACATACAAAAATAAATGAGTGCCGGGTGTGGTGGCGCACGCCTTTAATCCCAGCACTCGGGAGGCAGAGGCAGGTGGATTTCTGAGTTTAAGGCCAGCCTGTTCTACAGAGTGAGTTCCAGGACAGCCAGGACTAACTACACAGAGAAACCCTGTATCGAAAAACCAAAATAAATAAATGAATGAATGAATGAAAGAGAAGAACTTTGAGGCTGTGCCAGTGTTGTTATCCACAGCCATTCCTGGATGGTAGCATTCATACTCTGGTAATCTCATAAAAGACTAAGCACTAAGTGTCTTTACACACACTCCTTGCTCAATGCTAGTAAGGCTGAAATAGCTCAGTTTACTGGTTATTTATACCTCTTCCATAAGAACTGGTGTCCAGCTCTTGTTAGCAAGACAAATTTCTTTGGGCCACTGATGTAAAAGGCTCCTAGATTTACTTTTGCTTTTGTAACATTTTAATTCATGTGGATGCTTGTTGCAGGAGTGCCCATTGAGCCCCTGGTGCTGGACTTACACACCGTATGAGCTGAAGTGGGTGCTGTGATCCTCTGGATGAGTGGCAAGAACTCTGCATCATTGAGCAGTCACTCCAGAACACCTCTGCCATTTTATTTTGGGGAATGGGGTGAGGGTGGAAAAAGGGAGTTAGAGACAGGGTATCCTCGAGTAGCCATGGCTGTCCTGGAACTCACTCTGTATACCATAATGGCCTCAAACTCAGCTTGGCCACTACACTCAGCCAGTTCTACTTCATAGACTTAAGTCTCTGGTGTAGTGGTTTTAAAAGTTCTTTTACAACTAAGATGTCTTAGTAAAAAAGTTCATTCATTCATTTCACAGAATGTGGTGTTTTGTTTTCTTCTCTTCCAATTGGCTGCTTAACTATTACTCTGTTTCCTCTGCTGATACGTTACTCTGATGTCAGTTTGGCTGAGTTGAGAACATAAGAGATAGTGAGGTAGAGCTTTGGGAGTCTCTGTGAGGCCTTTCCAGACAAATCACAACCTAAGGAGTTGTTTGTTCAGCTCAGGGTTTGAATAGACACCAGGGAGGTTGGCGGGACTGTGGAAGTAGGGCGGGTTGCAGTGACACTGGTGAGGCACCCAGGACCTTTCCTGTACTGCTTTTCCCCGGTTTGCCATGTTCTAAGGTCTACCATACCTTCCTACATAATGAACTGCCACCTCTAAAATGGGGAGCAAAACAAAGCCTTCCTCTTTAAAGATATCAGGTCATTTATCTTTCGTAAATACTCCTGGATTTGGGACTGGATTTGGGAAAAGACAATTGGTTTGATAAGTTGTTTAATAAATTTAGCTCCTAGTCCAGTGATCTTGCTCTCTTGTAATTTGATTTTAATCACCATAGTACAGGATCTTTATGTCAGGTTTTTTCACTCTGCAGACCACATAGCCCACTCTAATTTCTCTTCAGGAGTGACTATGCCCCATATAAAACACACTGACCCACTACAAAGCTGTGCTGCAGCCACCCCTTCTGCCACACTGTATTTCACTGGCTGGCTCT
The DNA here is from genome assembly GCF_900095145.1 of Mus pahari. Classification (NCBI taxonomy): domain Eukaryota; kingdom Metazoa; phylum Chordata; class Mammalia; order Rodentia; family Muridae; genus Mus; species Mus pahari. The sequence goes on along the minus strand of NC_034594.1, from coordinate 68,606,607 downwards.
GCACTGCACTGATACTATTCTGATTTTTTAAGATGTTAGTGTGTCTAATGTGCTTCTTCTACTATGTTTCTTCTGCCCTGATACCCTTCATTTAATAATAAGAATTATGTCTTATAAAACTAAGATCCAAGAACAGACTGCTCTATTTTTTTCCCTTTTAATGGAATTCTTCTCTCCAGAAAATGATGTGTTTCTTAGTTAGTTCTTCCCTACTCAGAGCTGAGTCAGACTTGACACACCCTCTTCACTTTACTACTGACTTGCAACTTACAGTGCGGCCAAGGAGCAGACTACCCTGCATAAAGCCCGAGCTCAGCTCTGCCTCAGGTTTCAGGGTGATGACTCCTTAGTGAGCTCCCTCTGGTTTCCGCCCCCCCCCCCCCCACTCAGCTCAGCTCCACAATCCATAGAGCCCAAGAAGGAGGCCTCCTCTCCTCCGGAGTTGACAAACAGTAGACTACACTGTAAAATGTGCCATGACTAGCATAGTGTGACAACTCTATTCCACAGTTGCTGAAGTTAAAAACATTTTACTTCTTGGCAACCGGGACTGCATTCTGAAGTACAACAGGAGAAAGCTGCTGGCTCTGGCCACTGTCACAGTTAGAGGACTTACCCTTCCTTCCTCTGGAGCTTTACAGCCTGCGCTCTCTTGCCTTCAAGGCATCCCAGGTGGAGGTGGCTCCTGGGAAGAGATTCTCTAAGGATTCATGGACACACTAACACTTGCCCTATACCAGAATGACTGCTAGGTGCCCTAGAGGACCAGAAGTCTCACCAGCTCCACTTTTACTATTTCACAGCCTGTCTCTACTTTAAGACATGTACATGAACACACACACACACACACACACACANAGAGAGAGAGAGAGAGAGAGAGAGAGAGAGAGAGAGAGGGCAACTTGGATGTTCTACATCATCATCATACAAACAGGCCTAGAGGGTTGAAGAAGCACTGGGAGTTGAATCTCTGTCCTCACAGTGGTTTTTCAAGACAGAGTGACATTGGACATACCATATCCCATTTTCTGCCACTGGTTCAGATACCACACAGAGATGATTAATGTTTCATTTAGGCAGTTTGGTTTCAAGCTGTGTGTCCTGTAATCCCATCACTCCAAAGGTATAGACAGGATGATCAGAAGTTAGACATCTTCGGTTACAAAGTAAATTATGAGACCATCCGAGCCACATGACACTCTGTCTTAAAACAACACAAAATACAAAAAGACAACCCCAACCTTAAACTACTGTGAAAGGCATTGCTTCCTGTTGCAAAAAGCAAACAATATGCTAATAAGCAATCACCAGGGCACCTCTTAAACCCAGCAAGTCACAACTCCCAAGGGACAAAGCACTCAGGAGATTCTTGGAAGTGAGAAGTGAAGGAAGACTTTACTAGAGAGCAGGAGGCTTTAACAGGTAATGTAGATGGCAAGCAACTCTGAAAACCTGAAATGACACGAGTCTGCAGTGCCAAGCTTCAGATCAAAGTATAAAGAATGTGGTGATTAAGACCCACTATGATACCAACACTAAATGAGTAATCTTCAATAGTTTCATCTCAGAGTTTGATCAAAAAGGGTTTGATTAGGACTCAAAAAACCTTACCAATGTGTTCAAGTGCCTGGCTGGTGAAATCTCCTTTAATCTGCTTTCAACATAGCCCAACAATGTACTAGATCTAGCACTCAATTCTAAGATAATGAAAATACTATGACTTTTGGTTTTAACTTTGAACTTATCTTTTGCATTAATTTTCTGTTGCTATGACCAAACACTATGACCAAAGCAGTTTATAGACAAGTTTATTTGGGCTTATGGTTCCAGAGGGATAAGAGCCCATCACCATCATAGCAGTGAGCATGGCAGCAGACAGACATGGCAGCTAGAACAGAGAGCAATGGGAATGGTGGGAGGCTGTAAAACCTCAAAGCTCACCCCAATGGAGGTACTTCCTAACCCTCCCCAAATAAAGCCAAACAACTGGGGACCATGGATTAAAATGACTGAGCCTCTACATGGAATTCTCATTTCAAACCAGCACATTCAACTCCCTTGTCCCATAGGAACAAAATGCATTTAGCTCAACTTCAAGAGTCCCCATAGCCTTTCAACTTCAACACTGCTTAAAACACCGAAGTCTCTTTTCAGACTCCAGGCAGTCTCTTCACTGTAAGCTCCTTGTAAAATCAAAGGCAAATTACATACTTCCATTATTCAATGGCACATGACATTACAAAAGTGTTAGGAACCAAGTAGAAGCTAAAAACTGAGATGGGTCCACCTTGGATTATTATTCAGGATAGATTTGCTCTAGTAGGCAAAGCCCAGGAGAAATCCATTCTAGGAAAGATTCCTGCTATTAATATGCTTTTCCTGTTATTGTTAAATATATATAGCAATCACTAGGTATTAGCCCACCCTTTTGAGCAGATCTCTACAGAACAGTGAAGATATACTGTCTTATAGTGATGCTATATAGACAAATAGATGGTTTCCTAACCCTTAATGATGATCCTATAAGAATTCCTAAAACTATAATAATTATCAAGCTCTTTTATAATACATTGCTATTAAATCCGTTGTGATAGTCAAAACAGCAACAAGAACTCTACCATTCTTTAGTATCATGAGTTAATTGCTTCTGAGATACCAAGCAGGAATCTACTATTCAGAGCACATTCCAAGAGGTTATAAAACCAGTAACCAAAGGTCATAAAAATGGAACTAATGGTTTGCTATAGGTGCTTGGACAAAAGATAAAATATTGACTGAGTTTATCTATACCAAACTTCAATAATACCTTGGTCACAAAAGTTATGGTTTTTAAATCTCTATGAACCTGCAGAGCTGGTGACAGGAAATATATGTTTAGCCAGATAATTACTCCTAATAGATATACACGTAAACAATCTCTCTGTTTAAACCTATTTGATTTATGATTTGAATTTGTGTGCAAACTTATGATAAACTTTTTACCATGTGATCATGTATTCTGAAAGATATATAAGTGCTAAGGACAAAGAGAGGAGGGCACTCCTTTTCCCCTTTTTCCCTTAGGGCAGATCCCCTTAACTGTTCATTTCCCCCTTTTCTTAGACCCCTTAGAGCTATGCAGTTCCTATGGAGGTAGAAAAAAGGCTGGTTTTTCCATGTTTAGTTAGCCTTTACCCACATACATTATTGTCCTCTAGCATCTTCATGGAACTGATATCAGACCAAAGGTACAAGTATGTCCCAGAGCACTCTATAAAACCTTCACATAGGTTTAAGACAGGTTTTTGCTTGGTAACTCAAGCTGGCTTAGAACTTGTGACTTTTCTGCCTCAGCCTCTTGAGTGCTAGGATTATAAGTATGCACCACTGCAGCTAGATGTAAACAGAATTACAAACTATCAAGAACATTTTGAAATGGGATACTTATCATTATAAAACATTTTCCACAAGAAATAAGCCACTCTCCTTGCAGAGATAGAAGTCCCTGTTTATTCATGGACTCATTATCACATAACAAAATTCTGTACCTCTCACTTTTTAATTAGTTCATGACTCATTATTCTCACTCCAAATAGGACAACACCCTCTATTTTTGCAAGGAAACTGTCCTGTTTGTTTTCTTCTTTTTCTGTGCATCTTAGCTTAAGTAACAATATGAATGTTACAGTTGCCAAATGACATCAGAAACATCTGTGGACTAACTGCCCCAGAACAACTCTGGACACATACTCATAAACCCCAAAGATCAGACTACTCCAGCCTTAACAAGTGTCACATTACCTTGTCAGCATGACCTGAACACAAACCATCCCTCTCTCTTTTCTCTACATCATAATCCTTTGTATAATTTTCACATCTTTGAAGTACTGGTAACATTGTTTGAATAATGTCCTCCTCTGGCTACTTTAGTATTTTCACTTCAGATACAAAGTGTAGCATGGGAAACAGCAGTCCCTTCAGATACAAAGTGTAAAAGGGATGCAGCTCTCACTCTAGCACCCTTTACAAACATCTATGAGCTGGGTTTTTTGGAGAAACCTTGAGAACTGATTTCCTTACTCTTCCTACTCTACCTATCCTGAAGTAGCATGAACTGGCTACCAATGGTTGGCCACTGAAGGCAGACATGGGTTGATGATCAGTAACTCCTTTAATGAAGGATAGATGCTGCTGCCCCCTGTAGACTAAGCACTTGATATAGTCCTAAAGAGGACAGCTAGTAATCTGCTAAAACCAGGGCCCAAGTGGTGTGTATACAAAAATCCACTTGATCCTGACATTGTCTAAGATAGGATTCATGACTCTCCTCTGTAGATGAGGGCTGCAGCTAAGCAATCACACCTCAGTCAAGCTCCACTGGAGTATTACCAAAACCCACTCATGACTTCAAAGCCCATACTCAGAGCAGGATGCCATCAGTTTTCCTTGGTGTTGGCTGTCTGGCTTTCAGAGTCACCCGGACACTGCGTGCCTCACACCTGCTGTACTTTATCTGGCTGTAAGACATAGGCCACATCATCCTAGGGAATGGGAGAGTGCTAACAGACCACAGGACACATCCACAGAAAGACAGATTTGAGCAGATCTTTACACTTACTGCTTGAATATTACATGAACACTGAAGTATGCAGTATTTATTACCTGGGCTTACAGTCAGCTGAAAGCAATGAAGCTTGTTTGGATCAGGAAAATGTACTTTACATGTACCTGCAAAAGAAAAAGCCATTAGGAAGGTCAGGAGTGAGCGGTGTCCACATGCTGAGCTAATCTCCAAACACCGCTCACAAGCGGTAATCATGGAATATACCTCATGGCAAGCTAGGGTTCTGTTGTCTTTGCCGTTCACCCCCTTAGTCTTACTAGTTAATTCCAAATCAAGGTATTTACTTCAATTTTTAAATGGTCACTAAAGAGTTCTCTTCTTATAGAATTGTGCTATTTACAAATAAAAGAGACTATCCCTCAAGGACATTAATGTATGTGGGTAAAGACTAACTAAACATGGAAAAACCAGGAAAAGAAGCACATCGAACTTCTGTTCAAATTAGTCAGTACCACAGAGATCCACATAGACATGCAAGCCCATCCAAAGTGAAGTTAGAAGTGAGATACTAAGTGTTAGAGGCCACCCAGAATTACCATAACACTGGGGGAAAAGAAATCTCAGAAATCCACCTGCCTCTACCTCCAGAGTGCAGGGCTGCTTATCTTTAACCTCAGCACCTGGGATGCAAAGGCAGGCAAGACCTCTGAGTTCAAGGCCAACCTAGCCTACATGAAACACTGTATCAGGAAGTGGGTTCACAATTTTACTGTTGGTCTTGCTTCATTTTGATGTTTAATGACCACGTCAGACATAAAACATTGAGATAAAAAACAGAGAACAGTTTAAGACTCATGGGCTTTCTTTTTTAGAGTAGGGGGAAAAACTCCTCAATCTATAGGGGTCAGAAGCAGTTTCTGAAATACACTACCACATTCTTTTTTTCAGAAATAACCTTCTGAATTAGTCTTCCAAGAATACAAAAATTAGTAAGACAAGTTTTAAAAACCAACAAAATTACCAAAATCAAATAACTAACCTTAAAGCTCAGGAAAGGATAGGTTAAAAAAAAATTACATACACACACACAAGTGTATACATACACATACATATACACACATACACACACACATATCTATATACACACACACATACATATATGTGTTTTTAACCTACCTATGTTTTTAATGTATCCTTATACACACACACACACACACACAGAGAGACATATATTTTAGTTTTCTCTATATACAATAACATCTATCTAAGGAAATGTCCACTTTCAGAGAGATGCTTATGCATGTGCATATACGAAGCTCTGAGGTCATTCCACAGTCTCTAATCACACTGCCAAATAAAAAGCTATCCTTATGGCTCTGTAAATATTTTAGAAACGTTTTAAAACGGACAGCAAAAGCATGAGCATGTGGTGGCATGTTTCTTCCTTAGCACGTTGCTATGCAGAAAACATGGGAAAAAAGAAGCAAGTAAAATAGTGGATGCTATCTGATAGCCACAGAATAGGAAAACAGGCTAATGTCTTTTCCAAATCCTACAAGAGTCACATCAAGCACAAATGCTAGCTCTAAGGGGAACTTTCTGCGGTCTCTGATGAAAAGGCACTTTAAACAAACATGTGAGTCAGGTACTAGAACACAGAAAATCACTGTATGATGCTTTTTAGAAGGAAATGCCCTAACATAGGCGGTGAGATAGATGGAGAGCTCATCACCTGGCTTCAGGCCTTTGCCATCTGCCTGGGCCACACCACTCATACTGACTCTCCAAAGCATTTTAAAGAATACCACCTTTTACTTTTGTTCTGCTCTTTTATTCCCCCACTTAAGAGTCTGGGATTGAAAACAGGGCATTATCCATGCTAGGCAAGTACTCTGCTATTGAGCTACCGCCTGAGCTTCAAAATTAACCTTTCAATAACATTCCCACACAATACCTTCAGTTTTGGATGGAAGCCACTTTGAGGTCAAGCTACAGAATTAGGAGGTTTTAGATGAGAGCCATAGCAGAAATATATTTTCTATCATAACCTGTTCTTCCCCCATACAAATGTCAGGCATCAAAAGTACTCGTTCAGCTTGCCCAGGAAGTACACACCTTTGATCCCAGCACTCACGAGGTAGAGGCTAACAGAGCTTTTTGAGGCCAGCCTGGTATACATAGTAAAGTCCAGGCTAGCCAAGGCTGCATAGTGAATTTTAACAAACAACTTGTCCGTGCCCTCACAAACTAACTTCACAACTACCCTCGGATTCAAAATGACTTTTAAACCAAATATTACAATAAAAAGCTTAGCAACAACAACAAAGTAAAATAGCCAAAGCTTTCGGGCTCTCATAAAATGTGTAAAATATAAAATATTTGGTGAAAGGTTAGTGATAGAAAAGTAGAAATCTGATACATATTATCCAAGTGCATTTCTCAATGATCAGTGCACTGCCCGGCCCATGTGTGTTTTCAGGAAAGACAGAGTGAGGGAGCACATCTATGGGTGAAGGGCGTGGAGCAGCTTTTTCTCAAACACAGACACAAGGCAACAATAAGCATCTCCTGAATCCAATGAAAGCACACCAACAACGGGGCTGTGCGCTCCTGACCCCCACATCTTCCCATTCAGGGAGAAGGGGGAGCCGAATCATGCCTCCACTGCACCTACACAGATAGCATTCCACATGTGTGACTCAGGACTAGACTCTTTCTGTTGTCTGTTGAGACAGGACAGCTCTCTGTCACCCTGTCCTGGAACTCACTCTGTTGACCTATCTAGTTTCATACTCAGAGATCTGCTTGCCTCTGCCTCTTAAGTGCTGTGGTTAAAGGCGTGTGTCACTGATACCTGGCTAGAACCTCATTTTAGATTTTGCAAAAACAAAACAAAACAAAATGCCTCTTCCTTTACGAAATTAAAATTTATTCTTTTTTTAAAAAAGATTTATTTATTATATGTAAGTACACTATAGCTGTTTTCAGACACACCAGAAGAGGGCACCAGATCTCATTGCGGATGGTTGTGAACCACCATGTGGTTGCTGGGATTTGAACTCAGGATCTTCAGAAGAGCAGTCAGTGCTCTTAACCGCTGAACCATCTCTCCAGCCCAAATTTACTCTTAATATACACACAAAATAGGCTTTTGCTATGCAAAATTATTAGAACAAAATGAGTTTTCTTCATGTCATCACTATATAGTAATAATTTGACAGGCATGCTATACTTACAAGGTAAATTAGCTTCAAGTTCTGCAACCTCTGTAGAAATAGAGAGACTTGTTAATAGTAATCTTCATAATATCACCAGCTTTAAATAAGCAATTCCTCCTAGGTTACAGAAGAAAAAAAAATAAGCTAGATGAACTGAAACCTGGTCTAGAATTTATATTTTAAGCCTAACTTCACACACACACACACACACACACACACACACCATGCATTTATGGTTTTTCCCCAAATGTGCCTTCACTTCTTGGCCCCAGTCCTCTCCCATGAGGCCTCAGACCATCCAGTCCACATCCTCAGTTACTCATTGTGTTTAAGTCCAGCATCCTTCTGCACATCAAAATTACAGCTCTCCTTCCCCTTCTCATGCTAACTCTCTCCCATAAGGTAGAGACAAGCACCATGCCTACTCTTACCACTTCTATTCCACAGAGAATAAGAAGTATTAGAAGCTGTTTACAGAAGACTATTATACCAAAAAGGCCCTAGAGATTCCAACAGCAAGGAAACAAACATTAAAACTTATAAATTGAAAACACAAAAACCAATCAATTACTTTAATAATGGACTACTTAAAAAAAAAAAAAAAAGTAATGCCAAGAACGGTAGTGCACACCTGTAATACTAGTTCTCTATGAACTCAAGGCCACCCAGGTGTTCCAGAGCCATGCTCTCTCTTTAAAAAATAAAAGTGTATAATAAAACAGGAGGGGAAGGGAGGGAAAGGAGTTGGGAAGGAGAGAAGAGAGAGAAAAGAAACACAGAGGGCTAGAGGTACATTAGGGAGAATACTGTATGTGGGAGGGTCCATGTTCAGTCTCCAACACTCTACAGAAAGACAAAAAGAAACTAAGAAAGCAATCCCATTTACCAAAAATATTAAGGACTAAATTTAATTACAGACATGAAAGATTTGTACTCTCAAATTGTAAATATGGAGGACAGAAACTACATACAGAATGGAATCCATCACTCAAAGACTCTCACAGGGCAACCCCACCACGATCTCAGTGGCAGTTCTCACAGAACCACAGGAAGATCCACAGAATATTGAGAATGAACAAAGTTTACAACACTGTTTCTGACTTCAAATTATATTACAGAGATATAGTAATCAAAATAATGATAGTAATATGGCCGGGCAGTAGTGGTGCACACCTTTAATCCCAGCACTTGGGAGGCCAAGAAAGGAAGACAAGAGCTGAGGGAAGCCCCAAACACAGCCTGCTGACTACACCAGAAATCCTATCAAGACTTCTTGGTTCCAACTGTCAGAGCAGGCAAGGAATAGAATCCTTGGAACATGGGATTTCAATAAAGATGACTGGCACTTTGTCTAGCCCAGTGCAGAACCTAAAACACCCAGTCAAATCTGCACAGTGCTCCTATAGGAGAGTTGTCAACCATGGCAAGTGGTTTCTCACGTAAGTAATGACAATCTTAGTGAAAACACAAATCAAACTCTAGCCAAAGTAGCCAGTCAGCGGCTTGGCAAGCCTGAGGGCCTCTGACAAAGCAACACAACTCAGGTCTGACTAACACTGATTACCCCACAAAATAACAAAAACTGACAAGTGTTTTTAAGCTGCTAAAGGCTTGCTTTCACAAGGCGACAATGCCTCTTTTGCTAGGTGGCCTAGCAATTCTGGGAGGCACCTGCACCTTGCATAACTCAGTGGCTACCTAACTTCCTTCTGAGAAATTAAATTCTTTTCCTTTCTAAATAAGGATCAAACCACAGTCCACTGGAAGCTTTACCACAACCAGATTACAAAATCTACCCAGTTACCACAGTGATTCCCACACCTCACAAATTCACCTCCTCTTGCTTTGGGTAGCTCACAACACCTGGCTCTGCGTCCTTCTGATCTGCTACTGCATCTGCATACCCTTCATAGATGTCAACCCCTCTAGAAAGCACTGCCACAACTAACTGGCTCAAAGGTATTTTAGTACCACTCTAAAATGCAAACCGCAATCCCGAAAAAGCAGTTTTCTCTAACAAAAGTCAAGGATCACTGAGTGTAGCCCAGGACTTCATGCCACCTACTTTTGACCTGAGCACAGAAAATATCAAGGTGGGTGTCTATCTATGGCTTCTAGAGGCCCTCTTTCTCCATAAGGCTGTTTGGTGTATTTATGTTGACTATCCAAGTTCCCCAAACAATCTCACTGGTGTTTAACTTTCAACAGAACACATAAGGCTGTGTTTGGTCAAGTCTGACCCCCCACTTGACTTAGCAGAACTTGCTAGACTACCCCTCAGACTCATGTGCTGTTAAATGCTGTGAGAGCCTTGGCAGTGTGGCAAGTCGGATTAGTGTGGGAGATGCCCTGGTAGAGAGTAAAGACCCAACCACACATTAACACACAATCCCTCACAGTCTTAAGGTGCTTGGCCAGGGCTCAAAGAAGACAGGAGTGGGCATCCAGCCTTTCTTGTTCTGCTTCTGTGCTCCTAGAACCCACCAGTTGTCACCAGTAAGTGGCAAGACCCCATGAGCCTCTCCCCATCTATAAAAGCACTAATTTTTTGGCCTGTTAGTGTCTGTAATCTTTCCCTTAGCTCTTTGGGATGCCAGTGTAGATGAGACTTCTGTCCTAGATGCTATCACTGGGACTCTGGACATATGGTCTTTGTTCTAGACTGTTATGGCTGTACAGACAAGCTATAGACCTTCCAACACAGTCCCCACCTGACTAAAAGCAGAACAGGAAGGACTGAGCCTTTTGGTAGCCTGATGACAGCTCTAAAAACTGAGCAAAGGCTATACTAGGGCATTCTCCTCAAAGTGAACTCATCCTCAGCCTCCTGCTTCCTTCGCCTCCCTCCACTGTACTGTCTCAGACACTGTTTAATTGCTCTGCAGGACAGACCCCTGCCTCTCCCTTTTGGGATGCAGCTTGCAGTAATAAGTAAGTCCTAGACACAGTCACACACTTTCCTGTAATGTGCCCATACCCACGAAAGACATCTTCACATGAGCCTACTTTACTGCCTAGGACAATAATCCCAATTATAGCAATCTTGCTAAACTCAGACTCTTTCAAAGTCCCTAAAGAGATTTTTGTCTGGAAAGTTTTTCACCATGATGATCACCCTGTAGCTGTCTAAAAGCTCCCAGGTTGAGTCCCTAGGCACAGATTTGGTGGAGACCTCTGCCAGAACTCTTACTTTAACTTGCATTTCTGCTCTTAAAATTACATGTTTAATCTGTTCTCCTAGAGCCTGCTTCACTCCCAAGATGTGGGTCTGGCCATCCTGCTGCAACTATTTCAGGCTTCTTAGCTTAAGTCTCTCAGCTCTTCAGGTGGAAAGTAAAGCTCCTGCCTGGCAAGACATTAAAAGTAAACCAAGAATTACCCCTGAAGAACCTGCTATGACACAAAACTCCTGCTATGGTCTGAAAGCGCCCAAACTTCTTATTAAAACGGGATGCCCAACGCAGTAGTTTTAAGAGTGATTTTGCCTCTTCCTTCCAAAATGACCAGTGATCCTTTCCTCCTAGGATATAACAATGGAGGCTTCACCTTGGACGCAGATTATAGTTCTCACCAGAGACCAATATTTATCTTTTTCTCTGATGGAGGGGATGGAACCCAGGGCCTGGCACATGTGAGGGAAGTGGCCTTATCTCTGAGGCCAACCCTGCTTGCTTGCTTTTTTCTTTTTCTTTCCTTCCTTCCTTTCCTCCTTTTCTTTTTCTTTTTCTTTTTTTTTGAGACAGGGTTTCTCTGTGTAGTCCTGACTATCCTGGAACTCACTCTGTAGACCAGAGCCAACCTAGAATTCAGAGATTGGCCTTCTTCTGCCTCATGAATGCTGGGGAATCCTACTGCCTTTCTTTCTTTTTAAAAGCCTATGCACACTAAAGGGAACACCCTTTATCAAACATAATTTTCCCTTACAAACATGGATAATTAATATGACCTTAGGAGAATTTTAATCATATTTCTGTGAAATCTAATAAGAAAATTATAATGTGTACCATTAACAGTTCATATATTTGTGTGTGTGTGTGCTTGCATGCAATATGTAACATAATTTAATGTTTATTTAATGTTCATTGGTGTTTTGCCTTTATGTACATACATCTTCATGAGGGTGTTAGATCTCCTGGAACTGGAGTTATAACAGTTGTGAATTGTTATGTGGTTGCTCTTAACCACTGAACCATCTCTCCAGGCTCCAAATTCTGCACTCTTAACCTTAATCTTCTACACTGCAGATCCTGAGAAAGATACTCCTATTGTTTACAAGGTTTACAATTGTTTAGTCATAGCAGACAATGTCTAATGTGGGACTTGGTCCCAAGTGCTTGGTATATATATATATATATTGCCACATGAGGGTGGCAATATAAAGAGAGTTTCTTCTCAGCTGATACCCCAATACTGCTCTAAGTGCTGCAACTACACCCCAAAACTTCTCTACCTGGCTCTCCTGACTCTGGGCTGCCTCTACAGGTGGAACCTCAAGGATTCTGAAGAATCAAATGCCCAGGTTCATCCAAGGGAAGTGTTCCAGGCCTATCCTCTGAAGTTTATGATTTGGGTTGTTCTGAACTTACAGACAAGAACAAGATGTGAACAATAATTTTACTTTTAACCAACCATCCATAAGTTTGTCAAGATTTAAGCTAATTCAAAATTTAAGTAGAGGAATTATACAGAAGACCCTATTAAATATGCACAAACCCACTGCCTTCAACCTCTACATATACATGCTTCCACATGTGTACATCCTTGCCCCCATCCCATGCACACAAGAACATGCATGCCACATATATACGCCTATGCACACTAAAGGAACACCCTTTATCAAACATAATTTTCCCTTACAAACATGGACAATTAATATGACCTTAGGAGAATTTTAATCATAATTCTGTGAAATCTAATAAGAAAATTATAATATGTATCATTAACAGTTCATATATTTGTGTGTGTGTGTGTGCTTGCACGCAATATGTGACATAATTCTTTGAAGACACCAGATTTTCACAGGACTCCTTAGGCTATGTCCCACATGAAACAAAAGGATCCTAAAAGTCCCTGTACCAGGCTGGAAACTACAGCTGTGCATCCTACAGAAAAGGGGAAAGCAGAGGAAAATAACAGCAGCACTCACGTGCCTCGGTCCTGCCAATTCCAACTGCCTTACTCTTTCCACAACACAGCATAGCATAGCAGAGCCAAAAAAGAATACTGCTGGTGTATCCGACACCACAGTTCTAACACCACATCCTTGCTATTACAATCCTGCCTAGTAAAATAAATCCTTCCACTCTAAGTGACAATCACACTTTTTTTTTTTTAAGGTTTGCACCACAATGCCTAGCTGATTATACTTTACAATCATTTCAAAGAAGTATTCCCATTCAACAGACTACTGTACATTCATCCCAAGGAGCCTCCAGACAAGCTTTGTTCTGTTACAGGGTATAAAAACACCTCCCATGTGTGATGATTACCTTTAACAAGCAACTTGTCTCTCACAGAAACCCTCCGAGTAGAGTCAGATGTGGAGGCTGATGTCCGGGATCCTTTGAGACCATCATCCCGCTTCAACTTGCTTGCCAGCGTTAGCATTCCTGCCACCTTTCTTCTGGAAGACAGGCAAGAGCAGGGTTAAGGGCCATGTCTCCAGACACTAGACAAGAGAAATATACAGGTGTTTTTACTTTAGAGTCTCTAAAATTGGTTTAAAAAAAAAGTCTCCATATATTAACAAAACTAGATTCCTTCATAGGAATCTGAGAAAGTGATGTGATTCTTCTTCTTCTTCTTTTTTTTTTTTTTTTTTTTTTGGTTTTTCGAGACAGGGTTTCTCTGTGTAGCCCTGGCTATCCTGGAGCTCACTCTGTAGACCAGGCTGGCCTCGAACTCAGAAATCTGCCTGTCTCTGCCTCCCAAGTGCTGGGATTAAAGGCATGCGCCACCATGCCCAGCTTAAGTTTAGGGGAGAAGTAAGTTTCATCCTCCCTAGGTACACAGCAAGCCCCACCCAGTCCCATGCATCCCAACTAGCACTCATACACCAACCCCACTGTTTTCAAATGAACCGTGTCCCCACAACAATAGAACCCAGGTATGGCCTGGGTGTACAAGTCTCTAGGGCAGAAGGGACATCTGATGCTTGCTTTCCTTCCCCCTCAGGGGAAAAGGTACACAGCCTTCAAAGGACTGCTGCATTTACAGGTTTGCAATGCCAACATCAAGAGCAAATTAGAATCCCCCAAACTGGACTCTTCCCTGGTTGCTTCCAGACCATGTGAATTTCAGGCTCTCAGGCTGTAACCTCCCTGGGAAGGACAGCAAAATAGAAAGGCAGGTGAGGTAATGCTCCCAACTGCCTGCAAAAAGGACTGCCACTCACCCTGTAAGCCTTCAACTGTTCATTCTAACAGCAGCATTAGAGCAACAGAACTGTTGGGCGGAAGGTACAGGCATTTCCCATGCACTGCTCTCTCCATTCTCATTATCAGCATTCTCTACAAGGTTTTATTTGTTCTAACTGATGGACCCTAGTGAAGGCATTATCACTCAGAGTACAATTTACATTAGGATGTCAGCAATCCCTATCTCCACAATCTGCCTTCTGTTTTTATTACGCAATTCCATCAGTCAGACACTCCTCATACCAACATTCCAGTAATATTTGCATAATTTCCTTTCTTGTTTAAAAGCATTTCCTTTCAATATAGGTCTGATAATTTCTCAGTCAAACAAAATCTAAAACTTACAGATAAGTTTTACCTGAGAGGTCAAACTTGAGGCTAATACCATGAACACAAGTATATTCCTCTCACCGGGTGTGGTGGCACAAGCATTTAATCCTAGCACTTGGGAGGCAGAGGCAGGCGGATTTCTGAGTTCCAAGACAGCCAAGGCTATACAGAGAAACCCTGTCTCAAAAAAAAAATCTTAAAAAAAAAAAAAAAAAAAAAATATTCCTCTCTTCAGAATTTAAAAAAAAAAACAAAACCTCAAATGCTCTATCTAGTTTCTCATGCCACATTCTGTACGCAGTATCCCTAGTGAAGGGTAGATTTCACTTTGTACC
>NC_034594.1:68584131-68591705 GCF_900095145.1 Mus pahari | reverse complement strand
GGGGGGGGGGGGGCTAAGGGAGGAAGACTGGGCTACAAAGGAAGATCATGTATCAAAAAAGCAAAATAACAAAACCAAAAAGTAGCACTTGTCTAAATGCACCAAATAAATCTTGTATTGCATGTTAGTGTGCATGAGCTCATAGCACTGAAATCTGGGAAAGATTCCTAACCCTGATACACACAGTCAGGCAGGCACGGACACACTCACACCCTGGAACAGGCCTGGAGGGTGAATGTCCAAGACACTAAGTATAAGAAGCACTCACCACAAAAACTAATTTCCTTTAGTTGTGTTGTTAAGTGTGGTCAGGGGGTAGTCTATACAAACACTGATCAGTCATGAAGTGATGGGGCATTCAGTCCTACTCTATAATGGCTGCTCCTCAGGGACATCTATGTGAAAAGATGAGCCTAGTCAGAACACAAGCATCCTCAAGTCTTCACTAAGTCACTTCCCCCAGAGGAGCTTCAGTCCACAAGCTACCAAAACAGCAGAACGCACATAACAAGGCTTTCCTGCCGTGGTTGCCACCTAGAATGATCCTGTCAGAAATTCCTCAAGCGGGATCATGAGGTAGTGCTTTCTACCTTGGCCAAGTCTAAGTCCACTGCTACATGCTCAGACCTGGGACATCAGGGGTGTCTGATAATGGCCCTATGTACCACTGGAGACCGAGGAGTATGTCCCACATGAGGGCCATCAGGTTTTCACCTTTGATATCAGTAGGCAGATGGTGAAAAGGAAAACGGAAAAGCATTAAGAGTTTGGCAGGCAGTCCCCTAGTGGTCACAAAGGAGCTGCTCCACACCCTGTGGACCTGCACTGGGCTTTATTGGAGGCAGAGGATGGGCGTACTATGCTCTACTCTGCGAGGCGTAGATCCTAGCTTGTAATCTTCAGTAAGCTGTAGGCTTTTCCAATAGAACATGTTGTGCAAAGACTGTGCAGGGTAGAAAACAACACTAGTGGTGTCTCCACAGAAAACCCAACACACATATTCTAAGGCAGGTAAGACTAGAATAGCCACCTATTTTTCTATCATCTGTATCAATTTCACTAGCATGGGAGGGAATAAACCAAAGTCTCAATTTGGAAATGTCCTCACAATCAGAAAATGAAATCTCCACAAAAGGATCAAACAGCAACAACAACAACAACAAATTATTCAAACTATCAAAAGGATAGCAGTTGCCTCAGAATTATCTTTCCCTCCTCAACATGTCCCACCTCTGGAAAACCCCACTTTGACCAAAACTTCCCTTTGCTCGAAAATCACACTGTGACTAAGGCAGTATTTTGGGAACAGATCAGCTATTCTGAACAGCATGCTCAGTTTCCAACTCCACAAGTTGTAATTGGCCCAGTTAGTTCCTCCTCTGGGTGGGACCAGCTTTTAGGCCATCCAAAGAGGACTGCAATTTCTTATTTACCAGTCTCATCAAGTCGTGTTTATTCAGCATTCCTATGTGCTGTGCTGAAATCAGGCCCACCAGTGTGACCTATGCAGGGCCAGTTGGCTCAAAGTGAGGCTACCTCTGCACTGACAGATCCAATTTAAGCCATTTAAGAAAACTATGGGCCACCAGGGACTCAACCTCCTAAGCCTAAAGAAACAGATTGGGACTTAAACAGTACAGCATGAGGGTCTAAGGGTCTCTAACCTGCCAGGCTTACTGACTGACCACCTCCGGAGCTCATTTTTGATTTCGGGTACTGAATGTCAAGCTAATTCTGTCCAGGTACTTCTGTTACTTCTGTCCCTGAAGTTCCCCCCAATCACGATCCCTCTTAATTTCCACCTATGACTCTCGTACTGCTGAGCTCCCCACATTCGGCCCAAACAGCTAGGAAGCCTCGGCACCAGGCCCAGCCACCTCACTGTTTTTCAACACCACCCTGCTCATTTCTGGAACCTTCTGTTCAATGTGATAACCAGGTCTTGGGATGCCCTCTTTCCCTTCACCGCCAAGCCCGACCAGGTTCTTAAGGAGAGCAGATTTCTACCCACAGGCCAAGATCCCCTCCGGGAAGCCTTCCCCAGCGACTCCAACCCACCGGCAGCGCCGAGGAGTGGGTCCAATGCTCACCGGAGACGGAGGAAACTGAGCCGGCCGAGGAGAAGGCCACACCCCAGGTGACATGCGGCGGAACCGGGTCAGGGACCAAACCGGGCCAGGCGGGCCGGCCGCCCCTCCTCCCTGCCGTCGCCGTGGCGGGCCGCGTCCACCTCCCGCCTCCCTTCAGGGGCAGCGGCCTCTCCGCCGCGGCCTCGGCCTCTCGGACGGCCCGAGCTCCGCACCGTGACCTTGCGGGCGGCGGCACGGGGTCCGCCTCGGCCCGGCCCTCTAGAGCCGCGGGGGCTCGCTGCCCGCCCAGCGCTTCCCGTCAGCCGCCGACCTCGCGGTCCGGCCTGGCGCTCGGCGACAGGAGCCTCGGCCTCAGCCCAGCCCGCGCGACCAGCTCACCTGAGCACCGCGAGTCAGGCGAGGTGAGCCGGCACCCAAAACCATGCCCGGCGAGCAGCGGCAGCGAGTCGCGCTGGCCTTCACAGCCGCACCGGCTCCCGGCGGCGAGACCGGAAGTGGCGGGGCGGGGACTGCGCCTTGACCGCAGCGGGCACTTTAAAAAAAAAAAAAAAATTCAAAGCTACAAACAACTTTATTAGCAGCTGCACGCGTGGACAGTCGCGTACACAGGCCAACTAGGCGGCCCTCGCTCATTGGTGAAGAGCACGACCTGAGGGTGGGCCATGTGTCAAGACCTTTGCTGATTGGTCACTGAAGCGCCAGCATTCCCCCGACCGGCTAGCGGCCTTCCGGCTGGTTTCCATTCATTTAGCGGCTTGCTTCCTTCGGAATACCTTACTAGTGCAGTGCCTGCTGGAGGAGCTATGTTCCTGTGCCCGGCACCATTCCTGAATGCAAAGGATCCGACCTGTTTGCAGCTGAGTTAGGGCCATGGAATAGTTAGAGGTGGTTGCTGGGTGTGAAGGCACTCTTCCTGCTCCTTATTTTTTAATTTCTCGTATTCCTATGTGCACTTTAAAAAATCTGCTTCAGGCCGGGAGTTCCGGCACATACCTTCAATCCCCGCGCTCAGAGACAGAGGAAGGCCTGGTCTACATAGTGAATTCCAGGACAGAGATATGTAGAGAGACCCTGCCTCAAAAATACGCTTCAGGCCCCTAGCTTTATGGCAATGGTGGGGAACCTGCGTAGCGTATGTGAGGTCTTGGGGCTCCATGTGCAGCATCCTACTTGCAGCTCGTGGGGTATGAATTCTCTGTCCCTGTGGGACTGTAGATAGCCTACTTTGGAAGAGAGTTCGGCAAGACTCCTAGAGAGGTAGGGCCTCAGAAAGAGGATATTTGCTGTGGAAAAGAGCAAGGAGTGTCAGGTTTCCACTGATTCTCGTGGCAGTTCTGGGGAATGAACCTCAGGCGGTCTTAACGTGCAAAGCACTACCTTTGAGCTACATCCCCCTAGACCCTAAAACTTCTTTTGAAATGAGGCACATGAGTTCAGTGAAGCGTTTGTCAGCATGAGGACCTGTTTCCAAACTCGGGTGGGAAGATTTGAGGCCGAGGCAGAGGAATCCTCAGATTAGGACCAAATACCCTGGCTTCCATAGAGGGGAAGAGATGCGTGCAGAGCTGGGTTGCACATAGGAGTTAGAGGCCAGCCTAGATTACATAGAGTGCCAAACAAGCCAAAGTTACTCAGTGAGATCCTGTAAACACAAAAAAGTGAAAGTTATCCGTAGACCACCCCATGTGGCACATGGCTACACGCGCTCGCTCAGGCTTTCACCAGATACACACTTGTGCACAGAGAGAAAGGGTAAAAGGCCAGGCATAGTGGTTCATGGCTTTAATTCCAGTACTTGGGGAGGCAGAGGCAGGCCTGCCAGCCTGGTGGTCTACATAGTGAATTCCGGGACAACCTGAGTTACATAGTGAGACCCCCATCTCAATAAACAGATAAATAAGGCTTTTGATCGAAGGGAGATTGCAAACAAAGAAGAGATGGTGCTTGTCTTAATCAGCCTTCTCTAGAGCCACAGAGCTTATGGAATGCCTCTCTATATTAAGGGATTTCATTGTGATCCGGATCAGAAACTTGTGTCTTCCAGCCTCAAGATCTGGATCACGGGTGAGCCCTCCAATTCTGAATTGTAGTTCATTCCAGATAGAGTCAAGTTGACAACCAGGAATAGCCATTACAGTACTCAAGTGAACTCTTTATGCCAAGCCACCTCATTCTCTCAGGAAAACACCTATTCTTTGCTCAGCCAACTCCTGTCTTGTTTTCCTCAGCTTAAACAGCACTTTCTTGCAGCTCTTCCCCCCCACCCCACCCCCGCCCCCGCTCTTCTTTGGATCCATGGCAGGTGTTTAGAACCAATTTTATTAGGCAAGTACTGTATGCGTTTGTGCAAAGTCCTGGTGAGAAAAGATAAGGGCTTGAAGGCAGGCTACAGAGGCAGATAGAGCTAGAACAGCTGGAGCCAGTATCTCACCAATATGCCTGAATCTCAACATTGCAAAGAGATGAGTCACTTCTAGGTCCATTTCATAAGGGAGCCTCATGTGCTCACCTAAGACTTGCCAAGAGCCTACTGCACTGTTGGCTTATATAGTCCTCACAACAACCCTAGTTAACAGTTTTCTGTTAGCTCCAGCTTTCAGGTAAGGGACCCGAAGCACAGAAGTTAAGTATTTTGCCCAGCATGGCTGAACTTGAATGTGAATCCGGCCCATCTGTCTCTAGCATTCAGTCCCAGAGATAGGCTACTAATGAACAGCAAGGAAAGAGACAAAAGACTCTTAGAGACAGACTGAATGGATCTCTGTGGGTTCAAGGGCAGTCTGGTCTACAGAGTGAAATCCGGGACATCAAGGGGGGTACACAGAGAAACCCTGTCTCAAAACAAAACAAGCAAAAACAAACAAAACAGCCAAGAAACCAAAAAAACAAACAAACAAAAACCCCAAAGTAACAACGTCAACAACCCCAGCAGCAGCATCACAAAAGCCATGCCATCTTTCACAGTTTAGTTCTAGAGGACTTCAGTTCCTTAGGGGCAGAGAGGTGGGGAGTGATGAGCAGACTGCACAACGGTTGTTTAAAAGCACCCTTGTCATAGGCTTTGGATCCTAGGGATATGTCGATTTACTGGAAAAGTGGGCTTTGCAAATTTAAATAAATTGAGGTCCCTGAGTTGGGTTTGTCTTGAATTTTTCCAGTGGGTCTAGTGTGACTTCAAAGGTCCACGTGTGAGGGAGGCAGGCTGTCAGTCAGGGCAGCAGGGGGAGATGTGAAGATGTAAGCATAGCTGTTGCTGTAATTCTCCAACCCAAATAACACCTGGCAATGAAAACATGACTCAATTAATATGAATACATGCTGTGCGCCTAGATTGGGCAGATCTACTGCTACACTACCATCTTCCACATCTACAAGACCCCTTAGAACTTGCGGTTTCTCCAAGCCATGTGCTTCTGCTCCCCTTTTCTTCTTCCTCTTCCTCTTGGTCCTCTCCCTCTCTCCCAACCTTCTGCTCCACCTTCCCTTTATCTGCCCAATCGTCAACTCTCCCTTATTTTACAAGTTAAGGTGGGAAGCAGGTTTACATGAAATCACCTGAGTGCTGATCCTTATTCACAACCCCTCACAGGAGAACAGAATTCACATCAAATATAATCAGCCCCAGGGCTATCCGCAACACAGAGTTGAGCAATTTAAGGGGCATGGAGTTCAGGTAGCTTATCAGAAGCTAAATCAGAAGGAACTTGCCTCTCGGATGCTGTGGCCTGAATTGTGTGTTCTCCAAACACATTCTAATTCCATTTCCTCATAATGGGACTTTGTGTGGGATTTCCTTCGGACACAGGGCCTTTGGGGTGAGATGGGAGGGAAATACTTCCGTGAACAAAACAGGAACCTGAATCTCATCCCTGGACTTGAGTATTTGAAACTCTCCTGGATGGATGTGTCTACATAGTCTACATCTCTATGTAACCTCTAGGGGTCTTCCACTGTCACTGGGGATGGAGGGCCTGGGGAGAAGGGACAACTCAGATGCAGCGATCTCTCCCTAACCAAAGCCGCACAAGCAGGACTGACATTAGGGTGCAGCTCAGGTGGCATCCAAGAAGAGGAGCAGCCACCACTGGGACCGACGTGCTGGCATCAGGAGACTCAGCACAAAACCCCGTAGGAAGTTGCTATCAGCTTCCTGATGCTGTGAGCGAAACGGTAGAAGGAGAGAGAACTGACCACCAAAAGTTGTCTTTTCACATCTACACTCAAACCGTGGCACGCGCATGTATCCACATGTATCCACATTAAATAAATAAATAGCTAGGCCGTGGTAGCCCACGCCTTTAGTCTCAGCACTTGGGAAGGAGAGGCAGGCGGATCTCTCTGAGTTCTGAGGCCAGCATGTTTTACAGAGCAAGTTCCAGGACAGCCAGGGCTACACAGTGAAACCCTGCCTTGGAAAACCCTAACTAACTTAATTAATTAATTAAAGGGGGGGGCAAGATGGTTTTAGAGCCTAAGATACCTGCCACCAAGCATGATGATCTGAGTTTGATTCCCAGGCCCCACATGGTGAGAGGACACACACACACACACACACACACACACACACACATACCGTGTACATGCCTGAGCATGGGGGTGTGGGGCAGACAGACCCACTTTGAAACTTTGGTCTAGGCAGGGAAACCACAGCAGGAAGATACGAATTGTGTAACATGGAGGGCCCTCGGAGAGCACTGGGCATGGTTCCCTAAGCGACCGTGAGTTTGCCTGTGGGAATGCCCACTGCAGAGTCATGTGCCTCAGTCACTATGCAGACTGTGTGGAGCCGCAAAATTGCTTATTAAAGAGCGCCATTCACATTGCATACAGTCAGTGACTGCAACCTAAAAAGGACAAATTATTTTAAAAATTATTTTTATTTTTAATCACGTGTAGGTGTGTGTCTGCACGTGGCTATGTTCACATGAGTTCGGGAGTCCATGGAGGCCAGAGGCATACAATCTACAATATCCTGGAACTGGAGTTACAGACAGTTGTGTGCTGCCTGACATGGGTGCCAGGAACCAAAGCTGGGTTCTCTGAAAGAACAGCAAGTACTCTTAGCCTCCTCCTCTTCCTCTTCCTCTTCCTCCTCCTCTTCTTCCTTTTCCTCCTCCCCCCTCTACTTCTTCCCCCTCTTCTCCTCCTCCTCTCCCCTCCTCCTCTTCTTCTTTTTCACGACAGGGTTTCTCTTGGCCATCCAGCTTTGTAAGCCTAGGCTAGCCTGGAACTCAGAAATCTGCCTGCCTCTGCTTCTGGATTGGTAGGATTACAGACGTCCACCATACCTGGCTTTTTCTTTCTTACTTTTTAAACTATTTTTTATATTGTCTTCATAATGACAATTGGGTTTCTTTTAAAACAGGACTAGAGGTCGGTTGTAGCAGGATAGATACACCTTGATTTGCTGCATTCAAGAGGTAGAGGCAGAGGCAGAGGCAGAGGCAGAGGCAGAGGCAGAGGCAGAGGCAGAGGCAGAGGCAG
>NC_034594.1:68571557-68584061 GCF_900095145.1 Mus pahari | reverse complement strand
GAGGCAGAGGCAGAGGCAGAGGCAGAGGCAGAGGCAGAGGCAGAGGCAGAGGCAGAGGCAGAGGCAGAGGCAGAGGCAGAGAGGCAGAGGCAGAGAGGCAGAGGTAGGTGGATCTCTGTGAGTTCAAGATCAGCATGACCTAACAAAATAATAAACAAGCAAATAAACAACAAATAAAGCAGGACTGGGCTGAGGCCATAACATGGTGGTGGGGCATTTTGTCTGACTTGGGAGAGGCATTGGGTTCAAACTGAAACACAAAAGGTCAGTCTTCAACCTAGTTCAGTTGGTGAAGTGTTTGCCTTGCCAGCATGAAGACAAATGTTCTAGAATCCATTAGAGAGAGAGAGAGAGAGAGAGAGAGAGAGAGAGAGAGAGAGAGAGAGAGAGAGATGCAAACACCCTCTTGTAATCCTATCTCTGGGATAACCATCGACAGTTCCTGAGGAATGATGAAACCCAGTGCTTCCTCTGGGCCCACATGCATGCACGCATACATATGTAGGAGGCATGCGGATCTGTGTGGGTATCTCACAGAAACCTCTAGAAAAGATCAAGGATACCAAAGGTCCTGGGGTAGGCATGCCTTAGCCCTCTCCCGTGAATGTTGATATCTGTTTATTTCTTCAGGCCTCAGTAGGGATCACCAGAATGGAGGCATGCCAGATTAGCCTTTCCAGGTTGGCTCACTGCAGGGTGTGCTCATTGCTGACTCTGTGTAGACACATTTTGAACCCAGTTCCAGCTACCCTTAAAAGGTGAAGCCATCCTGCCTTGATTCAGCTGGGTATAGGCACTCCCTACCCTTGCTAGGTCACAGTGAGACACCTGTAGTGCAGTGACCTGGCCCAAGGGTTAGTCAACGGGGTCTGCAAGGAAGAGAGTGGTGATGGAGGGGCAAGAGACTCGAAGAATGGAGACAAGACAGTCTGTCTGATCAAGTCTCGTTTATTGAAAGGCAACTATGGGTATATAAGCACAAGCTGGGGAGTGCAGCTGGAGACACTTAACCACAAGTCCAGGATGTATCTGAAAAAAAAAACCAACAAGTTATCAGAGTGTGTTCAGCTGTGGTGGGCTGCTTGCAAAACCATCATGCTAGGGAAACAAGTCTCTCATCAGGGTGGAAAAGTACCAACCTGTAAGCAAATAGCCGGAGATGGCTGCAGAGATGGTAGCCCCTCTCCCAACAGTCCAGGGCCAGGAGGAGAGTAGACTTCATCAAGGAAGCTCCCAGGGGTCTCAGGTGCGTTGGTGATTGCAGATCTCTGCATCTATATGGGCATGGTAAGGCCCTGCACTGTGGAAAATGGCTGTCCCTTCTGGCTCCTTTCTCTCCATCTCAACCTTAGTCATGATGGTCCTGCTGGTGTGGAGCCTTTTGTGAGCTCTGGCTCTGTGCTATGCTCTCTGAGACTCCAGAGTCCATGCTGTGGACTGTCCTTCCCTGGGACACAGCATAGTGGCAAAGGGCAGACAGTGTCAGGGCTGTGGGGTGGGGTTGCATTTGAACAATCTAGTTTACTTCTGCCCCTCCCAAGCCCCACTGTTACTAGGGACCATCTGGCATACACAGGTCATGGCTGTGCCAAGCAAGGTTACCAAATGAGTCACACTTGGCAGGGTCTAGACATGGGTGGGGCTACTGGATTGAAGCAGGGCATTGCTATATACCTGTCTCCCTCTGGATCAGCAGTTCCCAATCTGTGTCTCACGAGTGACCTTTTTGAGGGGAGTAGAATGACTCTTCTATAGGGGTCACATATTAAATAGTTGTATGTCAGATATTTACCTTATGATTCATAGCAGTAGCAAAATTCCAGTTATGTTGTAGCAACAAAAATAATTTTATGCCTGACCCCTCTACTCCTCACTACCTATGGCAGGCAAGTAGGCAGAGGTCCCCAAGGGCATGAGATCAGGAAAACTGACCCTGTTCCTTGCTGGCTGGGATATTAAATGAGCTAGCCCAGTATCTTAGTCAGGGTTTCTTTTCCTGCACAAACATCATGACCAAGAAGCAAGTTGGGAAGGAAAGGGTTTATTCAGCTTACACTTCCTTGTTGCTGTTCATCACCAAAGGAATTCAGGGCTGGAACTCAAGCAGGTCAGGAAGCAGGAGCTGATGCAGAGGCCATGGAGGGATGTTCCTTACTGGCTTGCTTCCCCTGGCTTGCCCAGCCTGCTCTCTTACAGAACCCAAGACCACCAGCCCAGAGATGGTCTCACCCACAAGGAGCCCTCCCCCCTTGACCACTAATTGAGAAAATGCCTTACAGCTGGATCTCATGGAGGAATTTCCCCAACTGAAGCTCCTTTTTCTATAATAACTCCAGCCTGTGTCAGGTTGACATAAAATCAGTCAGTACACCCAGGCAGTGCTAGAAATCTAAAGTCATGAGATCTCCACAACAGAGGGCAACAACGGGATATCTGAGCTGAGTCCCCATGAGGATTCAGTATTGATAGTGTAGCAGAAGCCAGAGGCTTCAAGCCAGACCAATGATACATTGTGATGAACATTTGCAAGATGTGTAGACAAAAACATATAGTATGAGACACAGTACAGCTTCCACATGAGATTATTTTTCCTCTTGGGGGTCTGGTTGCAAGGGCAGAGGGCAGTTGTGAAGGGACAGGGAGATAAACAGTATTAGGGTGCATAATGTGAAATTCACAAAGAATCAATAAAAAGTTTAAAAATATGTATGCACATATATGCATATACACATACATAGATGCGTAGATACACACATATATATATCAACATATACACATATACATATATACATCTATGTATACAGGTATACACATATATAGATATATACATGCTTGAGGCTCACCACAACATGAGGAGATATGTATGTATTAAAGGATTGCTGCATTAGGAAAGTTGGGAGCCACTACTCTGGATGGTGACTATTGGTGGCCTCACCCAGGATTCAGGACGGAAGGAGTAAGTGAGGGGACTGTGTTCCTTTTAAGAAGGTGCAGGGGGTGAGTTCTCTGAGTTGTTCTGGTCCCTATGTCCTGTAGGGACTGCTGAACTTGCTCTCTTGCAACCTGCAGTGTCCATGGGCGGGTTGTGACCCAAGCTGCTGCTGCAATGGTGCAGCATTGTTGAAGGATTTGGCTGTAACACAGCTCCAGCCTCCAGGGGGCATCCCAAGGATGCAGACGGAGCAAAGCCGAGAAATAACCTACTTGTGGAGGGGTTACACTTGCTTATGGAGCTCTTTTGGTCTGAATCTCAAGCCTCAGGCCCCCTCTGTTCACCACTTCAAGGGAAAGATTATGAAGGGCTCTAGTTTCCAAGTGGAATGTAGATCTAAGCACAAAAGCTAAAACAGCAAGTGTTCTGGTTCCTGGAGAATTCACCAGAAGGCTGTCATGGGGAAGACAAAGATTCCTACACACACACACACACACACACACACACACACACACACACACACATACACACACGCACCAAGGACACAGTGGACGTTGAATTTAAAGCTTCCCTTCCAGAGCTAGGGATGTAACTTAGTTGCTAGAGTACCTGCCCATCATTCTGGCCTTGATCCCTGGTAACTATGATGCAGGGCTTGAACAGTCTGTAATCCTGGCTTTCGGAAGATGGGAGGATCAGAGGTTCAAGGTTGAGGGCTGAAAGGACCAAGATCAGCTCAGGACCCCAAGGCCAAGTTCTCAGCACAATGGAGATGTATTTGCCCAGATGGATAGAGGGCAGGGAATAAGAGACAAAAACAGAAGGTAACAGACAAAGAAAAGGGGAAGGGAACAAGGGAGCGTGGGGATAGAAAGGAGCCAGATATGACATATAGGAAAATGGCAGTTTATAAAGGTAAAAGGGGAAACCCCATGTTAGGATATGGTTTTTAATTTTAATTGAACATGTTCATTAGATGAGCTGAAAGGGACTTTTGATTGCTTGACCTCAATACTTTGATTGCTGGACCTTGGTAGTCAGCCTCCGGAGGAGAAAGTGGCCCAATAAGGGAATAGACCTTGGTGGCTAGCTTTAGGAATATAGTCTAACAGGTTTATGTTTTTTGTATTTTAGGCAGAAAAAATGGTGGAGAAGGACAATGCCTGCCAGAGTCACGGTTGCCATTCTCGGGCTGGGCAGAGTCACTTCAAGGTCAGGCTGAGATACTGCAATTCTGTTTCAAACAAAAACACAGAAAGAAAGAAAGAAAGAAAGAAAGAAAGAGAGAGAGAGAGAGAGAGAGAGAGAGAGAGAGAGAGAGAGAGNNAGGAAGGAAGGAAGGAAGGAAGGAAGGAAGGAAGGAAGGAAGGAAGGAAGGAAGGAAGGAAAGGGAGGGATGGAGGAAGAAAGGAAGGGAGGAAACTTCTTTTGACAAAATGACACAATTAGGTGTTACAAGATATTTGGTCACACTGTGAACCTCGAGATTGTGTTATTTGCTGGAAAAACCTGTTTCTAGTTGTGGTGTGGCTCAACTCTAACACACACCTTTATTCTAAAAGCTCTTTGTTTATTGTGAACAGGATTAAATAAAGTCACCTATTGAACTATGGAGAGCAATGTTGTGGGGCCACAGCATTTGGTTAATGCATGGTTTCATGATGATTCGTCAACCACTGATGGAACCAAAACTAATGGAAAGTGACAACCTATAGACCAGAGGATGGAATGGCCAATACTGAGGGAGGAACCACGAAACCAGTGCAGCACTCTGGGCTATAAGAAACAACTAGGAGAGCAAAGGGAAAATCTCTGTCTCCCCAACTCATGGTGCCTGTGCAATGGTATAGGTCATCAAAATGGAAAACCGCAAAACTGGCAGATAAATGGTAAAGATATCCAGCCATGGGAGGCATGAATGGAAATGGTAAAACCTAGCAAAACTTAGCAAGGACATCAATTTTAATGTAGCTCATACAGGCAAGACAGATAAAATGTCTGAAAATAATGAAATAGTGGACACATTGACATCATGTTTACTTAAGACTAGAATATTAGAATTTGCCAGGGAATAAATTCTGAATAAATCAGCAAGAATGATAGATCACATGTTTGAATAACTTGAAAGTTTACCCCTAACACTAAAAAATGAGGGGAGATGGAGAACCAAACTATACCAGGACAACTCTATGAGAATAACTATCATAAGGAATCCAGTGGCAGGCAGTGGTTCATACCTTTTATCCCAGCACTTGGAGGCAGAAGCAGGCACACAGGAATTACAGTGATTTAAAGTTAAAAGCTGCTCACAAAAAAAGAAAACAAAACAAAACAACAACAACAAAAAACAGGTTGAAATTAAACCTTAAATTTATATATAAAGAGAAAGGGAATATATGTATATTTATCATACATACTAAGGAATGTTTAGTTTCAAAATTACAAAATAATTTTTTAAATTTTAATTGAAAGATAATACTTTTTCTGTTGCCCCTCCCCCCAAAAAACCCATTTTGCTTTAGGAAAGATATAACCTACCAAAAAAGGAAACCCACCCCCCACCCCCAAGAATTAGAGTTGGGGTCAGATTTTGTTTTATCTTTCCAAAATAATAAAAGCATCCAACTAAGGATTCTGGAGACTACTGGACACGTGAAACACCAGAAGAAAAACAACAGATCCTCAAGAGAAAACACGCTGCCCCTAAAACAAAAACAAAAACAAAACAAAACTCCGGCTTGTCTCTACTGCCCCTCTACAGACATAAGTGCCAAATGGCCTTTTTGTGGTCCCAATTCAATTAAAAATTAAAGCCGACTTTGGGCTTAGAGCCTAGCTCTCTCCTTCTCTAAACCCACGCATGCTGATGAAAGGAAAACCCAGACCCTCTGTCTGCTATCAGAAGAGCCACCCAATCTGGGACAGAGGAACACAAAAACCAAGGGACCATTCTGTTTCCACTAATCCCAATCTTTTGGTTTTCATGTGACTCTAAAACTTTTCTTAAGGTATAAATATTATTTCAAAATCTATAAAACTATTATGTATATACAAGCTTTTGTCATGATACGGTAGTAATAATAGGTAATAGTCATACAGAATACTATCTAATTCTAGAAACAAGCTTCATCTAGCTTCCTGTATGCATTCAGGTTTGAGTCTGGAGCACACACCTTGGAGTAAAGGTTGTGTACCTGAGGTGTACTTAACAGATTTTCTGACATCTCCTGAATGTGGCATTGAAAGTGTTCACGTTTTCTACCATTCCTAACAGTGACCTTTGAGGTCTCCAAGAAGATGATGGGACCCTGAAACGACATATCCATTTGGGTTGTGGTAGTGCTAACCACTGGGAAAAACTGCCCCATGCCCCTTCTGCCGTCATGTTCTATGAAAATAGTGGACATCTTTGGGTTGACCGGTGTGTTCTACCTCGTCAGGATTGCCGCTAAGATGACAAACACCACCCAATGATCAGCTTCGGACTACAAACTGCTTGGGACATTCAGATTGATGAGTTCAGATAGGAGACTGACACAAACATTTTACAGACCTTTGAACTTGAAAATACTTCATCCTAACATTGCCAAAGATGGACATTGTGGAAAGTTTGGCAGGAATAGCTTCATTATTGCAAATAGTTCTACTGTGTTAAAAGTTAAGGTCTTTCCTTTTTATTTAAACAAAAAGAGGGGAACATCATGGGATATTTGAGTACACTGTGAAGCCCAAGATAGTGTTATGTACTGAAAAAAAAAAAACCAGATGTTTCTAGATGTGGTGTGGTTTAGTTCTAGCACACATCTTTAATCCAAGAGCTTTCTGTTTATTAGAAATAAGAATAAGTAAAGTCAACCACAAGTCAAGAGGCAGAGCAAGCAACCAGTTGACCGGGAGAACAGAAAATAAAAAAAATTAAAAATAAACCAAGAGAGTAAGAGGAAGCCAGGAGGCCAGATAGAAAGGGCATTCAGTTGGAGGGCTTTTGAGATAAGTGTGGTGGGGAACTCCCTTTCCCTTTTGGCTCATCAGCTGTGGAGGAAGGCCAGCTGCGTGCTTTCTCTGCCTCTTGAAGCTTGCAGGTTGTCACCCAGCATCTGGCTCCTGAGTCTTTATTGGCAAAACTGAACATTTGAGATTTTGTTAAAAAAAACAACAGATAGGAAAATAAAAAGATAGCCCGGAGTCAGGATGTGTTCGGGGACCTACTGGAACTACTGTGAGTTGGACATTAGTCAAAACTCCATTACTCACCTGTCCTCCATAAGCCCCTACTTTAACTAACTGGAGGGTCACAATGTTATTTGGGATCTCCTGGGATAAGTATCAATTCAAAACCAGTATCCAATAGACTCCAGAAAGTCTGATTATTTCCTTTACCCCAGTATACAGTTACCCTTGTAAAAGATCGTAGGTCCCCCTGGGGAAGAACTGGAGAAAGGGTAACAGCAAAACTTTTAGGTGTCTTATCAAGATCCTTCCGCAGGGGAAAGTGGCCACCCCTTCATTCAAGGGGTTCTGGATCTGCAAACTGGCTCAAGTCTGGAAATTGATTCACTGGCTGAGATTGCCTTTTGCCAAGATCCAATGTAGCCTTTCTTTCATTTGTTTGAGAATTTTNCTGCTTATACAGATCAAACAGATATGCAGTAGGCTTCCTATCTATTTCATGCCTGGAAACACCATGACTAATTATCCAGTATTAAGGTCCGAATGAGTCATACCATTATAAATTTCACCTCTCCTGTGCTGACCATTACAGGGTATGTTATTATAAACATTTTTTGTTTATGCTGTCCATTATAATAACTATGGTCACCTTGTCTCTGGCAATTCGATGCTGGCACTTGGCCCTTGTTACCCCAGAGACCAATAAAACCCATTGCATTTAATTCATCTAGTTGAGCAGCAGCATCTCCAACCCTAAGGTCTAGAAAAGAAAAGGGCAAGAACAAGATTCTTCAAATGTGCTGGTGCCCCTCTGTACTGCCAGTTTTGTGTGTCAACTTGACACAGGCTGGAGTTATCACAGAGAAAGGAGCTTCAGTTGAGGAAATGCCTACATGAGATCCAGCTATGGGGCATTTTCTCAATTAGTGATCAAGTGGGGAGGGCCCCTTGTGGGTGGGACCATCCCTGGTAGTCTTGGGTTCTATAAGAAAGCAAGCTGAGAAAGCCAGAGGAAACAAGCTAGTAAGTAACATCCACCCATGGCCTCTGCATCAGCTCTTGCTTCCTAACCTGCTTGAGTTCCAGTCCTGACTTCCTTTGGTGACGAACATGGAAGTGTAAGCTGAATAAACCCTTTCCTCTCCAATTTGCTTCTTGGTCATGATGTTTTGTGCAGGAATAGAAACTTTGACTAAAACAAATTGGTACTAGCATAGTGGAGTATTCCTGTGACCATGTTTTGGGGAAGACTGTTGAAGGACTTTGGAACTTTGGGCTAGAAGATCCATTTGGTGTTAAGAGCTCTGTGGGGTGTTCTGTAGGAGCTTGGAAGATAATGCTGAGAACAGTGCAGAAGATGGAGGCCTGCCTTGTGAAATTTCAGAGGGAAGATTAAAGACTCTTTTCAGGGCCATTGTTACTTTGTGAAGATTCTGTGGTTTTGGTTAGCTGGGGCTGAAGAATCAGCTGTGATTAACAAGATACGAGAACTACTAAAGCAAAAACCTTTCCATTACTGGGACTATTGATGCTGGTTATCTGGAGCTAAGAAATTAGTGGTGATTAAGAAGAGAACAGCATCATTGAGGTAACATCTTCTGGGAAGTGTTTTCTGAGAGCACAAAGAGGCTGTGGTCCAGAGATAGCCAAGGTTGTACCTTGTGCTGCAGCAGGACTTGGTAGTGTGTAAGAGTCATCTAGGTGGTACTGGTTTTGAAGGCATGAAGGGATCATGAAGAGCAGCTGAGGCCTGGCACTGTGAGAGGCCATGGAAGGCCATTGGTGAAGGTGCATCCTCAGTTGCAATTGATTGCCCAGGACTGAAGGGGTCATGCAAAGGGGTTGAGGCTTTGCACCTGAAGAGAGCCTATGAGAGGCTGTTGGTGAAGCCTAGTTACAGTGGAAGACAGCAGTGTTTTGGAGATGACAGTACCATGAGATGACCACCAAGAACAGCAGCAGCAGTGGAATACAGGGCAGCTGGAGCCTAGAAGACAAGGTGTGTGCTACAAAGGGCAGAGCTGGAGAAATGACCCCAAGCCCTTGGAGGATTCTAGACAATCATGAGTGGATCCCAGACATTGCATGGTTGGAGTTTGATTTTGCTTTTGATTGTGACTATGCTCTGATATTTTTCCCTCTTGAAAGACGAAAGTATTTTAGTGGAGTCCACAGTTAAGAGACTTTTAATTGTAAAAAGATTTGGATTTTAAAAGATATTGGATATTTTAAAGGATTGAACTTTTAATATGTAAAGACTGTGGGACTTTTTAAAGTTATTTAGATCTTGGGGATGAATAAGAAAGTAAGGGATGAGGCTTAATAGTGATGTGTTTGTGTGTCAAGTTGACAAGGGGTCAATTGTACTGGCTGGTTTTCTGTGTCAACTTGACACAGACTGGAGTTATCACAGAGAAGGGAACCTCCCTTAAGGAAATGCCTTCATGAGATCCAGTTGTAAGGCATTTTCTCAATTAGTGATCAAGTGGAGAGGGCCTTCTGTGGGTGGTACCATCCCTGGGCTGGTAGTCCTGGGTTCTATAAGAGAGCAGGCTGAGCAAGCCAGGGGAAGCAAGCCAGTAAGTAACATTCCTTCATGGCCTCTACATCAACTCCTGCTTCCTGACCAGCTTGAGTTCCAGCCCTGACTTCCTTTGGTGATGAACAGCAACGTGGAAGTGTAACCTGAATAAACTCCTAACAAAATTACATGAACAGGATAGTTCATGAAGTCCCAAGGAAAGCAAAAGTCTTTAAACGAACTACCCAGTCCAGAGAGATGGCTCAGCAAGTAGGCTGCTCCTCCAGAGGTCCTGAGTTCAATTCCCAGCAACCACATGGAGGCTCACAACCATCTGTAATGGGGTATGATACCCTCTTCTGGGGTGTCTGAAGACAGTGACTGCACTCACATATAATAAAATAAATAAATCCTTTTAAAAAGAAACAAACCAAAATCTAGAGAAAGCTGAATTTTGAGTATAGCGCGTGAACACGGTCAGCTGGTGAGTGGAGCCCTCTTGTGAAGAGAAGAGGGGCTTGTTTGTGCTAAGGATCTGTGTAGTAATTCACTGAGACTTCCTGTGGTCAGTAGCCACAGAAGACAGATTGACCACTCAGCTGTCAGACGAGCATGAGAACAACAACTGAGAATGTCTTTCCTCACCTAATTGTCTTGTTTGCTAGAGAAAAGAAACCATTGTCCCTTTCAGGCAAAAGCTTAAGTTAAGTTGGAGTTCTAGTTGACATTGGTGATGTGTGGGTGATGCAAGCACTTTAAAGGGACCTGGCAGTGTTTACTCAGAGCGCAAGGATCCCCTTGTCCCACCAGTCTATTTCTAAACATTCATTTTAAGGTCAAAAATAAAGTATTTATCAGAGCATTATATAAACAAAAAGGGTAAAACCCTTCCTCTGGGGCTTCTAAAAGCTCTGTGCTCACTTCTGAAAAAATGATGCATACTCATCAGAGCATAATATAAACAAAAAGGATAAAACCCTTGCTTCTGGAACTTCTAAAAACTTTGTGGTCACCTTTGAAAAAATATATATATTTTTAATTCTTTTTCCAAGACAGAGTTTTTTGTGTAGCCCTGGCTGTCCTGGAACTCTGTAGACCAGGCTGGCCTCAAATTCAGAGATCCACCTGCTTCTGTCTCCAAAGTGCTGGGGTTAAAGGGATATACCACCACTGCTCACCTTGATATATTTTTTAAATAAATTTTTAAATCGGAAAATTTATTTACAGGATAGAATGAGCTAATTGTTAAAAAGTACCCATTTATTATCTATGTACCTATTAAGGTTTAGACAGCACGCATCAAAATGAATGCTAAAAGTTATCTGAGTGATGAAAATGAAGGCTAGGAATTCTGTTTTGTTGTTTACCTGTCTTTTGTAGAATATTTCCATAGTAACAAAAAGGGTTTTTTTTGTGTATGTGTATATGTATATGTGTGTCCGTGTCCGACAGCTTGCATATGGCAATCGGAGAACAATTTCCTTCCACTTTGTTTGAGGTCGGGTTTTTTGCTGTGTACACTAATCTGGCTGGCATTCAGGCTCTTCCTGTCTCTGCTGGGGTTAAAGATGGGTGTCATTGCATCCAGCTTTACGTGGTGTTGGGGAGCCTCATGACTGTCTTCATTAGGGTTTCTATCGCACTGAAGAGACACCATGACTAGGGGAACTCTTAAAAAAGAAAACACTTCATTGGGGCTGGTTTACAGTTTCAGAGGTTTAGTCCATTATCCTCATGGTGGGAAGCACAGCATCATCCAGCAGACATGGTGCTGGAGGAGCTGAGAGTTCTGCATCTTGATCTGAAGGCAGACAGAGACTGTGTACCACACTGGGCACAACTTGAGCATAGGAGACTTCAAAGCCTGCCCTCACAGTGACACACTTCCTCCTTAAACAAGGCCACACCTCCTAACAGTGTCACTCCCTATGGGTCAAGCATTCAAACACAAGAGTCTATGGGGGCCATACTTATTCAAGTCACCACCATGCCCCAAACTTCCACAGTGAGTGCTTCACCTATCAAACCACCGTCCCAGTCCACGAGATTGTTTTTAATGTAGGATTTTGGATGATAACAGGAAATAATGTGTCTCCCCAGTTAAATGTCTACCCGTGGAGGGATGACTGGCCAAGCTGTGGCTGCTGACATAATTACTTACCATTAATGAAATAAGTGCACACTTTCTGAGCACCCATGGAATACCGTCTTAAGAATTAGAAATTATTTGACAGTTGCCTGTTGTGCTTGTGAATGTCTTTAGTTTAGAAAAATAGAAAATGAGAAGTTGAAAACAAACGAACAAAACAGAGGAAAAAGAAAGGTAAGGGAGCAAAGGAGATGTCAGCGCCCGGCCGGGCCGAGCTCACCACCTAGTAGCCCTGGGGGCTCCTCAGCCTCCAGTGTTCTAGTGGACAGCCAAGACAGAGACGCTCAGGCTTCCCTGGGCTGAGTTTTCCTTCCAGGGCCTGTCAGCCAGCAGCCAGGTGGAGCTCTAAGGTCCTGAACAGCCTCTGCATCCAGGCTCCCACCAAACCATACTTGGCCATGAAAAAGGCACTCCAGACCCAGGGAAACAGCTGAGCCAGTTGAACTAGCCCATCTCTGATGCCCCAAATCATTCCCAGCCACTCCTGGACTTGCACACAGCCAGGACTTAAACACTAGAACCCCCCCTTTATTGTAAAGCTACAAAGAAAGGCCCCCCACTTATCGCCAGGAGCTCCCTATTCTGCTGGGAACAATTGAAGAAATCATTTTTAAAAGAAACTATCGAGCCAGGCGTGGTGGCGCACACCTTTAATCCCAGTACTCGGGAGGCAGAGGCAGGCGAATTTCTGAGTTCGAGGCCAGCCTGGTCTACAAAGTGAGTTCCAGGACA
>NC_034594.1:68516561-68571375 GCF_900095145.1 Mus pahari | reverse complement strand
ATCAATTGGGAGGCCGGGAAGAAAGAAAGTATACAGGCAGAATGGTTTGGTGCATATTGGGTCCCAGAGAAACCCAGGACAAATGTCTAACTATCTTAATCCTCTCCATCTGCTTCTCCTACCTCCCCTTTCCCCAGCTTTCCTATATAACCTGGACATTTCGGCCATGCACCTTCTTGGCTTCTTGTTCTCTTGGCCTCTTGATCCTTGGCTCTTCCCATAGTTTGCTTGCCCTCTCTCCTTTCTCTCTCTTCCCCTTCTCTTCTCTTCTCTTCTCTGCCCCCTTCTTGCTCTCTTCTCTCTTCCTCTTGCTCTTCTCTTGCTCCCTTACCCTCTCCTCCTCTCTCTCCATTCCTCCCCGACCCCCACACACTCATGAATGGTCTCTATTCTCTCTGCTTTTTTCTGTCTCTACTTCCTCAACTTCCCTCCCCATGCCCCAAATAAACTCTATTCTATACTATACCATGGTTTGGCTCATATCTCAGGGGGAAGGGATGCCACAGCATGGGGCCCACAGAGGCACCCCCTTCCCCCACACCATACTGTGCCTCCACCAAATATGTCCCTGGCTTCTTTTCTTTTTATAAAACACAATAGTGATCATGTCCTCATTTTCATTCAGTGGACAGTCTTGGGCGAGGTGTGGGGTTGGGGACAGTGAGTCTTGGGGTCAGCATGATGCTGCCCCGGGACTGGACTTGGACATACCAAATGGCTCATTCTCATTGGGCTTCCAGCCTTTCAGCCTTCCTGGGGTCAGCAAACGGAGGCAGAAAGCATCACAAGTAAAGTATAGGCGAGGCTTCCAAATGTGTATGAAGCTTGCAGAGGTGGGCCCAGGAGAGCCTGGACAGAAAAGCCTGTCACCCTGCAGAGGGATGCCCACTTGGGCTTTTGGTACTTGGGTTGAAAACACTCAGCTAGTCAGGCAATGGTGGTGAATGCCTTTAATTCCAGCATCTGGGAGACAGAGGCAGAGAGATATCTGAGTTTAAGGCCAGCCTGGTTTACAGAGTGAGTTCTAAGGCTACACAGAGACACCCTGTGGAAAGAAAGAAAGACCCCCAGAAGGAAAGAAAGAAACAAAAAAGAATGAAAGAAAAAAGAAAGAAAGAAAGAAAAAAGAAAGAAAGAAAGAAAAAAGAAAGAAAGAAAGAAAAAAGAAAGAAAGAAAGAAAAAAGAAAGAAAGAAAGAAAGAAAGAAAGAAAGAAAGAAAGAAAGAAAGAAAGAAAAGGGAAAGAAGGAAAGACAGGAAAGAAAATACTCCACTGTTAGCATTTCCTCTAGGCTCCACCCAACAGTTAGGTATGAGTCTAGCTCATAAATAAAAGGGTCATTTGGGCCTCCTCCTCTCCCCCCCCCCCTTTCTCCCCTACCCTCTTCCTCTCCACCCTCTCTCCCAACTTGTTCTAAATTGGCCTCTTTCCTTCTTTCTTTCTCCTCTCTCTTTCTGTCCTTCTCTGTCCCCTTTCTTTCTCTCCCTCTCCCCAATTCCCCAGACCCTCTTCCCACATCCCAAATAAACTTCCTTTTATACTAGATCTGATACCTCATTGTGGAGGGGAGGGTGATGCCTCAGCTTGGGCCCCCGCTAAGGCACCCCGCTTTATAAAACTTCAGCAGCTGTGGTCCCCTAGAGACACCCTAGCTGGGGCAGCCAGACTTCTCACCTTCCTTCCCTGCCGAGCCCAAGAGGAAGGCACAGCACAGGTTCATGAAGGAATGGTGCTTTGGAGCTGGAGAGCTCACAGCCAGACCCTGCCATTATGATCCGGGACACCCGAGCATGCGCTTCAGTCTGTGCCTCAGTCATCCTATGGAGTCTGACATGGCCTCTGAGTGAGGAAGACAGAGCAGAGGGGACAGAGGCCGCAGCTCTCCCTGGATAATCGGAACCGTGCGTTCTTCACTGCTGACCCGCAGACAGATTTTCCTTACTAATAGCATGCCTGTAGGTCTCCTCCAACAGGCTCCAGATCCACAGACCCCCTCCACGTTCCTGAACAATCTCCACCCCACCCCCTGCTTTCCCAACAGCTGACCCACTTTAGAAAAAGAATTTTCTCTTTTATCCCTACACCCTCATCTCGTTGTATTTTTGTTGTTGTTGTTGTTGTTTTGTGTCTACATGGAGGGCGGGGAAGAAACATTATCAGCTCAGGAACAAGAAACGTTATCTCGTCAGGAACAGGGCTGCAGGAGAGGAACACCGCCTGTTTTGTTGAAAATGAGACAAAATGAAAGCCAGGAAGACGGGTTCTGGAATTTTCCGAGGAGTCTCCCCGGAGACCCTCCCCACCACCCGCCTTCCTAATTGAGCCTGGCGTTTCCCAACAAGAATGTGTGCTGATGGGCTTTGATGAGAAGCAGGTTTTTGTTCCCTCTTGCGATGATGTCTCTGCAGCACTTCTGGCCAGAGTTGTTTACCCCTAGTTTTCATGGAGATTTGTGACAACGGCCCATAACCAATTTAACTGGCTGCAGTGAGCCAGCTGGCCTTAGGGGAGACAGGGTGTTGCCATGGGTAAATTGTCCGTCCCCCTAACCCCCAACCCAAATTCATATGTTGAGGTCCTAAGTCCTAGGATCTCAGACCCCCACTTAAAGGGAGGGTCTTTAAAGAGGTAATTATGGCCAGGCAACGTCACTGGGTGGGCGTGGAATCTGCAAGCCCAGAGTGGGAGCCAAGCCTGCTGACACCTGAAGGTCAGGCTTCCAGCCTGGAGAACTGAGAGAAAGCAAGTTTTCCCAAGCAGGGTTCTGTGAGGTGATGCACCTCCAGGGAGTGTTTCCGGTCTTAGGCAAAAGGGAAGAAAGTGCCCACTTAGTAGTTCCTACTGTTACCGCCAATAAGTGTTCTCTAGCCACTCACCATTTAGCCTGTGGATGACAGAAAAGGACATATAGAGAGGTGGAAAGGTATACCCGCGGAAGCGGGGAGGGGTTGTCAGTCACAGTTGCATTGTCCATTCACAGGCCCCTGTGCCTAGTTGAGTCCCCGGGGCCAAAGTGAACAGACTGTTTGTGAAGTGCTGGGGCACGTCAAGGGCTCTCCTTGCAAATACTGAAGTAAGGTTCCCCTAGTCACCCTTTGGGAGGTAGGAAACTGAGGGGCAGGGAGCCACTGCTTTGCCTTCCCATTGGCAGTACTGGAGTCTGATTTGATTGATTCGCCTCCTCACTGAAGCTGGCGTCTGATTTGATTGGCTTGCCTCTCCACTGGCAGAACTGGCGTCT
This sequence comes from Mus pahari, assembly GCF_900095145.1. Taxonomy (NCBI): domain Eukaryota; kingdom Metazoa; phylum Chordata; class Mammalia; order Rodentia; family Muridae; genus Mus; species Mus pahari. The sequence continues at coordinate 68,568,134 of NC_034594.1, read as the reverse complement.
GATTTGATTGGCTTGCCTCCTCACTGCAGCGGGCGGCCGGTTTGATGGGGGCCGTTTGCTAGAATCCTTTGTACATGCCAACTTTGCATTTGAGTGTAGGGGTGGGGCACACAGATATGCACGTGGAAGTCTCATTGGTTGGGTTGGCTCACTGACCAGTGAGCCCAAGAGAGTCACCTGTCTCTTTCCAGTACAGGGATTACCCGTGGACACCTCCAGGCCTCTTTGTTGTTTTTTTAATTATAGAATCAGGGTTTGAACTGGGGTCTCTACGCTTGCATGGCACTTGACTAACTGAGCCATCTCCTTGTTCTCATTTTTAAACGTGGGGCTCCACACGTCTCTGTGCCTTAGATGGGATGGGCGTGTCCCCATACAGACACTATCATAACAACCTGTACTGAGCATGAACAGTAGTTGCCACCTGCCCTTGACCTCCAGGTACCCTGCCCACTTCCTGCCCTAACACCAGGGGTGACCAGAGAACAAGCTTCCCCAGTCTCTTGCAAGCCTGTTGAAGAAAGTCCTGCACAAAGTGTAGCTGGTGTGGGTTCAAGAAGAGCGATCCCTTTTTGAGCTGCCTCCAGAAATGTTCTGTCTCTAACTTGTGAATAGAGTAAAGTCGGCAACCCCTTAGCCCGTCTAGGCTTCGTCCCATGAGGAATTTGCTGTTCTGAATAGCCTTGAAAATGATGGGCTGCAGGTCTTCTGATGTTCACCACACAGGCGAACCACCAAGAAAAGCTTTTCTGAGCTAGCGAGATGGCTCAGTTAAACACTCTTACGGCTCCTGCAGAGAACCTGAGTTAAGTTCCCAGCACCCACATGGCAGCTCCCAGCCATCTGTAACCTCCAGAAGATCTGACACCTACCCTGACCTCCAATGGCCTATGGTGCACATACATATGTGCAGGCCAAATGCTCGTACACATATACACATAAGTTCTGAATTCTTTTTTAGAATGTGTTTCACATGCAGGAGACAGAGGCAGGCAGATCTCTGTGAGTTCAAGGCCAACCTGGTCTACAGAGCTAGGTCCACAGAGCTAGTTCTAGGACAGTCAGGACTGAGAAACCCTATCTCGAGAAAAAAAAAAAGGCTATGGGTGTGTGTCTCATAGTTCCAGGATAGCCAGGGCTACACAAAGAAGCCCTGCCCTGAGGTGAGAAAGAGGGAGAGGGTCTCACTGCTAGTCTTTCCTTGGGAACATGCTTCCTGCCTTGCCCTAAGGATGAGGCTCCTCTGACTGGCCACTTGGTCTTTCAGGAGATCAAACACCATCCTTGGGATAAGGCAGAGGGCTTACATCTCCCCCATGGCTACCAGAGCTGAATCAGTTGTTCAAGTATACACAGCTAGAGCAGCCAGCTGGGGTCTGACCATATCACCCTTCACCGGGAAGTGATGCCCAGCTGCTGGGATGGTGGCAGCCAGATGCAGAGCTAAGAGTGTTGTTCTGTCTTCTGAGGGGCCTATTACAGGACGTTCCCCCAATGCAATGTGGTCTGGGGAAAGGAACTTTGTGTGTAAATAAACACAGCATAAAGGTCACCTTGATTTCCTGTTTTAAAATCTGCATTTTCAATGAACTGCACACACTGGGAAACACCCCTGCCCCGAAGGATGCCATTAAGGAAACCATTGCCTTCCATCATCTGGAGTTAATCTGATGGAGCAGTCCTCCAGTTGGACCATTGAGGGTGTCTCCTCTCTTCCGCTCCTGGTCCCCACGGGCCCTTGTGCACATGGTAATTATGTACTTGGGATGAGTCCCTACAAGAGAAATGACTGCAAACAGACACTCAAGACTTCTGGTCCACACTTCTGACTTGTTTTCAGGAGGATATCGCTAATGTTCATTTTTGAGGAGCGGATGGAGATCTACTCCCAGCGGACCAGGTTTCCCCTGGAAGGCTGATGATGTACAAGCAGTCATCCTGTGAGAGGGGTCATGTGTGAGGAGTCTTGGGCTCACTCTTCCCTTGCCTGTCCCCCTGCTTAGCTGAGCACAGGATGGCCATGCTCTGCAGATGACCTCAAACTCCAGGCTTCTTGGTTTACTGGAAACCCTGAGAACTTGTTAGTATGCGCAGTTCCGGGAACGAGACACTGGGTCAGCTCCATCTCCCAAGTCAGCTCCCTGGTTCTCTTGCAGCTTTTGGATCCTGTGACTTATGAATGTCTTGTTTTCCCATCCTTTGGATTTCCATGTCAACGTCCGGGAAGGCAGGCTGGTCTCTGGTCTCCAGTTCAGGTCACAAATGAACCCAGTCTTATTTTCTTTTGCATTTTTCTTCTGTCTCTTCTTCATTCTTCCCCACCCTCCCCCCTCATTTTTTTTTTAAAAACAGGGTGTCCTTATAAAGCCCAAGTTGACCTCAAACTCACAGCAATGCTTCTACCTCAACACCCCAAAGTGCTTTGTTTCCAGACACACGCTGTCATAGCTCAACCCTATTTTTCAAATTAATACTGTCATTACTGTCCATGGCTTCCCAGGGATCCGAGGGACAGTGCTGAGTGGAGGAGGAGGTCACATCCCTGGCACCTCTTGGCCTTCATTTGTCCTGTGTACTAGGGTTTCTCAGGGAAGACAGTGTGACCTTTAGGGAAGGGGGACACAGAGACAGCACCTTCTTCACGTGCTACTCAGCCAATGGTTCTGGCTCACGGGAGGTATTCTCGATAGTTGTTAATTTATGACTATTTCCAAGTACTAAAAGCAGGGGCTGTGCCGGTCAGTGGTGGCGCACGCCTTTAATCCCAGAACTTGAGAGACAGAGGCAGGAGGATTTCTGTGAGTCCAAGGCCAGTTTGGTTTACAGAGCAGGTTCCAGGACAGCCAGAGCTACATGGAGAAACCCTGTCTCAAAAAAAAACCCAAGAAAGGCAAAAAGAAAGCAGGGACCATGAGGTAGAGGCCAAGGGTATGAGAATCATTTGGGAACCCCTCAACAAACTCAGGGGACCTTTGACTGGGTATCATCTGGCTAGAGACCCTGAGATAAACTCAACCAGCAAAAGACAGATCTCCAGGAGTGGCTTGATTTTCTTCCAGTCTTTGATTCCCTGTATAGGTTATTTGTACCCAGAATTTAGAACACTTCCCAAGTTTAAGAATACTCTTTTAATCACAAACTGTGCATCCACAAACACATCTGTGCTGTCTTCCTTGGAGGTCAGAATGCCCACAGTGGTGATGAAGTGTACCAGAGACCCGGTGCTTAGAACAATCTCAGAGGTAAGCAGAGGCAGGCCCCTGCTCGCCTGCTAGAAGCCTCTGGCCAGGGCATATTCAGCTTAATGCAGAGCCACTCTCAAGTCCTGTGCTAACTAGGCTAGAGCAGGATGCAAGGTGGGACCTGCTCCTGATGCTGTGGCTGGGCCAGGCCCATGGTTCCCCTATCCCTCATCACCTGGGATACCTATACGATGCCCTCTGTGTGCTTGCTCCTCCAGACTACCAATGCAGTCATGAGCAGTGTGACTGTAATGGGGAGCACAATGAAAGGGCAGAGGATGCTGCTGGGAGGGTCCCGCAGGGCCCGGCCAGAGATGGGGCACTTGCTGAAGTATTGATGGTGGACAGCGATGAAGAATCTGTCTACTTCCGGATTGGGCCAGAAGCAGCCAATCTTGTGCGCCACGTGCTTGGTGCAGTAAGTGAGCTCCCCATAGCTCCTGTGGATACAAAGAGAGACTGTCAGCAGAGCCAGCAGGGACTCAGCTTTGGCCAGAGGCAAAGCAGTCCTCCCCCCCCCCCAGAAGCTCAGGCCTCAATGCAGAGTTCTGGCTCTGGCAGGTGAGGATCCTAGATAGCTCACACCAGTCTCAGAAATCCAGCTGCCAGAAGGTGAGGTGCCCAGGGCCTGTGAGCCTTAGGCCATAAGACTGAGGACCAAGCTGACAAGCCCTGTGGCCGTTCATACTCCTGTTAGCAGCCTACCTAAAGGTCCCCGTGAGCTGGTCACCTACAGGACTCAATGACAGTGGGCCATGGGGGAAGCAGACACTAAGAGCCAGGATCTGAGGGAGACCTGCTTGCTTAGGCAAAGTCCTCGGAGTTCTTTCATATTGATATTGATTGATTGATTGATTTAGTGAGTGTGTGAGAGGTATCATGTGTATGTGTTTCAGGTGGATGTCAGAGAATGACTTGCAAGAATTGGTTCTCTTCCTATGATGTGGGGTTTGGGGATTGAACTTGGGTCTATAGACTTGGCAGCATGGGCCTTTACTCTCTTGAATCATCTCGCCAGCCCTAAGTCTCATGGCTTCTGTGGAGACAGTCCACAGAGAGCAGTGGAATCCACGGCTCCCAGTAGGGCTTGGGGTGCAGCTGATCCTCACACGTCATCCATAAGTGTGTGAGACTCCTTATAACTGTGTATAGCACTTTATGTGTGTGTTATTCTCAGTGGCTGTGTGCGACCCTGTTTGTGTGTCAGTGACTGTATACATATGGCTTTGATCTAGTTTTGGTAGGTGCCGTCATAGTTGGTGGCTTTTTTTTTTTTTTGTCAACTTGACACAGGCTAGAATTATCTGGAAAGAGGAACCTCAATTGAGAAAAAACCTTTATCCAGATTCCCTGTGGGCAAGTCTGTAGGACATCTTGATCGATGATTGATATGGGTGGAGAGAGATGCTAGCCCTGGGCAGGTGGTCCTCACCTGTATAAGGAAACAGGCTGAGCAAGGCATGGAAGGTACACCAGTAAGCAGTGTCCCTCCACCGTCTCTGCTTCAGTTCCTGCCTTAAATGCCAGCTCTGACTTCCCTCAATGATGGCCTGGGTGTGACTTGAGAGCTGTTAGCTGAAAGAAACCCTTTCCTCTCCAAATTGCTTTTGGTCATGGTGTTTTTATCACCACAATAGAAACCCTAGGAAGTGGAGAATGGGAGAGGAAAACTCGTGCTATTGACCTCTGACCTCCACATGTGCAAGTGTACCTGTATCCACATGTGTACACAGGCATATGCCAAACACACACACACACACACACACACACACACACACACACACACACACACACACACTCAGAGAGAGAGAGAGCCCATTGCTCTTTCAATTAGGATGGACAAGTGCAAGCGTTCGGTTCTCACTGAACAACCATAAAACCTCATACTTGCTGGGATCCATCAGAGTTGGGCTATAGAGCTCCAGGTCACTTGAGTTTCATGAGTGAGCATAGAACTGTGACCACGTAAAGAAAGAGAAAGTGGGGACCAGTTCCAGGTAGCAACTGACTGCACCCAAGTTTGTGCCTATGTGGCATTGCTGGGGCCTGCAACTCTGGCAGGGCTGCTGACTTGCTAGTTTCCCATGAGAAAGGTTCCACTGGATGCTGGATACGGATGGGGAGGGCAGGGCACAGGCACGCCACACCACACAGTTCCCAAGTCCTCTTGGAGCACCAGCAACCATTGCCCTCCTGTTATGGGCATAGCACCCTGCACCATACCTAGTAGAAGCTTTTCTAATATGGGTGGTCAGGAAACTCTGCAAAGGCCAGCCACCCTGCTGTACCTCAGTTTCTTGGCCCCAGACAGGAAGTAGAGAACCTCTGTTGGAGATACCATGATGGAGGGCACAGGCTCATTTAAACTGAGGCTGGATGGGGACAGAGACCTCCCTGTTCCCTAGAGACTCTGGCAGCAGTTATCTGTGCTATGGACAGCTGGGGAACGTCTCACGGTGACACAAGCAGTCAGGTGTTACGTAACAATTTCCTCTAAAGCTAGAAGCTCATTGAGACACAGGAAGTTCAGGGCTGGAGAGACAGCCCAGGAGGGATGGCTCAGTAGTTAAGAGTACTTGTTGCTCTTTTAGGGGACTCAGGTTCATGTCTCAGTACCCACGAAGTGGCTCACAGCCATTCGTTACTATAGTTCCAGAGGACCTTATGTCCCTTTCTGACCTCCATGAGCACCACATGTACACGGTACACCAACATACATGAAGGCAAATACTCATACACATAAAATAAATAAATCTTTAAAAAAAAGGAGCAAAAAAATTTGTAAAAAAAAAAAAAAAGGCAGGTGTATCTTTGTGAGTTCAAGGTCAGCCTGGTCTTCAAAAGCAAGTTTGAGGTCAGCCAGGGCCAGCAACACAGTGAGACTCTTTCTCAAAAGAGAGATAGATAGTTACAGATACAGATGTACATGTACATGTAGATATAAATATAGATGATATAGATATAGATGGATGGATGGATATGTAGATAGATGGATAGATAGATAGATAGATAGATAGATAGATAGATAGATAGATAGATAGATAGAAGTTCTAAAGACAGGCTAATTAAGACTCAGGAAGTCCTTGAAACTGACCAGACACACTAGGTCCCTCTGTCCCCTAGCTTACATACACCATAAAGCCGCTGAGGAGACTTAGCCCAGGCTCAGATCAGTCAGCCTGTCTAGAAGTCTCTCCCTGACCTGTCAGGCTGCTTCTGAATCATGCTCCAAGGTTGCAGCCTTCGTGAGTCAGCTAACTCTGGGTGGGCTTTTGGTAATACAGCTGCCTCTGACTCATCTATGCTCGTGAAGTGATCCTTCACCCGGATTCCTGCATGTAACCCCAATAAACTCCCCACCACCACCACCACCAAACCGGAGTCTGGAGATAGCCCTACTTTGGTCTCTTGTTTCCCTATCTGGAGTGAGTAGATGTTTGTATAGCATCTCCACAGGAATGGTGTCACAGGACAATAGGGGGTAGTTAGAGGCTGAGGGACTATCTTTCTGGGCCTGTTTCCTGAACACAGCAATGACAGTTTTCTGCAGGGGGATCTAAAGCCTGTGGGACACTGACCACAGCAACAGAAAATCCTTAACCCATCTCAGCTCTTGACAGATTGACTGGAACCCCACCTAGCCGACTGCCGGAGGAGGCCTGCCTGCATCTATACGCAGATTCTTTTTAGTTGGCCTCTGCCACACCTGAAAGCTCATTAGTGAGTTGAAAATGGTGAAAACCACTTGGGAGGCAAAGGCGGGTGGATTTCTGAGTTCGAGGCCAGTCTGGTCTACAGAGTGAGTTCCAGGACAGCCAGGACTGCACAGAGAAACCCTGTCTCAAAAAACCAAAAATAAAAAAAGAGATAAAAAAAAAAAAAAAAAAAAAAAGAAAAAGGTAAAAACTCTGCCTGAAAACAGCAAGAAGCAAAAGATGATGACCCGGTCTGTGACTATCAGGCCGGGCTTCAGTATAGTGCTATTTAGAGCTGGAACTAACCTCTGGGAGGTGGGGAGCTAACCTTGTGGCATCGGCTCAGGTCAGGGATCAGGGTGGTCTCCTGAGAGCCTGAGCTGGTCCTCTCTGGCGATGGCAGCACGTGCTTCTGAACATACCCTACCATTGCTGTGTACCACTGGTTCCTTGTCACAACCTCTGAAACTATGGGGGTACCTAGCCTACCTTAGGGTTTCATCATGGCAAGGCTAGACGGGGGCTTTACAAATGACAGAGTCGGGTCTACCATGAAAGGAAAGGATTATACATAAGCAGATGGGAGGCTTCATCGGGGCTCGAAGCCTAGAGAGTCAAAAGGGTCAGGGTGTGGCACACAGACTTGTCATCCCAGCACTTACGAAGCAAAGGAAGGAGAATCTAGAGTCTCAGCTCAGCCTAGAATACATAGGGAGACCCTGCCTTAAAAACGGGGCAGGGGGAAAAACGGGAGGAGGATGGCAGGAGGTGGGAGAGGAGGAGGAAGTGATAGCAAGAAAGCTTACTGGGATTAGGAAGCATCAAGGAGCCTACTTTTGTGCCCTTGCTGCATTTTCAGAGGACTGGGATGCAGTTCCCATCACCCACATGGCAGTTCAGGATCCTTATTTATTGGGGCGCCAGGCATACATATGCATGCATGCAGGCAAAAGAGTTATATAAAATAAAATGAACAAATCTCATTTTTAAAAGGCCACTCTTTTGCTGCACTGCATGGCAGGTGGAGGGGTTGGTGAGGTGGAGGTCAAGTTAGGAGAATGTATACAAACCGAAAGACGCCGAGGAAATGAAAGGAAAGCATTGCAGAGGGCTCCGAGAGCTGGGGCCCATCGTACCATCATGTGCAATAATCTCCAACTTACCCATCACTCCCAGAAGCAGGAGTGGGATGCAGCAGAAGAGATATTTGAAAAGATAATGACCTGAGACTTGCCCCAATGTAATGAAAGACATTAAATTAAAACACTCAGGGTCAGAGACTCCCCAAGAAGGATGAAAAGCAAAGCAGCAGCAACCAACATTACACAGAGACTACCAAACCCACATCGAAGCCTAAATGACGGAGAGTCTCAGTCATAAAGCACACAGAGGGCTCAGGATGCCCATGGGAACTAGTGCTGACTTCCCTCCAAGGCTGGGCAAGTCAGAGACCACGGGCCAAGGAAGTCCCACTGCTGGCAGCCCAGAAGCCAACACTCAACATCCTTCAAATATGGGAATAAGGTAAGTGCTTCTTCATTTTCGTTTTAAACAATAAAAGCAACTCAGAGAGTCAACAGGCCTGCACTTTAAGGAAGGTTAAAGAAAGTTCTTCAATAGAAAGATAGACCAAGGAGGACTCTGGATCCATACAAAACAGTGAAAAGCCCCCAAAATGGTAGCAAAGAATTTAAAACTATCTTTTTTTTTAACTTTAATCTAGAAAGTTTATCAATGGAGCAACGGCCGGATATCAGCCCTGAGGAGACCCTCAGGGCATCTAAAAGGCTTCTTTTTTTGGTCCAAAGTAGAGGCTTTCCAAATCCAGGCATTCCTCCACCCAGTGTATCATGAGATCTCTAAATTGCTAGGCCAGTTTGTCGCAGGCCTCCCCCACCCTCAGCTGCCTTTGTGTCAGGCACCCTGTCCAGTCCAGATCATCTTTCAGCACACATCCGTGGCAATTCGGATGAGACACAGGGAAGGAGAAAGTGGACAACCTCCACTGCTCACTGGCACTGAGGTGCATGGTCTTTCTGGGTAAGCGAAAGACCCATGGTTCCGTTAGAAAACACATGTAGGAAAAGCCGTAAGAAGTCGAGACAGCCTAGATCTCATCATGAAAGACTCCAACCCAAGGGCTAAATGTCTTCTTTAAAGTCAAAGGCCACATTTGCAGTTGACACTGGTTCACTGAGCACTGATGGTATAGACTATCCTTCTCTACCGAAACCCAGAGATGGTTTTGGCGACAGAGCACCCAGAACAATGTCCCCTGAGGCCTGGGAGTGTCTCTGGCAGGAGATGCCTTCTCTCTCTCTCAGCTAACCAGAACAGTTCGGAGTCCCTGACTCTGGAAGCCAGGTCACCACAGATTACACTCTACTACGGCTGTCTGGGGCTGAGTGTGTAGCCTGCTATTCTGGGACCAGGACTCTATTTTTGATTGAAACCACCTATGCCTAAAAATGTCTGTGGTGCAGGGATGGCTGCCCACTGGATCCCGTTTGTTTAGGCAGAAGTGACAGCTGAGGTTTTCAGTAACAATTGTGCATGCGCTGTCAGTTCGGATGAGATGAAAGGTTTCCCCTTGGAGGTTGGACATGCCTCTGCTAAAAGAACACAGAGATAGCCAGAGGATTCAAAATAGTTAGGACGCGTGCTCTGGCTCTAACTCACTAATTTTCAGTTCTCATGTAACTGAATAATTATCCTTTTTTGGCTAGGACTTGCTATTCTGGGTTTCTAAGCAAACTTGTCTTGGAATGTCCCAGAACACTTCAGTGGGACTTTTCCAAACGTCTGGATCTCCAGTCATGGCTCTGGGCTCCTCGGTATGTGGCTGCCCACTGGTGCACACAGTGAGGCTGCTCCTCTCAGGATAACTTGAGGTTGCAGTTGCCCCCCCTTCTGGCCCCTAACAACGAGTATCTGAGTCTGTGTCCTGGCACTCATCATCTGGGTTTGAGTCCCAGCTTCCTCTCTCCTCTCAAGCAACCCTAAGGACTTCACCTCACATGTCCATGTGTTGGTAGCCTCATCTTAGGAAGAGGATCAGCCCCTCCCCAAATCACTGGATGGATCTAATGAGTAAAGAGGCAGACTGAATGGGCAACTCAAAGCTACACGTTTTCTCCGTGCCTCTTCCCTGACAACCACTAGTGTGCGGTTCACTGTGTGTGCTTTGTGTCCTATAAACTTCTGTCAAGTCTGACTAACAAGGGACATCTCTTTCTCAGAAACTCCAAGGAGAAACCCTAGGGGTGTGGTTCACTGCCTTGGCATTTGCCTTTGCTTCCCATCCCCAGCACGGTCACAGCTTGGAAGCTCTAGCAGCTTCTAACACTGTTGGGGCAGGATGCTGTCCTACCCCCAACTGACCCACTTGGGGCTAGCCTCAAGATCCTGGCGAGATGCCAGCTGACATGGGTTGATGGAGGGGGTGGGAGAGCTTGCAAACAAACATGCAGACAGAGAGGTCTGTGGCTGGCTGACTACGTATTTCTTCTGCAAACAGAAATAATTGGTGAGTACTCCAGAAGTGCTCTTGGGCAGAAACGTATGCAGAAACAAAGGAAGCTAGGTATGGAGGGACACCAGCAATCCCAACACTCGAGAGGCCAAGGAAGGAGGATCACAAGCTCAAAGCCATACTATACTACCTAGGAATAGCCTGCCTTCAAAAAACAAGTCACAAGGCGTGGGTTCCATTCCCAGTATTGCATAAACTGATCCGTGTGGTCCATGCCTGTAATCCCAGCACTTGGGATGCAGACAGGAGGATCATGAGTTCCAAGTCATCCTTGGCTACATACTGAGTTTGAGGCCAGCTTGGGCTACCTGAGCCTCTATCTCATAACAAGACAAAATGTATGAAATACGGACAAAGGCAGTAAGAGGAGGTGCACACTGAGGTCAAGATGATGAAAGGCAGAAACCAGCACATGGGAAAGGCACTTGGAGGGACCTCTACTAAGAAGTCAACTTTCAGAAAGAATTCTAGGGTTCAGGTGCGGGCAGGCACATCTTTCCATGAAGATGCTGAACAAAGCAAGTGGGTTGGTCCACATGGCAGCCTAAAGCCTTCAGTCCTGGTGGAGTGTCCCTGTAGGAGAGCCATCCTTCAGGGGCTGTTCCCAAGGCAGGGACAGTAGGCTGTGCTTTTCTGCACTTAGTATACATTATTTTTATGGTTGCGTGGAAGTTTATTTTTAGGAAGAAAACTGCAGCAAAGGCCACTGTATCTCTAATCAGTGCCTCATTTCTGGGACAGCAGAAAGTGGGCGGTGGCATACCACACGGGACAGCCTCCTTCCTACTTCCTGGAGGTCACTGTGGCCTCCTGGGTATTGTAGGGACTAGGGCTGTCTGGGATGGGGCACAGCAGGGCCCTGTAGGTAGGAGGTGGGCCACTATGACCCTCACTCACAACTGGGCTCTGATCCACTTTGGCTATCTCAGCTCTCCTTGCCCTGTTGTACTGCTGGGACCTCTAGCAAAGCCTGATCCTAGTTAGCCTGTTCAAAACAGTCACCATCAAAGCAGAGGGAAGCGAAAGCAGAGGGCCAGGCAGGCAGGAAAGCAGGCCTGGAGGCTGCTGCAGGGCAGCACAATGCAGTGTGGAACAGACACGGGCAGAGGGGCATTTATAGCACCGTGGCCCAGAAATCCCTGTGCGTGTGTGTGTGTGTGTGTGTGTGTGTGTGTGTGTGTGTGTGTGTGTGTTGGGGGTTGGGGGTCTGATAGATATACACAGCTTCTCATCTTCCTTGGGGAGGGAAGCTGATCATGCCTCCAAAGTTTAGCCCAAAAGTATTGCAAAAAGAACAAAAAAATATTAAGAACCAACAATCTTCTCAAAAGTCTCCAGATCCATATTAGGCAGCAGAGAAAAAGCCAACAAATTCCCAAAGTAAAAGTCATAAGACAATATTGGCTACAATATTGAAAACTAAAATGCTAGCAAAAAAAGAAAAAGAAAAGAAAAAAAGGCAGGCTGCTGGGCAGTGGTGGCACACGCCTTGCTTGGGAAGTAGAGGCAGGCAGATTTCTGAGTTCGAGGCTAGTCTGGTCTACAGAGTGAGTTCCAGGACAGCCAGGGCTACACAGAGAAATCCTGTCTCAAAAAAAAAAAAAAAAAGAAAGAAAGAAAGAAAGAAAGGAAAAGAAAAGAGAAGAGAAGAATACTTTTAAAGAATGCACTCTACAGAAATGAGAGGTGACGAGCAGTTGAAGGGTCACTGTTAAAACTCCATTAGAGGCAGCCATGGAAATATAATGCTGCATGCATGTAAATGCTAATGAAATCAGCTCCAAAATGAATTCTGAGAAAAACAGAACTGTGAATTATTATTGTTATTATTTAATATAATAGTAAGCAAATTCAGGAGCGGTGACACAGGAGTCCTGTAATCCTAGGGGTCTGATAGATATACACATCTTCCCTTCTTCATAGGGGAGGGGGACTCCCTAGGAGTTAGAGGCCAGCCTGGGCCAGCCTGGGCTACCCAGTGAGGTCTGTGTGGGCTATGTAGGGAGAACTTGTATAAAAGAAAATCACTAAATATCCAAATCAAGGTTTTAAAAAAGAAAGCCGGTGGGACAGATGGGAAAGGCCATGGCTCTGCAAGCCTGGCAGCCTGCGTCCGCTTCCTATAGGAAAGGTGGAGGGAGAGAACGATACCAGATACCACCAGGCTGACCTTTGACCTCCACATGCACGCTGTGGACGTGCACTCCCCTCCCCACCAGCATTCCTGCACTGTGGGAGGGGTGTGTGTGCATTCAAAACCATAGAAAAGGAACTTACTGAGGCATTAAATATGATAACATGGATACAAAAATTCAAAAGCCCTTTCTCCCTTCTTTCCCTTGATCCCTCTCTGTTCTCATAGGTTTCCAGCCAGCTTCTCTTTCTGTCCTTTTCTGTCCCCTCCTTCTCTGCCCTCAAGGCTTTGCTCCCTCTCTGTCTGCCTCTACCCCTTCTCTGGGTCCTCATTCCTTTCCCTCCCCCCAAATAAAATGGTTCACGACTTTAGTCATGCTGCCTGGAGGCCACCCTGTTTGTTCTACACAGGTCCAGGACAGCCAGGGCTACACAGGGGGAAGGGGGGTGGGGGAGGGGGAATAGGCATGATTCTGAGGAGCCTAATCAAGAGAGAGAGAGAGCAGAACACATCAACTATAAAGCCAGTAAGTTAGAGCATCAAGTTAACATGTAAATAATATACAGTGCCCTGTGCATAGGGCTTCATGCCCTTAATCCCAGCGTCCAGATCCAGGGCAAGTGTATCTCCGCAAGTGTGAAGCTAGTCAGTCTTCTTTGTGAGACCTTGCCTGAGAGAGAGAGAGAGAGAGAGAGAGAGAGAGAGAGAGAGAGAGAGAGAGAGAGAAGGTAGGAAGGAAGAAGAGGCACAGAAGGCCTCCGAGAAGTGCCCACAAGCTTCATCTAGCTGTACAGAACACATTGAAGTCTGTCATAAAACCACGCTTCAACCTGTCAAGGGAGAAAATACCGTTTGATGTTGAAAAGCTTTTGATAAAACGTTTCTTCTTTCCCTCCTCCTCCTCCTTCCCCTACTTATCATTATTCTGAGACAGAGTCTTATTATGTAGTCCAGGCTGGCATCAAACTCACAATCCTCCCTCCTGGGCCTGCACACCATCCTAGCACACACTTAGTTCTGAGACCTCCTCTCCCATGAAGAGGCCCTTTCCCTCAGCAAGCACGAGCTTCCTTGTGGGGCCTGAAACCATCCCAACAGCCAGGAAGGGGCCCTTCAGGGTGGTGGTTGCTGCCTTTGGTGGCAGGACTCAAGATCCCCAAAACAGATGGCAGGGACTTTCTGCCATGGGCAGAGGCTGCTCCCCGGACCGCAGAAAGTCTTGCTCAGTCCAGCATGGTCAGGCATTGAGTGAACAGCTAGGGCTACCCAGGCAGCCAGTCTGCACAGAAGGTCTCCACTCCAGCACAGGAGAACGCAGCCCACCCAGCTTATTGGTGGTGTGCAAACAAGCCAAGGAGATGCCTGGTGCTGTAGGAGGCAGCAGATAACTTTCCTCTGGGTTCTGGGGGAGGTCTGAGGGAGCCTTGCTAGTTGCTGGACTAAAGCACTTCGACACTTTCCTAGGCTAGGGAAGCGTGGGCAGTGAGCGCCAGTGGGATCTGAGCCAGCTGTGTCTTTCTGAGAGTCACACGGAGTGGCTGGTCCGCTGGGACGTGCGGTGGGGGGAGGAAGAAGGACACTCCACAAGTGATCCCTGGCTATGCTGTGCCACTCAGAGGGGAGCTGAGTGATAAGAGGTCTCTATGCTCTGCCAGCCTGCGGTTTCCATTAACCATGAGGCTGGCAAATGAGTATTTAAGATGATGTTGCCCAGAGCTGTATAGAAAGAGATTCCTGACAATGGAGCAAAGCCATTTCCCAGGCAGTACAAGGGTGTTGTTCAAGACATGGCAGCATGAGTGAGGTTGCCAAGACCCTGGGGTCAGCAACCAGCGACAGCACTACAGGCCTGGAATAGAACCTCTGCAGTCTCAAGTCACTTCCCTCACTCGTGTGACCCTCTCTGACCACCGCTGGGCATCTCTTCTCTCTTCTCAAAACTGAAAATTGGAACAAAGAAGGGAGACGGAATTCTGAGAGGATCCCGACGGCAAGAAGGAGACTCCCTGCTGCATCATGATGCCCCACCCACTGCATGCAAGCACTCAGAAGAACAATGATAGAAATGGCATCTGAGATTCCAGTGCCCACCAGAGGGCACCACTCGCTATAGCCTTCAGACCTAGGTAGAGGAGCCCCGGGGAAGCCTGGGGTTTCTGTCTGCAGGGTGAGTCCTCAAATCACCAACCTATAGGAAATGCAGCCCACATTCTGTACAGTCAGAGCTGGGACTCTCTCTTTGATCCCAGGAGAAGGAAGATCTGAGGGTGAGGGGTGGAGGTAAGGGGACATCAGGAATGTATTTCTCAGAGGGGCAGTTTGACGCATCTGTGGGCCACATTGGGCCACAATGGTTTGGAGATGGCTGTTCCTGTTCTTTACAGGGCCCTGGACTTGCTTGGTCAACAGAGTTTGCTGTCATCCATCTCTGCAAGCGATGTCATCTGCATGACTGCTGAGCTGTGATGGAATCCCCGCTCCTGCATGGCCATCTGGGATAATGGTCCCAGAGCTAAGAGGGAGTGCCACCTAGCAGAGCCCAGGAGAGCCTCCACTGCCCCCACAGAGAGAAATGCCCAGCCAAGGGGACTGCTACAATCCAGAGAGCCTGCCATTTGTTCTTAACAGTTCTGGGGATTGAGACAAGGTTTGTAGGAGAGTATGGTACAATAATGCCACACACTCCAGCCCAAACCCAGGCTGGGGGCTCCTCTGGCTAATGGCTGGTCGTAGCTTAAATATTTGCTCCTCTCCTGAACCTTGATGACCTCCCAAGCTTCCACAGCCAAGACCAGCCTGCAGAGAAGCGGGCTCCATGGCAACGGGGCATGTGGAACAAGATAGATGTCAGGATCCAGGAGGGCTGCTGAGGCCGAGACAGGTCAGGCCAAGTCCCCACCACTTGGAATTCATGGACACTTCATGTTAACTAAAGGCATATGAAATGAGGCTTTAGGTTACAGTCTCTTATGGCTGGCTTGTGCACACAGGATATGCCTGAGATGGCTGAAGGCTTGCTTGCTTTTCAGAGGGCAGGAAGCCACGGTGCCCTGCTATCACAGTGGGCTCACTCTTCACCTAGCCTTGTGACAGTGGGTATATGTTTTCCCTCTACAGACCAGGGTACTTGGTGAGGAACCCTATAGAGAGATCCGAGGGCGAGTGCAGAGATGGATGAGCCCGATAACTTTTTATCTCCCATCCCTGCAGCTCCTTTCTCCTCTGAGAAGTCTCCTCTGTCCTGGCACCGTGTCCCTCTGTCCTTCTTTCTCTACCATTCTCACTCTTCAGGTTCCGGGCCAGAGAGGAGTCTGGGCACCTCTGCCAGGCTGGGAGGAAGAGAAGTTTCTAAATCCATCACTGGCCCCACATGCAGCTGGCTCTGGCACAGATGCAGCCCATCGCTGCCAAGCCAGCTCCCCACGGAGAGGCCCCACCAGGAGGGTAGGCACAATGCCACTTCTGAGAACAGGCCTGGTCAGGCACCAGCTCCTGGGGCTGTGAGATGAGGCAGTGTTAACATTCAGCAAGCATCGGAGGCAAAGTCACAGACTTCTTTGCCAGTGCTGGCATCAGGGTCTGGATGGGGATTTGTTCTATGCCAGTGAGCCCAGCCCTGGGGGCTGAGGACACAGGGCACAGTGGCTGACTACTGAGGCACAGGGGACATGTGGGTTGAGTGTGATCTACCAGAGAGCTCCAGGGACCCTCTCATGGGACCCTCTGTGTAGCCAAGAGATGCTGACCTTGACTCCAGCTGAGTGGGGGTAGGGTATACTCAGACAGGGTAAGGCCCAACAGCTCCCACACTCTTGGGGACATGCCTATGTCCAAGCCCGGGATTAGGCGTGACAGCCGGGATGCTATATTTGGATGCTGCCATCCAGGGTTGCTGTTGTCCTTACAAAGCACGCGATGGTAGCTGGGAGGAGGGGGCTGTCTCCTCCAGTCTACCCTCCATCCCAGCTTCCAGGCAGCTATCCAAAGCTCGCCTCTCCCCATCCCTTTCTTCCCAAGAAACTGTGACTCTTCCGGCAGCCAGCGAACTTACGGGGCCTCTCTGCCAGGCTTCCTGAATATGTCCTTGAGCTGTCCCTCCCTGCTGTGCAACTTATCACACAGGTTACCAAATCACTGGACCACGTATGTCCCTCCTGTCCTAGCCCAACCTCTTTCAGGGGTTTAGAGAAAGGGAAGGATCTGGAACATTCTACTCCTGTAGTGTCCACTCTCAATGCGACGTTGCAATAGCAGGTTAGTGTTCACAAAGCCTCCGTGTTTGCAGCTTTAAATGGGTCAAGGCGGTGGCCAGCAGCTTGGACTGACAACCTCCACTGAGGGCCCCTGAATGCTACCTGTGACACAGCCTTCTGCCTCTTGCTAATTCACGGGTCACTGAGACATGCCAGCCGGTGAGATCACTTCTCCCAGGACTTGGCACCCGATTGGCCGCCACAGATGTAAGGAGCGTTCATTGTCAGGTGTGTAAGATGCCAGACCACCGTGAAGGACATGGGACAGGATGTGCATCAAGAGTTGTCAATTTAGCCGGGCGTGGTGGCGCACGCCTTTAATCCCAGCACTCGGGAGGCAGAGGCAGGCGGATTTCTGAGTTCGAGGCCAGCCTGGTCTACAAAGTGAGTCCCAGGACAGCCAGGGCTACACAGAGAAACCCTGTCTTGAAAACAAAACAAAACAAAACAAAAAACAAAACAAACAAACAAAAAAAGAGTTGTCAATCTATAGTGAGAAAGGAAGCATTGAGGCAGGAACCTACCGGTGCTCGCTGTCCCTGCCTGCAGGAACCCTGACTAACTGGATGGAGGGACTGTCCTTGACTCCAGTTGAAATCTAGGACATGAGACAGGGAGGAAGTTACACCTGAGAGAAACAGGAAGGGACTTGAAGTTGAAGCCCCCCTGAAGAAGGGACAGTGGCTATGGCTTCTCTGTGGCCTTTAACTTCCTGTCTTGACTTTGCTCCAGGTGGTGTGGGCTGGATGCTAGTTATGAGGTGATGGGGTCCATTCCTACCTGCTATTGGGTTAGACCCCAAGGAAGAACATGGGTTCCTCTAAGGGGATACAGTTCTAGGAGGGCAAAGAAGGCCCTGTCCTGCTTAGTCCTTGGTGGCCAGCACCACTGGCCACGCACCTGTCACATTTCCAGCATATAACTACTGAGCGGAGGCAGTCACTTGTCTTAAAGCCTTCTCTCAAATATTAGACCCTTAACTAACTTGTCAACAGATACCCTCTCCAAACGGGATGTTAGCCATGCCACACTGGCAGCCCAGCCCCTGCAAAGGTCTCTGTCTCTTCAGCCTTTGAACACGCTAGGCACGGTGTGGCAGCTACTGTCCCCACTGGAAGGGAGAAGCCAACAGCTTCAAGGAATGTCTCCATTATTCAAAACCATCCTGGCTGTAAGCCTGGGCCATAGAATAGCTGCTATATACCCAAACCTACAGAACCTCTGACTCACCTGGCCTGGGGGGTTTACTCCCACCCAGGACCAGATGCAGAAGGGGACTCAGGTGACCCTGTTCTTTATCCACAATTGGCCTGTATGCAGCTACCGGGCTCTGCTTGCACCTCCCACTTGACTGTGTCTCCAGGGAGGAGTCTTTTGAAATGCTGCCACCCCTTGGGTCCTGGAGTCATAAAGACCAGGCAGAGCTTCCACTGTGTCAAAGCCCCAGGTGGCCAGGCCTGGTTCCATGTGACAGCAATGGTGGCACGCCAGTCTGCAGAGGGAAATTATCCTCAGACCTAGGGAGTGGCAAAGGTTAGCTCCTGGCACCATGGTGTCAGCTGACAGTCATTGCAACATCCAACCAGGAAATGTTTTTTTTTACAAAGTGAAAGGTCAGAAGGAAAAACAGACCATCTGGAAGAATGCATGCAGAGAGAGGGCATAGCGGCTAGGAGTGAAAAGGGGTGTAAATGTGGTCAAAGGATGGGTGGGACACAGTTTCTGCAAACAGCAAGAGGTGGAAGAAGGTGTTAGATTTGCAGAGTCTATTAGGACACTATCCATCCTTCAAAGGCCAGACCTAGGAGCTGCTACACAGGCTGATGTCCCCATAGTTGAAGGGAAGCCCCCATCATAAGGTTTCACCAACACTCTAAGCTGAAAATTAGACTTCCAGCCACATATCCATCAACCAGCCAGTCAATCAACTGTAATTGCTCCACCTTCTCACCTAACATTGACACAAAAGACAACGGAACCCAGGGAGAGGAACTTCAGGGAACACACGTGAAGGCGGCAGGAAGCACCTTAGGCAATCTGAATTCTGTGAATGTCTTAAACGCACAGCTCATTTTTAATAATGGATTGAATTGTGAGAATCTGTACTGAAGGGAATGAGGGCGTTAAAAAAATAATAAGACACATGTAAATTAACAACCCATCTGCAAAGCGAACAAAAGCCAGATCTGAGCCAGGGTTGCCAGGATGAGATGCCAACTCGATGATATGACTGTCCAAGAAAGACACAGTAAAACAGTCAAACCAAATAGACAAGACAGAGGGAGGGGTGGATTTTAAAACATATAACTGCAGGCAGTGAGGAGTGAGTGGGAGCGGGGGAAGAGAGATGTAGGGAGAGAGGAAGGGAGGGAGAAGGGGGGGTGGAATCAGAAATTGCTGCTTTCATGGAGAGGGACACAACTTGTATGGATTGACAAGAAAATAAACACAAGCATGCAAATGTGTGTGTGTGTCACACATCTGGGTTGACTGGGTGGAAAATAGCTTATCAATATTACAGTCTCACTTAAGAAGGGAAAACATATTATATCTCAACAATAGGGGGAAACAGTGTAGAAAGAGGGGAAACACCTAAGAAGAGGAAAGGTGGAGTGTCTGAGGGAACAAAGAACGCGCATCCCTCTCCTCACAGATGCCTTTGAAAGGAGACTCGTTACCGTCCACCATGGAGGCAATTGTGCAGGAGAAATACTGAAAACAGGAACACAGAGGACCATCAAAGAGCCAGCAGCTGAAATGTCCGCTGCAATGTCAGTAGGAGACTAAGCATCACCTGAAGCTGAAGCTAACGATATTCTGTGCTAAGGAGAGTTAGGCGGCAGCCTTGACAGCACCAGGTCACACCGTGGCGTGCCCAGAACAGAGAGGGAATGCGCATGCAGATCCCTGATAGAAAAGTAAGACAGAAAATTATTCTTAAAAGTATTAGAATTGGAGACTCTATACCCATCATTATGTCCAGAAAACGGAGCTGCCCAGCACAGGGACCAGAGCTCATTGGGTAAAGTGTTTAAGTTCCAAAAGTTCCTTAAGAGAAAAATGAAGCTTCAAAATATACCCAGGGAAGGCTGTTGCTGTGTGGTGCCACACTGAGCGCTGCCCACAGAGGGTTGCTAAGGTTCCATGCTGCCTGCCTGCCTCTGAGAAAGACCCCTCCCCCAGTAATGGATGAAGGGGGAAATTTGGGGAGATTTTGAATTCTGGCCTGAGGATGGGTGGAGTGACAGAGCATGTGGAGGGACACTAGCTATGACCTCCGCCTACCCAGCTATCCCCCACAACACACAAGATGCGGCACCAGGCGCATGTGTTCGTCTTGCTCACCACAGAGCCTCGGAAGGCAGCCCTGGAGGAGGCTCTCGGAAGCCCAGTGTGAACACCTGGCTGTTTCAGTCTGCATAGCCTGGATGGCTCAGGAATGGTCTGGGCCAGGGCCAGGAAACAATGTGTCCACAGAGAAGTGGTATCCAGTTACATCACTGGATGCATTCCACCTGCTTGCCTTCCACATGATAGGAACTGTTGTGGTGTCCCACTTCTGAACTTTTACTTTTGAACACATTGTATGGCAGCATCCTGCCTCTGAGGTTTTAAAACGGCAAATGGAAATGACAACAGCCCACTGGAATGGCCACCATGCCTTGGGGTGCTACTCCCCTAGCTGTATCCCCCACAAGGAAGATGCCCAGGAATTGGGACAAAGGGGAGTCAAAAAACGATGCAGTGGCTATTGGACATAAAGGAGTGGCTGTCATCACCCCCTTCAATAACCTCCCTGGTGGTGGAGGAAGGAAATAGGGTCTTTCCCCCACCTCCGCCCCCCACCTTCCTATCCAAGCAGGCTGGATCCACAGATCTTTGGCTCTGAGAATCTTTGATGGGACTCACCTTGGGGCAGGCATTCAGTGTGCAGCTAGCTGATCCCAACTGAAATGGCTTCCTGCAAACTCTCAAAATGAAGACAGTTCCTTCAGTGTGTGGAGTACAGCGAGAGGGGCAGTTGCTAAGATGGCCCTGGGTGGATCCAGTGGAAAAAAGACAGCATTTTCAACAAATGGTGCTGGCACAACTGGCGGCTATCATGCAGAAGAATGAGAATCGATNCATTCTTATCTCCTTGTACAAAGCTCAAGTCTAAATGGATCAAAGACCTCCACATAAAACCAGAGACACTGAAATTGATAGAGGAGAAAGTGGGGAAAAACCTCGAAGATATGGGCACAGGGAAAAAATTCCTCAACAGAACACCAATGGCTTGTGCTGTAAAATCAAGAATTGACAAATGGGACCTCATAAAATTGCAAAGCTTCTGTAAGGCAAAAGACACTGTCAACAAGACAAAAAGGCCACCAACAGATTGGGAAAGGATTTTTACCAATCCTAAATCTGATAGAGGACTAATATCCAATATATACAAAGAGCTCAAGAAGCTGGACTCCAGAAACTCAAAAAACCCCATTAAAAAATGGGGTACAGAGCTAAATAAAGAATTCTCAACTGAGGAATATCGAATGGCTGAGAAACACCTGAAAAAATGTTCAACATCCTTAGCCATCAGGGAAATGCAAATCAAAACAACCCTGAGATTCCATCTCACACCAGTCAGAATGGCTAAGATTAAAAATTCACTGCTTGTGGACGTTGTACATCGTGGTGCGGAGCCTAGTGCGCACCACGATGTACAACGTCCACAAGCAGTGAAAGGATGGACTATCCAGAGACTACCCCATTCGGGAATCCATCCCATCATCAGCCACCAAACCTAGATACTAATGCTCATGCCACAAGATTCTGCTGATATTTCGGCCTCTCGTGAGGCTATACCAGTACCTGGCAAACACAGAAGTGGAGGCTCACAGTCAGCTATTGGATGGAGCACAGGGCCCCCAATGGAGGAGCTAGAGAAAGTACCCAAGGAGCTGAAGGGGTCTGCAACCCTATAGGTGGAACAATAATATGAACTAACCAGTACCCCCTGAGCTTGTGTCTCTAGCTGCATATGTAGCAGAAGATGGCCTAATCGGCCATCACTGGAAATAGAGGCCCCTTGGTCTTGCAAACTTTATATGACCCAGCACAAGGGAAGGCCTGGGCCAAGTAATGGGAGTGGGTGGGTAGGGGAGCAGGGGCGGGGGGGGGGNAATAGGGAACTTCCGGGATAGCATTTGAAATGTAAATTAAAAAAAAAAAAAAAAAAGATGGCCCTGGGTGGGCAGACTGTGAGCAGCTGACTTCAGCTTGGTACTTGCGTTTTATGCTCTGTAACACATCACCAGCTATTTCTACAGCTCCAACTAATTGTCACCTTGAAGGCAGGTAAGGGTTTTTCCATGACCTTTATTTACTTGCTAAAGGGAAGGAAGCACAGTCAGAAAGAGTGTATGGTGGTGGGCAGGGAGTAGCCTTGGCCCAGGCAGTGCCTGCTTTAGATCCTGGAACACTTGATCTCCAAAGGTACCCAGCCATTGGTCCTACTAGGCCAGGAAGCTCTTCCAGTTTCCCACCATCACACTTGAGGTCATCAGTCCCATAGCCACCAGGCTCTGCACAAGTGTGACCTCAGGTCTCACTTGGCACATGACAAGTTCCAGGGTGGGTGCCTCTGTGGGTACATTGCCATGGTAAATGAGGTAGCACCATGGTGGCAGGGTAGGGGGATGCAGGCCAGTAGGTTGCCTTCTGTGCCAGGCTCCTGGCAACATGGCTGCCCTATAGAGTATGGAGGGGTATACCCCTCTATTCTGTGACGCAGGCAAGCAGACATGCACCCAGAGAAGCTTGTGCCTGCCTGTTGTTTTAGAACCGTTGGAAATCTAAGAAGCAGCTTTGCTCTCGGTTCCTGTTGAACTTCCAAACATAGGCACCTCCTCCAGACCACTAGAAGCCGAGAGCTTCCTGCCTCGGCTGTGTGTTCCAGCCATAGTATGGCAGCCATTAGGCCTAAGCAAGACAAATGGGTCATCGCACCCTGCCTAAATCAATTATTTTAAATAGATATGGTAGCTCCTACTCGGATTACAGGATTCTGGGAAGCGTTGCAGTAGGTCTTAGACATTTGTCCATTAACCAATAGCATGACCACCTTTACTCCTAGGGTCCCAGGAAGCCCTACCCATAACTCCACAGCTCCTCAGAGAGAATTCATGGCTCAGATTGAGGTCAGCAAGTTAGAGCTCCAGCCCTGGGACACAGCCTTGGATCCTCAGCCTCGCAGACTCTGTCTGACAAGTCCTTAGAGAACTGGGCCCTTGGAATGCAGGACAGTGTAAGATCCTAGGAGGGGTGGGGTCAGATGGAGCCTGCATTTACAGATGCTAAAGGATTAATGCAGAGAGCCACCACCTTGTGGGACAAGAAGGTAAACAGTGCTCTGGGGAGCCAGTAAATCCTGGTGACTGAGCCATGGCAGGTGGTGGCCCTGTCTAGATTGGC
Organism: Mus pahari; assembly: GCF_900095145.1. Taxonomy (NCBI): domain Eukaryota; kingdom Metazoa; phylum Chordata; class Mammalia; order Rodentia; family Muridae; genus Mus; species Mus pahari. The sequence continues at coordinate 68,544,825 of NC_034594.1, read as the reverse complement.
ATCTGTCTGTCTTTAACATCTTTCACCTGCCTAAGTTGACATCTCAGAGCCTAAAGTTGTTAGCCAACTGTGCTGGTTGACTCTTGTCAGTTTGAATCTAGGTCATCTGGGAAGAACAACCTTAGCTGAGAAAATGTCTCCATCAGATTTGCCCATAGGCAAGCCTATGGGGGAATTTTCTTGATTAGTGATTGATAGGGAACCCAGTCCACTGTGGGTGGTGTCAACCTGGGCAGGAGGACCTAGGAGGCATAAGAAAGCAAACGGAGAAAGCCACGAGAGGGCAAGCCACTCTGTCGTGGCCCCTGCTTCAGTTCCTGCTTCCGGATTTTGGACTTGGTTGAGTTCCTGTCCTAACTCCCCTGGATGGTGGACCATACACTATAAATTGAAATAAGCTCTTTCCTCTCTGGGGTGTTTTCGGGTTTGCTCTTTATTAAAGCAACAGAAAGCAAAACAGGATTCCAATTTAGTATTTCTCGTGAGGTGGGAAACCAGCCAGTTTCTTTGAAAACACTGACAACAGTACCATACAGTCCAGTCGTTCTATTTCTCAGTTATATAGAAATGAGGTTCACCTGTGCTCACACGTCCTCTGAAACACTAATCACGGCAGCGGAGAAGCAGAGAGAGGCTAACTGTCCATCATTGGATGACTGAGTAAATACAACATCTCTCTCTCTCTCTCTCTCTCTCTCTCTCTCTCTCTCTCTCTCTCTCTCTCTCTCTGTGTGTGTGTGTGTGTGTGTTCAGCCATCAGGAAGAAGTAAGGACTGCCACTTTTGACAGGGACAGAAATGAATTCTTTAGTGAGGGAAGCCAGGCACAGAAAGAGAAACACATGACCTCACACATACATAGGATCAAACACACTGGCCAACAAGACAGATGAGAACAGGGGCTCGTGATCAAATAGTGGGCAGACAGGGCAGGGAGGAATGGGGAGAGGTTGGAATTAAGTAACTGAGAGGAACAAGGAAAGCTGGCCTGAGGTTGCAGAGAGAGAGAGAGAGAGACAGAGACAGAGAGAGAGACAGAGACAGAGACAGAGACACAGAGAGACAGACACAGACACAGTCACAGACACAGAGTGCCCACAGTACTGTTTAAAGAGAGGGAGGAGTGGTTTTGAATGTTCTCAATGTAAGCTGTAAGGATAAATGTTTGTAACAGGATGTTTAACCTGACTTTAAACATTACACAAAGTGCATGTATATCCAATGTCACACGGTGCCCATCTGGTGTGTACAATCCCTGTATGTTTTTATGTACTAGTTTAAAAATTAGGTTAGGGCAGACAAGATGGCTCAGTGGGTGAAAGTCCTTGCTACCAAGTCTGATGGCCCGAGTTCAATTACCGGGACAGGAAAGGTAGGAAGAGAGAACCAGTTCCAGAAAGTTGACCTCTGACCTCTATAAATGGGTTATGGCATATTTGCTCCACACACAGTAATAGTGAAAAATAAAAATGTTAAAGTAGGCTAAAAAGAAACAAAGTGTCTACTCTCTAGCTGGATCTGGAAACTTCCAGATCCTTCTCTGGCTTTTGCCTTCTCTCTCTCCCCATACCGGCAGTGAGTTCCCCAGGACACTTTTTTCCATGTTCTTTCTAACTTCCCCAGTTAGGTAAGATTCCTGGTTAATACACCAGCTGATATTATGTCCCCATTAGCAGACCCGGGCTGTGGTTTAATGAGATAACTCCAGTAATGACAGGTTTCAGCCCAGCACATGGCGAGGTCATGCACTTTGCGGGGTCTTGCTGGGTACTGCTGACCCAGAAATGCCCTGTGCTGCCCTCAAGGACTCTGGGTAATCTTGAGCCTCTCTTCCAACAGGCATTCTGACAGATCCCCACCCCAGGAGAAAATGGATGAGAAGCAGATCTGTGGGGGTCACAGTCAACGTGGAGGGCGGCTGTGGAGTCCTGGGCCAGTGTGAGGACCAGGCTCTCGGGTACCTTTGTTACACACCTTGCTAGGTACTCCTTTGCAGCACTCAGGGCAGAGTTGAGAGGATGGCCACAAGTTCAAGGCCAGCCATATGTAGGATGTTCCATGTCAGCTTGGACTACAGAATATCAAAAACAAAACAAAACAAAACAAAAACAAAAACAAAACAAAACTCAAAACTGCTGCATACCATGAGCATGCAAAACTCAAATCTGGCTGGTTTGAAATCATCCCAATTCTCCCAGTCCAGTCTCTGTGTCCTCTAAAGGGTTAGGGTTAGGGTTAGGGTTAGGGTGGAGGACAGACTTTGTAATAAGTGAAACAATCAAGGAAAAAATACAATTTGATTTCTTCTTCGTATATGTAGGGACGTGCTCCAACCTGGCATGGGTGTAGCTGCAACCCAGCAGGACTACAAAAGCTCAAAGAAAATCCAGTGTTAAACTCAGACATGAGGAAGAGTGACAAATCTGAGCTTTCTTTCTTTCTTTCTTTCTTTCTTTCTTTCTTTCTTTCTTTCTTTCTTTCTTTCTTTCTTTCTTTCTTTTAATGCATATTGCAGAGCAATGAGACAGACATTCACCACAGGAAGTGAGTGGGAATAGAGAACGAGGAAAAGGGTGGGGGCAGGGGAGAGCTCTAACTTCACCCAGTGTATCCACACAGCCAGGCCTGGGACCCATCTAGAAAATCAAACACTAGACTGGATACTGTTGGGGGGATTTGGAGAGAATGGGTAGCATACACCATCAAGAGAATGGGAGGTGAATGGGCCTTACCGGGTCCATGGGAAGAAATTCAATCCTGAGACTTACGAATCCACCAATATGCAAGCCCTATTGATTAGATTCTCAGTCTGCTGCCTGCCCCGCAGAGTCTGCCAAATTCACCAACTGTAAAGGTCAATTCTTTCATGTGTGCATGTTTGTGTGCATGTGCCACATGTGTAAGGGTCTCTGAGGAGGCCAAAAAAGGTGTCAGATCCCCTGAGACTGGAATTGCAGGCAGCTCTGAGTAGATGTTGTGCATCTGAACCCTCAAGAAGAACAAGTGCTTAACCACATACCACCCCTCAAGCCCTCCAGTTCTTTAAGAACTTATTTTTGTTCTGGCGGTGTCTATGTCTCGGTGCCCGCGTGAACCTGTATGCTTGCCCACACACAGAGGCTTAAACAGACAGCGCGAGTCTCCCTCTAGTGCTCTTCCTTTGTCCCTTTGAGGCAGGGTCTCTCATAGAGCCTGTTTTTCCCAACAGCTAAGCCAGTAGCCAGCTAACCCCAGCAAGTCCCCTGTCTCTGTTTCTTTCACCACTGTGGTTACAGGTGTGTACAGCTGTGTGTGTGTGTGTGTGTGTGTGTGTGTGTGTGTTAGGGAAGTCCTGGAAATCCAAAATCAGGTCCTAACACTTGCCCAGCGAGCACTTTTACCCACTGAGCCAACTCTCCAGCCTCATAAGCCAGTTCTTTTTTTTTTTGTTTTTTTTTTGTTTTTTTTCAAGTCAGGGTTTCTCTGTGTAGTCCTGGCTGTCCTGGAACTCACTCTGTAGACCAGGCTGGTCTTGAACTCAGAAATCCTCCTGCCTCTGCCTCCCAAGTCCTGGGATTAAAGGTGTGCGCCACCACGCCCGGCATAAGCCAGTTCTTAAAGTCCCTATAAAGAGGGGCTACCTATGTTTTTTTGCTAACCCTGTGTGGTTATACTGGTTCCATGTAATCCAGTGTCTGAATGTGTACGCACATGTTTGTATGTATGTGCATAATATGGGGTTGTATATGTCTGGACTCTAATATGCGTATCTGAGTTCCTAAATTTCCTACCCTTATAGAAGCAATGGGGCCTCATTGGAGAAGTGGCTGATTCCCAGCCTGGGACTTAAAGATAAACTTGGGAAGTCAAGGAGGTGCTCAGATGAGGACCAACTGTGTCAAAGAACATTTTGAAAGTCATGCAATGCAAGGACCTGAACAAACTCAGGGAGCTCTGGATTAACCCTGTCCACCTGGGGAATCCAGAATGCTCTGGCAGCCAGGCTCATGTCTTCAGTTCCACCTGCAATTTAACTCCCTTTCACCACGGAATGCAGCAGACTCACAGGACCCAGAGGTGAAGGCAGGGATGTGACTAGGGCATAGACCTGGAGCTTGCAGGCCGGAGATGACCTGCTGAGGTGCTGTGGTGCTGTGATGTGGACCCTCCCTGCTGTGCAACCCAGAGGCTCTGACCATGGTCACTTCTCCTCGGCCTGGTGCTAACCATTCCTCTTTTCCATCTACAGCCCACAGTCTCTGTTCTTCAGAGCATCCTTATGTCGCCCTGTCCACGCCCGTCATCCTGCCAGGCTTCACCTTGCTGTCATTCTGCAAAGGTGAGCAGTCACTGAGCTATGGGGGTAAGCAGTGAGTGCTTTCCCTCAGGGCCCTACTGTGTCTTCCCTAGATCCTAATAAATGCAACATTCATTTAAATACGAACTGCTCAGCTGAGGCTGAAAGCCAATTAGCCCTAAGAACAGGCTGTTCTGATTTTAACAACCTGTCCCTTCTCCTTTTCCAACTTCTGATTCATTCCTCAGCTTAGCGGAGGAGGCCAGATGTCTCCAAGCAGAGTAAGGAGAGGTTGGATGAGAACCCCGACTGAGCCCCACTATACCCTGAGCGGTTTGTCTGGGGGCGGGGTGCAGGGGCTCAGGCAACTCGTGCTGTGATGATTGCTTGTTGTTGTTTTAAGATTGATTGATTGATTTTATGCATATGAGTACACCACCATTGCTCTTTTCAGACACACCAGAAGAGGGCACCAGACCCTATTACAGATGGTTGTGAGCCACCATGTAGCTGCTGGGAACTGAACTCAGGATTTCTAGAAGAGCAGTCGGTGTTCTTAACCACTGAGCCGTCTCTCCAGCCCCTATGATGATTGGTTTTAACTGTCAACCTCATACAACCTAGAATCACCTGGGAACAGAGTCTTAATTGAGGCTGGATGAAGTGTGTGTGTGTGTGTGTGTGTGTGTGTGTGTGTGTGTAGATTATCTGGGTTGTTAATTGATGTAGGAAGACCCCGCCCACTGTGGGTGGCATTATTCTCTAGGCAGGAGGTCCTGAACTGTGTAAGAGTGGAAAAAATTGAGTCAAGCACAAGTAAGCAAGTGAGCATGGATGTGTCCATTTCTCTCTGCTCTGACTGGATCTGATGTGGCTAAGATGTGACATTCACTTAACTTCCCGTAGTGATCCCTGTAACCTGGAACTGTAAGCAGAATCTCCCTAAGTTGCTTTTTTTTTGTCAGGTTATTTTATCACAGCAATACCTAAATAAATAAAAATAAAACTAATTTTTTTCATTTTAGAGACTGTCTTCAACAAGCGTGTGTGGACCATAGACTCTGCTGTGGCAAAGGCTCTCACAGAAAAGAAGGCAAAGGCTCAGTCCGCAGAGGGCAGGGAAGGACAAGGTCACTGACCTCACTTAGCAAGAGAGGAGAGGCAAGGGGGGCCTGAGGGGTGAGGTAAGTCTGAACCCAAGCTCATGAGGAAAAGTGGGCCTCACCCTCTCTCAGGGAGCTTCTGGCGCTCAGACGAGAGCTTCATCACAGGAGCCCAGGCTAGACCCGTGCCTTGGAACATCACCATGCACACTCTTTGTGAATGATACTGGCCGCCCCTTTGCCCTGTGGAGATCCTCCCAAGGAACCCTTTCTGTCTTCTTCCTCTTCACCATGGGTCCCCAGGACTCCCTCTCTTTTCTTTCCGGCACTAGAAGAAAGTGCCTGTTATCACAGGGCATCAAGTCTGCACACCTACTATGTGCTGTGCATGGTGATGGAGGAAAACCTTGAAATGTTCCTCAGTCACCCTCAAAAGACACCTGGCAGCTCGTCAGAGCTGGGTCACAGTCGATTCACTGTAAATCTCTTCCTTGTGCTACCAGAGAAAAGTCTACATCAACCTCTGAGCTTCCCGGACTTGTAGCTGGCTAAGACTGTACAGTTTGGAGACCACACAATTCCCCTGAGCTCAGCTGAAGATGGCCGCTCTGCTGTGTGGTGGTAACTGCTGCCTAGGTGACTTCCCAGGGACACAAGGGGCTTCTGGTGATGACACTGACTTCCCATGACCTGTAGATGTCAAGGGTCTGGGTCTGGAAAGTAGGTTTGGCATCTCTACCTTCATATTTCATCTGTCTCCTTTGCTGTCTCAAACGCTGGGTCAATTTCCTCTTAGCTCTACACATGGATGGTATGCAGATCATTTGAAAAGCGTTTTGTCCAGGCCATGGTACAGCGTGAACTTAACTGAGATTTGCCTGGCTGTTGACTGCCCTTTTGAGGCTACCCTGATTAGAAGCTAGGAAAGACGAAGTAAACAAGGAAGAGGAGGAGGAGGAAGAGGAGGAGGAGGAGGAGGAGGAGGAGGAGGCAGCATCAGCATCAGGGTTATCTGAGTTTCTAGAGCAGCTTGCTGGTTCCCAGAAAAGACATGAGCATCCCCACCCCTTATCATATCGGTCTCTCTCTTTGTTGACATTCCTTTCCTGACTCCCTGGACTGAAGAAGCTGATCCCTTTTTTTCCTGTTCCATGGCTAAGAGTCAAAGACTCTCTTCATCTCTAATGCTCTTCTCTTGAACACTTTTTGTCTGAGAACTGAGCTTCTAGACCTGGGTTCTGTAACACTCTAACTCCAGATGAAGCTGACAGCACACACACACACACTCATACACACACTCATATACATACACGCACACATACACATGCACACACACTCATATACACATGCATACATATACTTGCACACACATTCACACATATGCACACATACATGAACACAAACACATATATAAAGGCATACAAACATTCATGTGTGCACACTCACACACACATGCACACACTCACATGCATACACACACTCATATGCACAGATGCATGCACATGTGCGTGCGCGCACACGTGTGTACACACACACACACACACACACACACACACACACACACACACACACTGTAGCTCCATGATGCTCCCAACCCCTCACAATGAAGTAGAAATGAAGCCTAGAAAATTTGTTTTGGACAGGTTAAGCTTTGAGCCTTGCTCCTGCTGGTGGAAGGGCTCTACCAGGGAGAACCTCCGAGCCTGATGTGGGGTCCCTAGGGCCCGAGAGACAGTGAAAAAACACTGTAGTAGGAAGAAGGAAGGACCTTTGGGTTGAAGGACCAGGTCTCATGGGAGAAAGGTCCAGTGGGTACCACCCTTGGTGGCGCTGTGGGCCACCCCTTCAGTGACAGCCTGCCCCTGCAGTTCTGTGGCCTGGGCAGGGTGGGCTGGGCAGAGAGATGGGGAGGAGCTCTGGCTTGACAGCAGGATGGAAGGAGCCAGCAGGGAGGTCCCTGAAGGCCTGGCTTCTGTCACAAGACAATCACTCAGGGTTCTGGCACTGAACAGGGCTCAACTGTCCTCAGGTGCCTACACTTGGTTGCTATATGGGTATCTAATCTGAACCCTTCATTTCCTGCTCCCCTGACACCCATGGCTACCCGGACAACCATCGAAGACACAGCTCCTCCCACTCACGTGCTCATAAACATCTGCCAATGACTGGGACTCCCTTTCCCCTCCATCCTGTCCCTTTAGACTCTGGCTTTCCCCCAGACCCAGGAGCCTGATGCCCCAATATAAAGGAGAGGGCGTGTCTCCCAGCCTCCTCCTCTCCTGACAGGACTCACCGTATGGTCTTTCCCCAGTCACACCATAGCGTCTTCCCGATAGTCTCCATGCTCTCCTTGAAGCGGCTGAGGCACAGCTCCTGGATGAGAGTCCCATAGTCAGGGTCCCGGCAGGCAGTGACCATGAAGAGATGGTGAGCTGTAAAAAAAAAAAAAAAAAAAAAAAAAAAAACCATACAGGGGCTGTTACCTACTGGCTCTCTCTCATTGCCTCTGTGGCCTCTCCCATTGCTTCCTGCCTCCATTCCAGCCCATCCCAGGGCCCCAGAAATGTGTGTCTGTGTTATCAGGAGATAACACCTGTCTGAGTTTCATTCTGTTGTGATAAAAGCAACTCAGGGAAGAAGGAACTTAACACAGGTGGTCACATGGCATCCACAGACAAGACCAGGGAAAGGTGAATGCATACGTGTTCATTTGCTTGTGCTCTACTCAGTTTCTCCATTCTGACACAGTTGCGGACCCTCTGCCTAGGGGATGGTGCTGCCCACAGTGGAGTTAAGACAACCTCCCACAGACATGCCCACGGGCCAACCCAATGTAGAAGAGATCCCCTTCTCAGGTAATTCTATGCTGTGTCAGGTTGATAACCAAAACTAACTATTCCGTGCTTTGAAAAGGCAGCAGGCACAACTGGCTGGGATTGAGCCTAGGCCTGCTGACTCCCAAACAAGGGCTGACCTGAGTCAGGTAGTGATCTAAATACGACAGGAGGAACCACTGCGGCTCCAGGATGGATTGTAGGAGACCATCCTGGCCCACCTTGTTAATTTAGCACCTAGAGGTGTACCACATGACCCAGCCCTGGGCATTTTACCTATGCCTGGGTGTTTAGCAACCCTAAACCAAGTTGGTGAATTGCAATATTGAACTGTGTCTTTCCTCTTTTGTCAGATGAAAATATGAGATCAAAAAATAATCCCCGAAGCTCCGCACTGCACGAACTCGAAGGTGAACTATTTCCCTGGAACAGAACGCTAGCTGTGATCGATGTGAACTGGTGGAGAGGGCTTCTTTCTCTGGTTCCTGTCCTCATGTCTGCCTGATCTCTTTGGGTGGAAAGCCCATCCTGGCCTCTGCGAGGGGAAGCTGAGGGTACAGTCATCACATCCTTTGCTCAGAGTCTGGCTGCTTAGCCTCCATCCCTCCCTCTCCTAGACCATGCTGGGCACCTTCTCCTGATGGGGTTCAGCTCCATTCACCAGCCTACTCCTTATTCCTAGAAGAGACTCAGTACAGGGCTCTAGTACTGCATAGGGCACTGTGGGAGCCTTGCTGGTCCTTAGAAGAGGGACAGGGGAAAGTCTAGTCTAGTTTAACATCCTGTCTCATGAGATTATCAAGTTGTTCCTCACTGCTCACTGCAGCAATGGGCAGAGTGACCCAAGGACTGAGCCCAGGTCCCAGGCTCAGGAACATGGCCTGGAGAGGTTGGAGATGCAGGTCCTGTAGGCTCCAGACAGCACAGGGGAGCCAGAGCTGGGCTCTTCAGAACTCTTAACTCTCTCATGTTCTATTGAAGGGTGGTTGTATCACGACTATCTATTTACGGATGAGAAAACCGAGGCCTCACATGAGAAAAGAGTTGAAGTGTCAGCGCCAGAGGTGGTGCAGACCAGAGCGGAACTTGGTCCTAGCTCTCATAGCCCAAGGTGTAGCTCTGGTGCTGCCTAGCTTGAGATGAGACCCTAGAGTAGTTTGGAGTGAAGTCAAAGGGCAAGGCCTGTCCTTTGAGGTTGTCATGGTGGGGCAGGTAGGAGACAGAGAGGGTGGGGAACAAAGGGACTGGAGGGCACCACCCAGTGCCACCCACAGTGCAGCCAGGAAGGAGACATGACTGGGTGGACCGTTGGAAGGATACAGATCTGGCATCTGCCAGCCCAGACCTCGATACTGAGGCCATGGACACAACAGAGGCACTGAGTAGCTCACAGAGAGCCAGAGGTTTCAAGTTGGGAGGAGAACAGAAGGAGAAAGAGTCCTGATCATTGGAACAGACCATCAGCTGCCTGACCAGGGCAGATGAACCCCAGGGGACAGGAGATGTCCATGGGGCTAGAGCCCAGCTATGCTGCAGAAACTGGAGCATCCCCTAGAAAGAGATCTTGACATTCATGTGCTTGACCCATCATGGTCTGGACCTGAGTCTGGACAGGGTGCCCAGCATGGTTAGAGCCAGTGTTTCTGAAGCCAGGGCAGTAAGTCACAGAGCAGAACTTCACCATAGTGGCGCACAGTGAATTCCCTGGGCAGTGAGCCGGGCGTGGGGACCATCCTCGTATGGTAATAACAGACTCTGGAGCATGTATCTTGACAGTGAGGCCAAAGCAATGAAACTGAAGCCCTACGTTTAATTAAAAAATAAAAAGCCAAATAGCACACCAGAGCCCTGTCCATGTGGAGCCACGTGAGGCCTGGTGGCAGAGCTCTGCAAACCTGAGCTTGCTCTCACTGCAGGCAGACATGCCACCAGGCTAGTGCCTGCAGGCCTGAGACTCCCCACAGGCATCACTAGCCAACAGGTCGAGACTGGAAAGGGCAGGATACCCTGGGAGGCCAGCCACTCAGGAAGAGGTTGAAGGGGATTGTGTTGGGATGGTAGGCTTGGCACAGATGGCCACAACTCTGAGCTGGGGCTGGTGAGGAAGGGAACTAGGTGCTGGTACACACCAGAGTCCTGAGGACAAAGCTAAGACATAGGGACTTTTAGGAAAAGCTAAGGAGTAGCCATGGGTGGAGACCTGGCCAAGGGAAAGGCTGACAGATGGAAATCGCTCTTGGGAGGCACTCCATAGCCTTCAATGAGAGACCTCCGCTCTTGAGGGGCCATGGAGGGGCTGCTGGAAGTTTTCTGGGCCCAACCTAGAGCCCTAGGAAACACAGAGGACAACAAGGCCCCACCCCCTGCTCCCCAGCGAGTCTCTGTACTTGAACTGCACTTGAACTCACGAAGCAGCCAGTATGTGGATGCTCAGGCCACAAGAATACAGTAAGCGCACCTGGGGACCTTGGAGCCAGCTGTGCACACTTGAGGATCATGTCAGTCACAGTGGAGACTGGGGAAGGGGTAACTCCCCACCCCTGTCCCACCAGGATCCCCTAGAAGCTCTAGAAGTTGGGATGAGACCTCGTGTGAGTCCAAGGGTCCTCTCTCCATTTATCGCCTGTACTTTATGGCTCCTGGCACCCAGACCTGCCTTGCACCTCATATGAGCCCCCCCCCCCATGAACTCCGTGCCCCAAGCTGTCCTCCTCCAGCTGCCCATAGCTGCAGGAAGCCAGCGCGCCCTCCACAGACACAGACACAGCCACATCCGGGGTGCTCAGGGTGAGGGGGCACGACGTTTGCCCTGCTTTCACCTCCCACTCCTTTCTGACTCACACAGGGGCACCCAACAGAGCAGCACATACATTTTCACCAAATGCCTGAGATACCCACACACCACTGCCAGGAAACACAGCTAGGAAAGGAAGCCAGGGTACCTGGGGTCACTGCTGGTGCATGGGACTGGCCAGGCAATGGAGAGGATCAAGAGTGACTTGGCCTTCCTTCCTGTTCTGGGAGAGTCAGTTTTAGGGCAGAGAAGGGGGTGCCTCAGGGAAGGTTATGGGCGCCATGCATTAGAACCCAGTGTGTGCTGATGTAGGCACCAAGGGGATCAGCTAAAGAGATCTGGTGTCTCCAAGTCCCCTGTGAAGGGATCAGGAGATACACACCTGTCCTGCAGAGTCAGTACACAGAAGAGACTGTGCAGAGTCTGTGGAGAAATGGTCCCCAACAGAAAATGGCACTAGGAGGCTGGGGGCCCAGAAGGACCAATCATGTCCCCTCCACACTCCAGGGGAATGCTTCCCCTCACCCCTGCCCACGCCCCCCCCCCACCCTGGCTCCCACACCTACCCCCAGCATTCTGCCTTCAAGACAAAGATCTCCTGGATAGTCTTTGGGCCTCCCTGGTCTAGCTGCAGAGCTGACCCTACCTGACTTGGTCCTTGTACCTCCCATTTTTCTCATATTGCCCCTCCACCTCCCACAGGGGAGACCTGCTATGCTCAGCCCCATCTTCCTTCTGCTGGACTCATGAACTCATCCCTTCCTGCCTTGGAGAGTGTAGAGCCCACATCTGGATTGGGGTCACAGGCAGCTCCACAGGTAGAGAGTAGGTTCATTTTGTAATTGGAAGAACGTCCTAATCTCTCATAAAGAACAAGCAACAACAAACAGTAAGACTGCCCCAAACTTTAAGCTTTGGAGTCAAGAGGACCACTCTGTGCGCAGGCAAATGTAACCACTGAAGACTGCTGCCTTCTGAAACCCAGACAGAGGCAATGCTGCTCTCTCAGCTGCCTGTCAGGACAGGTGTGCCCCTTGGCTGTGTATTCAGAATTCAACATCACTCCTCTGCCCCTTCTCTCTACTACTGGAAAATGCCCCAACTGAGCACACATAGCATCGCACACAGAGAGGAGCCGTCACGCATGGATGACATCAGAGTGCTGGTGCTGGCTGCCATCCTGAATGTGCTTACCACGGAAACTCTGGAGATGTGGGCTCAGGACTTTTCAGCTAGCAGTAACCCCCAAGGGGAACCTCTGTCCTCAGAGGCTCTGAGACTCTAGGGCAATCCTAGCAGATGACAGTGATGCCCAGCAGTAATCAGGCACCCGGGAGCAGCATTGGCATGCCACTACATCAGTGACAGATGGCTCCCACAAAGGAACGGGAGGTGAAGAGAGCAAGGACATCCCGAGAACATGAGGGCAAGCTGAGAACAATCCTCTGCACCATCTCCCAGGTCACACACTAGGTCTTCAGGGCATCTTCCGTCTGTGTGGGTGGCTCTGACATTCCTAGAGCTCATCCTACACAGTCCCAGGAGAACAAAGGGTTTTCATTGTTTGACACTAATGGTGGCACCCCAGTTTTTTTTTTTTTTTTTTTTTTTTTTTAGTCCTTGTATGTAAGTACACAGTAGCTGTCTTCAAAGATCCACCTGCCTTTGTCTTCTGAATATTGGGATTAAATTTCTTTTTTTTTTCTGCCTGGTTTTTTTTTTTTTTTTTTTTTTTTAAGAGCTCTGTCTGGAATCTTTTACCTAGTAGAGGAGGTAAAATGTACATCTTGGCAGCCCAAGGGTCTGTCTCAAGATTAGACCACCTTCTAGCCCACAAAGCATGCCTTAACAAATGTGAAAGAGTCCAGCATTTTCTAGTGTCTTATGGGACCACAGTGAAATAAAACTAGAAATAAGTAACAAAACCAATCTCAGAAACTACACAATCATTCGAACTGAAGAACATACTTTTACATACCTGTCCTGTAGACCAGCTGATATGCTCAACCTCTAGTCTAACTACTTGGGGAGGCAGAGGCAGGTGGATTTCTGTGAGCTCCAGGCCAACAAGGGCTACATAGTGAGGCCTGCTCAAAATAAAAAAAAATAAGTCTATAGTCCACTTTCACTGGTGAGCAGACATGAAAATGGTCAACCAGATACCTATGTAGAATTCAAGCACACACCAAAACCAAGGCGCATCATGACCAAGGTAACCAGGGCTACACAATTGCTCCAGCATGCGAAACCAATGACTGTCACACAACATAGAAACATTCTTTAGGGGCGCCAGAGAGATGGTGCAGCAAGTTCAAATCCCAGCAACCACATACATGGTGGCTCGAAACCATCTATAATGGGATCCAATGCCCTCTTCTGGCATGGCTGAAGACAGCTATGGTGTACTCATATTAAATAAATACATAAATAAATAAATAAATAAATAAATAAATAAATAAATATTTTTAAAAGGGAAGAGAAAAGAAACACGCCGTAGGACAGAAATCACCTGATCACCTCTGTAGATGTGAAAAAGGCCTTCGAGAAAGTTCAGTGTTGCTTCATGAGGGAATTAGGAACATAAGGAGTAGATTGTAATGTGACAAAGGCTGTATACAGAAAACTATGGACAGGAAAAGCAAAAGCATTTCGTCCAATATCAGAACAAGGCAAGTGAGCTCACTCTTCTTTTTTCTGTAACTGCCTGTGGGTATATACACATGACATGTGAAGACGCATGTGTCTAAAGCAAGCACACAGAAGCACACGCAAAAGCACACACATATACACAAGCATGTGCATTTGCGTGTGCACGTGCACACACACATGCACACAGATGTTCATGTATGCAGTGGCTGTGTGTAGAGGGCAGAGGATACACACACACACTCATACACGCACGCACACACACACACACACACACATGTTCATGTATGCAGTGGCTGTGTGTGGAGGGCAGAGGATGCTTGGGATGCTTTCCAGGGACCAGACACTGCACACAACACAAATGCCCCTGAGGGGGGCCCTTCCTGCTGCTCCTGTTCACTATTGCACCTACACTCATAGAGAGGGTGATAAGAGAAAGAAACAAAGATACAAGCAGGAAAGGAAATGTCTGAGCGTCCCTGTTTGCAGCGGACATAGACCTATACTTAAAGACCCGGAGGACTCCCCAGAAAACTCCTAGATCTTACTCATCCATTCAGCAAAGCACCAGGGAGCAAAAGCAACACACGACTCAGTAGCCTTCCTATACACCAACAATCAAAGTCCTATCCCTGAGTCAAAAAAAGAAAGAAAATTTAAAAAGAGAAAGGAATAAATCCAAAAAACAAAACCAACCAAACCAAACCAAGCCAAAAAGGGCCAAAGGACAGACAGACAGGATGTCTTCTACAAGTAGTAAAGAACGGGAAACAGAAAACAAAACCTCAAGTGCAGTTCTTCTGCTTGGTTTTTTGTTTTGTTTTGTTTTTTTTCTGAGACAGGGTTTCTCTGTGTAGCCTTGGCTGTCCTGGAAACTCATTCTGTAGACCAGGCTGGCCTTGAACTCACCGAGATTCACCTGCCCCTGCCTTCTGAATGCTGGGATTAACGGTGTGTGCCACCACGTCCAGCTCCCAAACATGGCTCAAAACCAGAAAAGCAAACAATTCCCAGAGACCACTGATAGAGCCTCATGTCCCACCAGGCTCTGATGAGGGTAGCTCCCTCACAACTGTCCCAAGGGATGTGACCCTGTGCCACCTTCATTCTGGTGAGGAGCCTAGATGATAGGGAGTAGCCAGCCCAAGGTCACCAGTCCGGCAAATGCAATGTGTCCGCCCAGTCCTTGGAAACGTCAGATGCTACCTGGGTCTCAAGGCTGCCAGGAGAAGGAGAGTTAGCCTTCTCCCAGGGATGAGCCCCTTCCTGGTTCTCTAATACAAAGTGGTCCTCCCAAAAACCATATACACATGTAAACAGCAAAATCGAACTCATTAGGTTGTAGTTACATAATTGTGCACCCATGTACATAAACTACACACTCACTCACACACACACACACACACACACGCACACGCACACACACACACGTGTAACAATAATAAAGAAAAGAAAAAACTATCGATTTGAGATAGGGAGGACCTGGAAGGGGTTAGAGGAAGGAAAGAGAAGGGGCAACATGATGTAGTTCTATTTTAATTACAAACATGAAAAACCTTTCAAAGAGATTCAAAGAAGAACCACCATCACGGGACCCCAGAACACCCCAACGATGAGCAGTGGAACGTTCCAGCAATCTAAGACTTAAAAGTGATAGATCACAACGTGGTCCCTGACAAAGTGCAGTTCCACCCACGGAGTAATGGATGGGATGCTGTTCACAGCAGCCAACCCAGAAAATAACGGTTGCTGGTGAGGAGGTTCTGTGCGCCGTAGGCACGAGTGTGGGGTGGTGAGGCTGTGGTGGAAAACAGCACGGTGGCTCCTAAAAGAATCCAAGATAGAATCACCATGGGATGCAGCGTGCAGCAACCCTTCTGAGTGAATATCATAGGGAACTGAAAGAGGCGGGGACCCAAAGAGGTGTTTGCACACCACATGACCAGAGGGAACCAAGAAACGGCTCCACATCTCCCTGGATGGAGAAATGATCCGGAAGTGATATGTCCATACAGTGGAGGCCTCTTTGACCTTCACAAGAAGGAAAACTTGACTCACACTGTAATTTGATTAATCTTGAAAATACATGTGGAAAGTAAACTCCATAGGATTGATTCCATAAGGCACCACTGAAGTCAACATCCAGGTAGAGCATAGGGTGGTGGCTGCCAGGGGCTGGGAGATGAAGGAGGAGGTGTCAGTGTTTAATGCTTTAGGCATTCTGGATGTCTGTCGCTAGGCTGAAGACTCTATGGATGTCCTTAGCACACTTGAAAGTATACTCCAGATGTCCTTTAGGGAACTTGGTTAGTAACTTGACTGGATGTGAAATCAACTAAGAGACTTGCTTCCAGGCAGGTCTGTGTGGGGATTTTTTTTCTGAAAGGGTTAAACTGGAGAAAGAAGTCTCCCCTCAGAGTGAGCAATATTTTCTCGATGTGGCCCAGATACAAAGAGATCTTCAGGAAAGCCGCTTCTTCTTCTTCTTCTTCTTCTTCTTCTTCTTCTTCTTCTTCTTCTTCTTCTTCTTCTTCTTCTTCTTCTTTTTTTTTTTTCGTTTTTTGAGACAGGGTTTCTCTGTGTAGCCCTGGCTGTCCTGGAACTCACTTTGTAGACCAGGCTGGTCTTTAACTCAGAAATCCACCTGCCTCTGCCTCCCAAGTGCTGGGATTAAAGGCATGCACCACCACGCCCAGCAGGAAAGCCACTTCTTGCTTACCTGCCTTCCCTTCTTGCTGGTGTGTGCATCTATGCTGCTGCTGCTGCCTCCGCCACCTCTTCTCTGATTGCCATCTCTCATGGACATCGGCCTCCAGTTTCTTTGACCTTCTACTGTGGACTGAAGACCAGGGGCTGTCCGGGGATGGCCTAGGCCTTCAGTACCAGACTGGGACTGTTGAAGCACCTAGCCTCGTGAACTAAGTAGCTATCGGGTTATCAGTATCTTCGGTATGCAGTCAGCTGTTGCTGCACTACCCAACCCACGTGGAGCACATCAATCTAGCAAGTCCCCTTTCACAGTATGTATTCATTCTACCTGTTCTGCTCCTCTAGAGAGCTGTGACTAAGACAAGCACAATTAAGACTAAAATGTCAAAAGCAACGTGTGGGAAGAGGAGGCAATACTCTAAGTAGGCTGCAGCAGTGACTGGCAGGGCTTATCTGTCTCCTGCACACAAGACTATGGAGAGAAAGAGTGGATATCTCCCAAGTGTGCGGTCTATAAAGTGCACAGATCCAGACAAGTGACGTGAACAAGGACACAGAGGACTAAGGTTTTTAACTTAACACAAGGAGCACCTTATCCACTCGTGTGTGAGAGCTTGCTCCTTCAGTCCCCTGCTTGGCTGAATTTTGTTAAGTTTTTGTCTGTCTTGTGCCTGCTGTCGGTATCTTCAGAGCTTTTCTGTTTGTGGTTTCCTATTTCCTCTTTGACATAGAAAGCATTTGGAAAAACAGCTTTTTAAAGATAGTGGTTGAGGGTTTTAGTCAAATGGCTGGAATCAACAGAAAACTGTGCTGTGGACTGAGTGGCTCATGGCCATTCACAAAAGTCAATGTGTCAGGCTCAGGAGTCACCTCAAGGTCATTCTACATGGGGGGCCATGGCAGATCTGTTGTCCCAGCCGTGGTGTAATAAAAAGCAGTAGTGACTGTCTGGGATCGCTCACCAATGGGACTTTAAAGTCTATTTACCAACTGCTCTCTGTGCCAAAGAGGAACTAAAACCGCAAACAGAAAAGTCTAAAGATGTCACCAGCAGGCACAAGACAGACAAAACCTTGCAGAATTCTGCCAAGCGGAGGACTGAGCATGCTCACTTGCACAAGTGGAGAAGGCATTCAAAGAAAATTGATCAGGTGCTCTTCAGCACTGACTCTTCAGAGGGAAAGGCACAAAGAACACCAGGCGATGCCCGTCCGTCCTGGTCCTGAAACATAACAACACCAGCTCACGAGACCAAGAAGATCCCCACAAATGTGGAAGGAGTTAGAGACAAACCATAGCCTACATGGAACTCCTAGCCGTGCAGTGGACTTATAGCTTTCCAGATGGAGGATATGCTATCCTGAAATGTCTCAGACTAGAGAACAAATGTGCTCTCTTAATCTCTGTGCTGGAGTTTGGACATGGAATGTCCTGATGATGGACGCTGAAGGCCCAGCACGACAGTACCGAGGCGTGGCTTTTGACTCTTGCGGTTGTATTTTAATAGAGTCTTGGGAGGTAATTGTAATGTTGAAGGGAGTAGATCCTGAGGGGCTAGATTCTGCCCCTGGCTCCTTTCCTCCACACCCTGACCTCCTTTCTGCCGTGAGCTGGGAAGCTGTGTGAAATCATGTGTTCCTGCTGCCACCCTCTGCCTACCATAGTCCAGAGATAAGACAACCAAGCGACCAGACTGGAACCTCTAAGAACCCGAGCCAGAATAAACCCCTGCTCTGTTCACTTGATTTTGTCAAGTATTTTGTCCCAGGGGTGAACTGTCGGCTGTGTTGGCTAGTTTGATCTCAATTTGACACAAGTTAGAGTCACTGGAGAAGGGGGAACCTCAAGTGAGAGAATGCTTTACCAGAGTCACCCACAGACAAGCCTGTGGGGCATTTTCCTGATTTCCTAATCGATGTGGAAGTGCCATCTTATTGTGGGCCAGGCCATCCCTGAGTTGTTGATCCTAAGAGTCATAAGAAAATAGTCCATGCAAGCCCTGGAGAGCAAGCCAGTAAAGCAGCACTCCTCCCTGTCCCCTGAACCAGCTCCTGCCTCCAGATTCTTGCCTTGACTTCCATGGATGATGGACTGGACTACAGGGTGTAAGACTAAGCACATCCTTTCCTTTCCATGTGGTTTTTGGTCATAGTGCTCTATACAGTGTTGATTGCTCCTCTGAGATTGAGGGCTGATTGGAGACCGTGATTGCTGTCTGAATTGCTAATTCAGCAAAGGGTCCAAATTAGAAATCTGAAGTATGGTTTCTACTCAGTGTGTGTGGAGGGAATACCCACCCCCAAAGAGCCATTGGGGTGGGGAATCTTAAGACAAACTATGATACGTCAGGAACTCCCTGAAAAATATGATGGGAGGGAATGGACACCGTCCTAGGAAACCAATAGATGTCACTACAAAGATGCTACAAGATCCCAAGCAGCAAGACAGGCAAGGAAAACCCCTCCAAGATAGTCAGCCACAGTCCTGGCTCGAGGGAGAAGTGAGGACTCTCAGGTCCTGCAGGAACTGTCATCCTGCCTTGGTACTCAGGGACAGAGGTGATGTTGATGTGGTTAGTGTGGAAAGGAACCTCTGTCCTAGAGAAAGCCATAGGGGAAAGTGGAGGAGCGACCTCACTTAGGAATAACCAATGACAAAGACCCCTTTGGGCAGTTTGGGCAGAATAAACAGGCGCCTCTTGGAAGGGAGAAGGCACCTAGTGGCTGTCTCTATTAGTACTCTCAGCAGGCCAACAGGGCAAGCTGCTTTCTGTGTGTTAATATTTCTTCCTTAGTGTGATCATGCCGGGAGTCCACACCTTTAATCCCAGCACTTGGGAGACAGAGGCAGGCGAATTTCTTAGTTCGAGGCCAGCCTGGGACAAAACATTTCATCTGTGGAGGGACTGAGCATCCTCCATCCTTCCGTCCCGTGCTCATCTCTATAAGACCGTGAGATGAAAGTCCCCGTGTCACAATAGTAAGGCAGATGATTAGCAGAATTACTACTTCAGTTTACAGAAGAGGAAGGCTGCTGAGGCCTGCCCCCTACTCCAGTGCGAGAACAACAACAACAACAACAACAAAAAAAACCCCATGAAGCCAAGAGTCCCTTCCTGACTGGAACTGTCATGGTGACCTGTTGGGAAAGCTTAGGAAAGGAGCTCAAATACCAAACAAGAAACACAAAGAGAAGAGAGACACCCCCCCCCCCAGGACACCCACAGTGTCTGTTGGGCCTTAGGACATGGCTCAGTAGGCAAAGGAACTCAGCAGGCCTGAGGACATCAGCTCATTGCCAGGACCTATGTGGCAGCAAGAGAACACCAACGCCTTCCTGCAAGTTGCCCTCTACCTCCACCTGTGAGCTGTGACATGCTTGCCCTACACCCATACACATGCAAGCAAATGAATACATTTTCTAAAACAGTGCGCTTTTTAGCTTTAGCTCAGTCAGTTAGGAGCGTGTTGAGGGAGTGCGTTCCATTTGTAGCAGCAGACAAAACCCACAGGACTCCAAAGGGGTAACCCTCAGAGAGGAGCCATTCCATGACACCCTTGGCTGAAGAGTCAATGGAAGTATGGTTTCTTGAGCAGCGGGTCTCAACCCCAGGCTTTGCTGATGTTTAAGTTCAGTGGATTCCCACTGAATCGCCATCCCCCGAAAGGTCTGACAACTGAGGGCATAACTAGAGGATCATGGGTAAAGGTTTACACAGGAAATCATGGTGGGAGCACCACCAGGCAGCATGGAGCACCACCAGGTGTCATCCCTTTCCATGTGTGACCCAGTTACCTGTTTTGATACCTCCTGACTTGCTAAGGCACCCAGTGGAACCCGAATTGCCTCAGTCTATCCTTGCATGGCTGCTGGGGCAAAAGTAGAACCTGTGAACACTCAGTTCTCCGGGGCCTTCATGTGGCTCGGTGGACTTGGCTTCCCCTTCCACAGGATTTTACAAAAGCCAGGGTCTGTCTCCGACCTCTCTCTGTAGCTGTCCCCTTTGCCTGAGGCTTTGGCGCTGACCCGGACAAGGTTCCTGCCCTGAGTATCTTCCTGCCATGCCTCTTTCTTGCGAACACTTGATTGGCTTAGATCCCTGTCTTCCAGCAATCACCCTGCTGTCCAAGGGCACCCAGCCCTAGGCTGCATGGATAAGTTATCGTTCAGCAAACAAATGACAGGAAGGCTCCACTCAATTCAAATGTAAGAGAATCTTAAAAGTATGAGGATGTCCCTAAGTATTGCACAACATATGCTTATACTGAAATTGTTGTCTGAAAGTCCACTTTACCCAAGGTTCCTGTCCTACACTTTTACCTTGGGGCTCCCTAGAGCCCTTCCCCACCCAAACCTGGCCAGCTCTAACTCCTGTAGGCCACCAGCCCAGGCTCGGATGTAGCCCAAGTCTCCTCTCCTCTCCTCTCCTCTCCTTCCCTCTCCCTCTCCCTCTCCCTCTCCCTCTCTGTGTCTCTGTCTCTGTCTCTGTCTCTCTCTCTCTGATGTGTGTGTGTGTGTGGGGGGGGTTAATGTATGTATAGCTCTGGCTGTCCTGAAACTCACTCTGTAGACCAAGCTGGCCTTGAACTCACAGAGATCTGCCTGCTTCTGCTTTCCAAGTGCTGGGATTAAAAGTATGCACTGCCCCAAGCCCAGGGTTTTTATAAGGCATGGCCCAGTCAGCAACCATTTCCTCCAAGCTCCCATGGTCCTCTAAGTGTCATGGGATCTGGCCTTTCTAAGGTATACCTTCAGCTCTACAAGCTCTAACTCCACTTCAGTCAATTTGGCTCCCAAGACCAGATTCTTTGCACAACCCTGTAGTGAGAATTTTAGTTTCTTTTAAAACCCAGCTCCGTTATATGAATAAGTTTTTTGTTTGAGTCCCAGGTATGGGATACGGAGCTGCCTCAGCTTGTCCACAGCTGGTACCTAGAATGGAGTGGTGTTTACATACAAACCACAAATCCGGACCTCTACTGTCTTAATATCTCGAAGTGGCTTAGAATGCATAATGCAATATAGATGCCATAGGAGCAGTTGTTAGACTACATGTCTTCTGTCTGCACTTTAGTTGCAGCGGCAGGTGTGCGCTTGTGAGATCGCATGTGTGTGTGAGCAGAGGACAACCACAGGCAGTGGCGTTTACCAGCTTCCTGCACCGAGGCAGGGACTCTGCTGCTTTCCCACTGCATCCACCTGATGAGCATGCCTTCCCTCTCTTAGCGTCTGCCCTTAGGAGCATCTGACAGACCTTTGGGCTGGATTTCACGTGGGTTCTGGGAGTTCAAGCTCAGTCCTCTAGTGTGGCTTTACCCACTGAGCTTCTCCCTCCAATTCTGCCATTATTGTTGTTGATAACATTTTGATTTTTTTTTTTTTGAGACAAGGTCTCCTTATGTACTATGTAGTCCAAGCTTTCTGTTCTATAATCCGTCTATCTCAGCCTCCTGACTGTTGAGATTATGCATGGGAGCCACCATGCCCAGGTTAAGGACACTTTGACTATGTGGCTGGTTGTAGCGGATACAGAGGTGACGGCAGAGGGGCTACTGCCTGGTTAAAATGGGGGCATTTCTCTACCTTGCACCATGGGCATTTGGGGACATGTTGCTCTTCACAGGAGTTGGGCATGTCCTGAGCTGTAAGGCACAGCTAAGGAGAGGTATTTACCAGGCTTCTAGCTGTCTTTTGTGTTGACACCATTTGACCTCCAAGATATGGGACACATAGAAGGTTAGACACTTGGCTCAAACTTGATGGGTTCCTGGGGTGGATTCCAACTGGGGCTCAAGAGTTATGAGGAGCGCATCTGTTTCCCTCACTCCTCTCTCACAGGATGGGACGCCTGCAGCCTGCAGGCTGCCCACTGGCAACTGGCACTCAGATCACCCTGAAAACTGACCCACCTTTTCTGGGGCTCCAGCAGAAAACTGACCGTGCAGCCTGCAAGCATCCCAGGGGCCAGGCTTCAGCCAGAGCTCTAGTGGGAGTACAGCCTAGCAGGACACATGGAATCTCAGAAAGGAGGGGCTGCAGGCCCCAGGGAGGGGTGCAGCAGGGTGAGCCTTTAGGGAGCCACTCCCTGGCTCAGCACTTTCACTGGGATTCATACCACATGTGGTGCCCCTGTCACCCACTCTCCCAGATGCCAGTTTGGGTTTGAACAGAAACTATCAAACTGGTTAGTTCAGGGGTATATGTGGGGAAATCACAGGAGACTTTTCCAAGGGGTCATTTGCCCCAAGTGAGGATTGCATCTAAAAATGTTCCCTATGATACTGCAACCCAGCATAGATGGAAAAACTGGTCTGCAGCCCTGGGCTGGACTGACAGTCTGAACACAGACCCAGCATGCGTGCAGGGAAGCTGGACAAACACCAAAGAATGCCTCTCTGTCTCCAAGCTCACACTGATGGCAAGTAAACACAGTGATTCAATTAGCAAGCTGGAGTCCCTGGATCTGGACTCCACAACAAGAACCGAGTCCAGATAAAAACAGCAACACAGCCACACACCGACTTCCTGGGATGTCCGTTTCACTTGTAGTTTATATATAGTTCAACAAATAGTCCGGAGTCTCAAATCCCCAACCCCCCCCCTCTAGGTCCCCAGCATGACAGACAAGGAGAGCATTCGTTCCCCAGTACAGAAGATCCAGGAGCTGATCCACTGGCATGCCCAAGTGAAGTTTACAAAAACAGCAGCTTGCAAAGCAGTCACCAAAGTTGTCCGAGCTGGCCTGCCTTGTACCCACAGCCCATCTTTTCTGACTGCTGCAGAGCCTTTCGATGGTTATGCGTGAAAAAATTTTAAAGTGCACATGGTCTCGCAGGAGATGCTTTACAAACACAACAGCACACAGAGGAAAGTCAGAGGGAAAAGAAAAAGACCTATCTGCTGGAGTTTCAGTAACTATTAATAAAGCCAGCAGGTTGACTAAGAGAAGAACCAGCTTGTTTATAAAAGCGTCCCGGATCAAGATCTTACTTCCTGCAGATTACTATCCTTTAAAGAAAAACAGAACCCTTCCACATAACCATGCAAGATATCAAAGTCTATCTCCAAGGAGATCTGGCCAGTAGCAGGGCTCCTGAAGAACAGTATGAGCTCAGTGATTCCGCTCATCACAGCTGGGCTCCGAAGTCATTAATTCACCGATAACCTCATAGAGTTGTGTTTGTTCTCCTAAGACATAACCTCAGCCAGACCGCTTAGGGCTATGTCAAGAGCACAGGACATGGGACTGAGAGCAGAGCCCTTCTCTTGGTAAACACAGGCGGTCCTTACAGGTGGTCAAACATAAGTGTTCTATTTACATAAGCCTTCCAGGGTACAGACTCTGGTGCACTAGTAAAGAACCTTAATTTATTTGTTTATTCTTAAATAAAAGGGGGGAAGGGCCCAACCAGCTCCCTGTGTTGCTAATGTTCATCTCTTAGGAAACTGAAGCTAAAATTTCACACCAAGCCAAAAGGATCTGAACATCGCCAAAGACATCAACATTATTATAAGGTTTTGATTTTCATGCAAGTTTAGCCAACACATATAAGGGGCAAGATCCACCTTTAGATTCTATTACACAGAAACAGATTTTTTTTAGTGTAGATCTGGCACTTCTTGGCAAGGACTACAAACAGGAGAACTCTGCCCGGCAAACGGAAGGTGTCCAGTGCTGTTCCTGCCCAGTCACCGGGGACAGGCCACACTGCCCCAAGCTGCTTCCTTGGCTATAAACAGCACCAGTGGGCAGCCTTTGCCACCACCAGAGCCTGTGCAGCAGGTGCCTCTGACCAATACCATGGGTACGGGAAAAGACCACAAGAATCATCAAGCCACAGGTCTTTCCAGGGATCCTAGACCTACTCTTTGTTTGCTTTCGTTAAAATGTAGCTGTGTACCTGAATTCTGTCCAGCAGGTATGACAGCCAGGGTCCTGAGCACAGTACAGACAAGGGAACTGAGATGGGCAGTTTCTTGTTGGTCACCCCTGGGCTACAGTTTCTGATCAGTCTAAAACAAAAACCCAAGCAAGTCTGCCATCTCTAATATTTATTAGCCACACACGCCAACAACAACCACCCTCCACCGCCAGCCCCCCACCGTCCCCCCCTTCGTGGAAATAATAGTCTCCACAAGCAACTGCTGTAGGTGAGAGTCAGGCTTCCAGTTGTCCTTAGTGTCGAGATCCCTAAGCTGTGGCTCTGGTTGAAGACTGCACATTTGTAAGCTGCTTCTGGCTCAGGGAGTTTGCATCAGTTTGGAGAATTGAAGTGCGGACAGGGGATCCTGCGACCCTATCCCTCCCGGAAAGCAAGCTGCCCATTGTATGATCAAAAGTTGCTGATGCCTTAGGATGGCCCGCTGGGTGATGTGTCCAAGCCACATCGTCTCCGTGGCAGTGTAAGGAGGTGCAGCCCCCACCCCCCCCATCACCACTCTACTGTCTTGCCCGGGCCCCATACCCTGAGTAGGGAGCGTTCAGGTGCTGCCCTCCCTGTCCCAGGTCACCACCAACGCTGCAGCCCGGGCTACTCACCCAGCAGTAGCCAGAGGCCACACCGCGGGAGGCCCCGCAGGCCCGGGGCCATGGCAAGCAGAGCCCCACCGTCCCAGCGCCTTGCCGAGCTCTGCGCTCGCTGGAGACGCGCCGGGGGCGGGAGCTAAGGAGAGACCGCGCCCGGCCCACTGCGGCTCCCACGCCCGTGGCTGTCGAGGGCGGAAGCTGGCGGGCGGCACCTGAGGCTGGAGCGCAGCTGGGACTAGAGGGAAGCCTCTTGGAATGTCTGCAGGGCCGAATGATCTTGGAGGGTCTCCAGGTCCCCAAACTCAGCACCTCGCTCTGACGGCTGGGTTCCGCAGCTATCCTGTGGGCTCTGCAAACAGCCCGTGGTCCCATCTCCTTTTCCCCGTGGGGTGCTGGAGTGGCGGGGCCAAAACCAGCCCTGACAACCAATGCCTGTAGAACAAGAAGTGGAGCCTCAGGAAAGATGGTCAGTGGGAACAAGGCTCCTTGGAAGGACAAAGATGAGCTTGTCAGCAGGTGGTGACAAGCCAGGGTAGGGCAGCAGAGTCCATGAATACCGAATTTAGGGACAAAAGGAATTGCTAGGTAAAAAGATGAGACTTCTGTTGGGGTTGGCTACTGGCCATGACTGTACACAGGATGGACCAGTAGTGGTAAGGGAGACTTGGGTGTGTTAATATTAGCAAGAAAGGCCGTGTAACACCGGCAAGCTGAGAACCCTGGGGCAAATACCCAAAGTACAGGCTGGGTCTGACCTGGAGAGTCATGGATGCAGCAGCTCAGACTAACTGAGCAGGTCTGCACTCTGCAGGTGAGCCGACTATCACTGGCCCCATAAAATGGCATAGGCTTCATTCAGGCTGGGCAGGTTTATGATACTGCTGGGTGAGCAGCGTTCCTTTGCAGCAAGGGGAACAAGGCTAGAGGCTGCTGCCACCTTCTGGCCAAGCGATCAGGACCCTAACAGCAACCTGGACTGTTGTCATCCTGAACACAGGCAAAGCCAACATTTGGGATCCATAAACCTATGTCTTGGGGACCCCAAATATCCTGAAGTCAAGGGGACATGGGAAAGGGAACACATTCTTTTGGCTTGGCTCTTCGAAGGGCTCTTCGTTTTGAACCTTATGAAGCCCTGCCGGGAGGCCAGCCTCCTTTCATGGGCAGACATGGGAGTAAGGGCAAGTCATGGCTGGAAAGCAGCTGAGCCCTGCCTCGTTCGTTCGTCCTTCCTTTCATGTCTGAAGCTCAGAACCTAGGCTGTGAGGCTCCCCAGTAATTGCCCTGAATTTCTCCCAATTCACACAGAAAGGATGCAACTCATTGACACCTGGCCTTAGTGTGGCTGCCCTAGGACTGCAGGTTGGCATCTTTAGTCTGTGAGACTTACTCACTTCTGACTGGTCATCAGCAACATTGGATCCCCTCTCACACAGACATGTGCTGACACTGCCTTAAAAGATGGTCAGAGGGAGAGAGGCATTAAGGTAGAAGTCAGCAGGTCTACAGGTCAGTGGATACATTTATACACGGAAAAGTAACCAGACCTGAGCAACTGCCACAGTAGACAGTTCAGGGAGTCCTGACAACAAGAAATCAAGGCAGCCTGGGGCTGCCTACTATGTTTCCAGACTTCAGCAGGATGAGGGCAGCCATAGTCCAGAGAACTAATCTAAGAAACAGAGAGAACACCTTGGGAACACATCTGAGAGAGGCAGAGGGCAGGCTTCACACTGTACGTAAGGACACTACCTGAAGTGCGCAGAAGCACTAGAGCATGTGCACACACAGTCTGGAACAGCCTGGTTTCCTCTACCGTAGAGGGAAACAAACAGTGCTCAGAGCAGCTGAGAGTGAGCAGGACTAGCCTTAGGCATCAGGGGGGGGGGGAATCCACCACGGCCCCAGTGCAGCCTGAAGGAGCGGGACAGCAAGGAGCGAGAGCACACAGCATACAGCAACACGTAACCACCACAGCCACACAGGGCTATAAAAACAAAAGGACAAAGCATCCGAGAACCAGGACCCCACTTTGAGGGGCCTAACTTATGCAACTGTAGTCCCAGAGGAAGAGTGTGAAAGACACCCATGGGGCTACAAACCCAAGAATATCAATAACCCCCAGATTAAAATAAAAGACTGATCAGGAGAACTGCTAACACCAGTCACAGCGGTCACCTCACCAGAAAGTAGCCGGAGGAAAGGGGCACAGGCAAACGGGGGCATCTTCACGTGTGGCTGGCAAGGACACCAACTAGTTTTAGTTTGCCATTCTCCACTGGACAGTAGGAGGCTAGACTTGGGCCACTGTCACTAGGCCAGTTGTTCTAAATCACAGCTGTTAGGTAGGGATTAACAGAAGGCACCTTGGGAACAGTCAGTTTTAAGCATTAGTTTGTCAAGCCTCTCCAGGGAGCTGCTGTTAAAACCCAAATACTCAGAGCTTTCGAGCAGCTTGGAACTTTATTCCCTCAAATGCACCCAAGGGAAAAACTTGCAAAAAGCCCTCAAGATGTGAACTGTCCATTTGACAGAAGATGATGTATTCAGCATCACTGGGATAACTCAAGAGCTGTAAAGGAACCCAGTGAATGGAAGGAGTCACAAACTCTGGCTGTTCATGGTTCAGCCCACCCTAAACCAGCTAAATGCTTGGCAGAGAACAGGGACAGACAGGAAGACAGGAGACAAGAGGCTGGTGTATGGGAGATATGGAAACAGAACTAGAGAATTAACATCTCAATGATCTAGAAATGAAGACAAAAGCAACACCCTCAAATCATGGAGCTGAACAAAAGTCAGCTTTACCTAGACCTATCACAAGGGAAGTTTCACTCATGGGATGGAAGAGACCATACACACACACACACACACACACACACACACACACACACACACAGACACACACACAGACATACTATTACAAATGCATATGTGGGCCAGGCAGTGGCGGCATATGTAAAATGTGTGCTTTTTATTTATTTCAACTTTTTTCTTTTAATTAATGTTTCATTTTCCTACCAACAGTGACGAGTTCTCTTAACTCCCTGTCAGCCCTCCTTCCAGTTTCCAGGTTGGCCCCTTCAAATGTTTCCCCCAATCCTTTGTTCCTCCCTCAGTTCCCCCTCAGTCTGCTTAAACACTCCGGTCTCCCAGTTTTCCTAATACTTGCAGCTCCAAACCAACTGTTGTAGCCTATCCGCTCAGCTCAGCTCCTCCTGGCTCAACTGTCTCCTAACAATGTCTTCTCTGGCTCAACTGTCTTCCTTCTCCTTCTCCTTCTCCTTTTCTCCTTCTCCTTCTCCTTCTCCTTCTCCTTCTCCTTCTCCTTCTCCTTTTCCTTTTCTCCTTTTCCTTCTCCTTCTCCTTCTCCTCC
>NC_034594.1:68506515-68516222 GCF_900095145.1 Mus pahari | reverse complement strand
TTTCTCCTTCCCAGAATTCCAAGAAGCAACCAACACTGAAGGTCATGGGGTCAAATAGTTCAAACAGCTAAGAATTCTTAAAGGGCTAGTTTATGAGCAACTGGGGATCCTTGAAAGGGCCAGGCACACAAGATAAATCACACTATAGGGGCACACTTCTCATGCCAGTGCTTGGGAGGCAGAGGCAGGTGAATCTCTGTGAGTTCCAGGACAGATGGTCTACAGAGCGAGTTCCAGGACAGCCAAAGCTACACAGAGAAAACTTGTCTTGAAAAACCAAAACCAAAACATAAACCAGAACAAACAAACAAACAAACACACACACAAACACATATGTGGCAGCATGTGCCTTTAATCCCAGAGCTCAAGAGGCAGAAGCAGGAGAATCTTTCCGAAGTCAAGACCAGCCTGTTTTACAGAGTAAGTTCCAGGCTAGTGAGACCTTGTTTCCTACAAAGACAAACAAACCCTCAATCAAACCAAACAAATGCTTGACAATATGATAAATCTATTAATGCATAATTAAACTAGGGAACAGGAGACACTAATCTATGTCCATTTAGAAACTCTTATGTTTTGAAAGGCTAACAATGAAAATGTTTTCAAATACTGTGTGTCTATTTACGTGTTTCTCCCAAGACAATGGTTTGAAGGCTACAATGGTCTTGTGTACAGATGAGGACTGGACAGATAAATGGTAGCTATGGTCGAGTTTACAGAAGGGACATGCAAAGCATACATGATGCCAACACCGGCTCCAACTATGGAACAAATGGAGGGGCACATGGCCCAGAGACACTCAGCTCCCCACTGTGGCTTAAGAGTCTCAGACATCGAACAGTGTTGAGTGCCATGAGTGCTCCAGTGAGCAACTCTCTGTGACAGATAAGTCACAGAGCCAGCAAAATGCAGCAACAGGTACTAGACCCGGTGAGCAGAGATTTTAGAATCTTGTAAAACGTCAAAGAACGCCCTCCGATCCAGAAGAAAGACAGCAGCTTCTGACTACTGTCCTCGCAGATGAGTGGGAAGGGTAACCTCTGCGGAGATGGGGCACGCATCCCAGATGTGCTGGGCTGAGGAGACAGGCTTCTGAGTATAGTCACCAGTGCATAACCGGATACGAGGACTCTCAATTGATTCCTGGCACCCAGACGGCAGGCCATAACCAGCTGTAACTCCAGTCCCAGATACAACTTGTGTGTGTGCGTGCGTGTGTGTGTGTGTGTGTGTGTGTGTGTCTCCCTGGGCCAACATCCTGGAGTGTGTAAAATGTAGAGAGTAAGCTAAGTGGAGTGTTCACAGCTCTCTGACTGCAGAGGTCATGTGGCCTGCTGCTTCCACTTCCCACCATGATGGTGTTTCTGCTTGGAAGGGCATCCTGGGACTCAAAAGTTCAGAAACTACACAGCTCTGAGGTGGGACAGTGTCCCAAGGGAAGGGCATCCTGAGACACAGGAGTTGAGGAACCACACAGCTGAGAGGAAGCCTCCTTAGCAGAGGCTTTGCAGCTTCCAGGGGAGGGGATCCCCCGCTGAGCTGAGCAGCTCAGAAGCCTCAGCCCGGTTGTTTCTCTTCTTCTCTTCATGGCTTGTCTTCTCCTGACTAGAGTCATACCAGACTGAGAACCTCATTAAATGTGATTTATTGGAGGGTTCAGGGTGTGGAGGGGTGAATCCAGGGATGGCTGCCCTCTGCTTCCAGGAGCAGACAGCAGGGAATTAGATAAAAGGCAGGGCTTATATAGGATTTCTGAGGGCAGAGATTTTCTGGATTGAGGATTGGTGAGATTTCAAGTCCTGAGCTTGGGGAGCTCAGAGATTGGTGGGTTTCCTGTCCAGGGACTTGTCACCTTTTTTTTTTTCCCCACCCTCATTTCCCCATATCGGGCCCGTGGGTTAGGGTGGGAAGTCCTTTCTGGCTGCAGCTGGCTTTTGCCAAGGTATCATCTTTGTGGGGAGGCTGCCACTGTGAACAGCTCCTGCAGTGCTGGCTGACCAAGGCTGAGGCAGGAAAGGTAGCACCTCCATGGGCAGCTCTTGAGGGGCGCAGTTCCTGCTGATGTGGGAAAGGTGATGTGCCACTGTGGGTAGCTCCTGTGAGGACTGCAGGCTGCGGAGATGTGGTGCTGCCATTTTGACAGGATCCCACCATTTTTGATAGGGGCCACCATTTTGACAGCTGGGGTAGGGAGTGTCACTGTGGCTGTAGGCTGGGATGAGGAGGGGCTAGCTGCCACTTTGATGGCTTTTGCTGTGTTCTGCTTAGGGACTGCAGATGGACTGTCCAACTGTGAACTGGAAAGGGCTCTTCATCTCTCATCTGCTTCTTCAGAGTATTTCATCAGCACCAGGGGAAGGTGCTCACTGCTTTCTGTAGTCTGTGGATGGACCATACACTGGAGCCAAAGCAATTCAAGTGTGTTACACTTGTGGACTTGAGAAACCTAGTGTAGGTCACTAGGCTAAACCCAAGGAGCTGACAGGGCTTCCTTCTGGTGCTCCAAAAGAGTGTGTTCTCAGGCCTCTCCAGCCACTGGAGGTGACTGCAGTTCCAAACTCCTGTCCTTTCTAGCTGCAAAGGGAGCATGTGCAAGGCTAGCCCTTGCAGCCTCTCTCCTGTCTCATCTGCTATTTTAAGAACTCATAAAAGGACTGAGCCGCCCAAGCCAACCTCTCCATCGCTGGGCCAACTTATCAGCAGCCATCCTTGCATTCACACAGAGGACACACCATTGGTAATGGTGATAGGCCTTCTTACAAGTCCATTCTTCTGCCTACACAATGGACTTCTATCACTCCCTGAAGCATAAAACAATGCAGGGGCTAGGAACCAAGGTTGCTGTACTCATTTAAGGCAAGCACCCTACCAGTGAGCACCTCCACCCCCAAGCTCCAACACTTTACTCTGATAATGAGCAGCAATGGTCAATGGTGAAAATGCAGTACTTCCCAGAACCCTGGCTGTGAAGGTCTTTCTAATGTAACTATGTCCTATCCACTCACGATCTCCTATGACCAGAATCAAGGCCAGTACCAGGCACAGTCAATATGGAGTTTTAGTCCCTTTTGACAACAGTTAGGAAACTCCGTTAGCTGAACTTACTAGGTGTTCTTTGTTATTCTGATACTATGATATCAAAGGAAAGCCAATTTGAACAACACTGAAATACACTAAAATTATATGAAATTTCGCCTTTGATGTGACTTGGAAACATCTGCTCAGTTTTTCTTCTTGGTCAGTCTTTAAAAATCCAACAAGTATAATTATGTATTAGAGACTTTAGAACATAAGTAAAAATTGATTTTTCTTTTTCTTTAAAAGATTGTATTAATTTATTTTATATATATGATGAATACACTGTAGCTGTCTGCAGTCACATCAGAAGAGGGTATCAGATCCCATTACAGATGGTTGTGAGCCACCATGTGGCTGCTGGGAATTGAACTTATGACCTCTGAAAGAGCAGTTGGTGCTCTTAACCACAGAGCCATCTCTCCAGCCCAAAAATTGATTTTTCACTTGAGATTCCAAAAGAATCTATAAAGAATTATTTGGATACTTTTAAAATTAATGACCTTAGAGATTTACTAGGTGTATTCATTTTACGTCATGTGTTTTGCTTACATGTATGTATGTGCACCACATGTATGCATAGTGCCTGCAGAGGTCAGAAGGGCTAGCTGATCCAATGGAACTGGAGTTAGGGATGATTGTGAACCCCATGTAGGTGCTGGGAACCGAACCCAGGTCCTCTGCAATAGCAGCAAGTGCTCTAACCACTGAGCAGCTCTCTCCAGCCCTTGAGTTTCTAATTTAACTGTGAAGAGACTCAGTTACTGGGTGCCTCTCAGAGGCCTTTGGAACACAGAAGTTGCTAGATCTTTACATTTAGATATTAGAAAGGACTTGCTACCTCAAAACTCCTGAACATTACTTGAAATGGCCTTTCTATATTTTTTCTAAATGAAATTCAGTAATTTTGTCTATATGTAAAAGCATATATATCAGGTATTTGGTTATTGAGAAACAAATGACTACAGGGTTGCTAATCTCTCCAAATATATTAAAGATAATATCTAGTTTGTAACACAAGGTTATTCTGGGCCAATTGTCAATGTAGCCTTTCAATAAAATGTTAAGTGATTTTATTTGTAGGGAAATCTCCAGGATTTTATAATTTTACTAATTTGATGTATAAACCAAAACAATTACTTTTAAGTTTAGGTATACACGCACTGGGGAATCTAGCTCTTGGCAGATAGCCACTAGTTATTTTTATATATTGATATAAAGACTGGTAGGTGGCTTACACTTGGAATGCTCACTTACAGAAAGCACTGGAGTGAGAGAGGAGCTAACCACCTTTATGAAACACAAAGGCATCAAATGAAAATGCTTAATGGGTAATTTTTAATCAAGCAACAACAATGAAGCACTGGATAGAAACAATGTAAACATCTGAAAAGTACAAATGCAGCTTTAGCCAGTGTGTCATTTACTATTAGAAAGGGAACATGGTGTTAAGCTTCCATCCTACATTGCTGTGAGATCGAGAAGCACATTCAGTTCATCCTCTAGTACAACAGAACATAGCAAACCACAGGCCAGAGCATGATGACCTTTCACACTTCAGCACCTGGGAGAACAAACGCTGAATATCTTTCTCTGCTGCCACTAATGCATCTCAGCCTGCTTAGCTCTGTGCGCACTACACTCAGCTTATCTGAAACCTGTACTCCAATCTAAGTCTGAAAAGCTGAAACTAGCTACATAAAAATCCCATTTTTCACATAAGAATTGTGTAAAGATTTCACATAATTTTTACATGTGTAATGAACTTTGAAACAGTGGCAATAAGCTTTCTGGACAACAGTTTTCAAATGGACTTATTAATGATGATTTATAAATGGACATGACCACTTTTTTTCTGATTCAAAATACAGCTTGAAGTCTTGAGTAATAATTTTGACATGAATTTTATAAACATAAAACATACATACAGATTTTAATACTACATATCTATGTGTTGTCACCAGGTTTTAAAGGAGGACTATCAGAATACTTAAAGGGTTACGTCCAATTACAGAGCTGTCTGATTGTATCACCCGCAGCCTTTTCCTAATTGCTGTAGAACTTCCTCTGATGAAGGGTTCTCACACTTTCCAAAGACTTTCTATAGGATCAAGAACAGGAGAAAAATCAACAATAAAACTATGCCAAATACCACAGTCCAGAAAAACTTAGCTAGCAATATTATTTCATAACTTACTCGGTATATTATATATGCATTCCTTTTTTTCCAAGACAGTATCTCATTATTTAGCCCTGGCTATCCTAGAATTCACTCTGTAGACCAGTCTGGCCTCAAAGTCACAGAGATTTGCCTGCCTTTGCCTCCTGAGTGCTGGGGTGAAAGGCGTAACACCACTACTGCCCAGCATATCATTCACTTAAAATCTATTCATTGATGAATCCTATCACTAACTGCATTACTAAGTCAGTAGCAGAAACAGGCCAGTACCTGTCACATACCAATGGCTTTCACGGCAGTCAAGTTGCTGCAGTTCTGAGTAGAGTCCAGGGAGCCAGCTGCTAGACTGCATTGCTGTGAGGTACTCGGCATGGGCCTGAGCACAGCTCAACAGGGGGTTTCTAGTCCACATTTCTCTTTGTACAATTTGCACTCATTTGAAAATATCCTTGTTGAGTTCACAAGACTCTACGTGCCTAGGAGCAGTGTGTCTAGAAGGGTCTCTGAATTCCTAGTTGCTGACTAGCTAACATGGGTAACTGGGGGCAGGGGTAGGCCTTTGAAGGATGCAGGCTGGGTCTTTGTGTTTGCTTCTCTGCTTCATGGTCTGGCTGTCACATAAGGAACTTATCTATACACACCTGTCACCATGGAGCCTTTCTGCCATGTCATCTCCACCAGGATGCACTATACTCGCAGAAAACAGAAGCTGAAGCAACCTTCCCTCTTATAGATTCTGGCTTTAAATTAACAGTTATCATGGTATACTTGTTGTAAAATGGAATATTTTACTATTGTATTACCATTTTAACTTAAGATCAACTATTTTATATAAGAAATGAAAATCTTTAATATTTAAGTATAAAAACATATGATTACATTACCTCTATATTGCTTCATTTATTTCAAAGCAGAGTCTCTCAGAAAAGATGAAGCCATTTTTACAATGGTATTGATGGACAAACCATTCAGAAAACCCTTGTGATTTAGCTTCACTTCCTGAAGAGCCTCTATAATGTGGTCTCTATCCAGGAGAAACACAGACATAAGCAATTCTGCCTCTAAAACAATCGTGTGTCAGAAGTTCTGAACACTACATTCTATAGCCAAGCATATCATTCAACTCCAGCTTTAGTTAGTACCTGCTGACATCTGGATGCAGTTCAGCCAGTCTCTTCATGATCTTGGTAAAACTACGAAGATTCAATGTATTTGGGGGTATGAACTGAAAAGGTGTCTCAGGTAATAACTGACCAGATTTCACCTGGTTACAATTTTTCTTGACAGCCTATACAAATGAGATAAATGTTGAAAATATGAGCCAAAGAAGAGTATAAGAAACTTCCTGAGAGGTGAGAGAACTAAACTGCGTATATCAAAGGTGGTAACAGGAGCTGCTTTATCTACACTTGCAGCCAGAGCATGCAGCATACTGTCTTTACACTGTCCTCTACCAACCCTAACGCCCATAGCTGACAGGACCAGAGATGGTTCTCTCAGACTAAGGAGTACTGGGCTCACAGGTCAGGCCAAACCAGCTTCCTGCCTATGGAACTAGAATGTAAGAGTAAACAAGTTCAGTCAAATAACCAGAGCGTGGCTGGAAGTGCTACAGCTAGAGTCATGTGAAGTGCAGGAATGCAAAAATGAGCACAGAAAACCCACATGAAGAGACAGAGGGGGAGCTGCCAAATGCAGCAGCAACGTCCATGCGTACTGTAGCGAGAGGATTGTGGTTCCCAAAGAGGTAGCTCAGCACCCCCATATATTCCATTTCCTCCTTTCCTATCATGACCCCTAAACATCCCTAAATAGGAAGTGTCAGTGAAGTGAAGACAGGGTTCTGAAGGACTGTCAGGTGCTCAAGGGCAGCAGAAGAGAAAAGACCAACAGCAGGCGATGATGCTGACACTGTTGACAATGGATACAACAGTTAAAGCGACCTTTTAGAGAATGAAGTCAGACTACAGGACAATCGATGAAGACAATGAATATAAGCTGCTTCACAGAGAACCTTGATGATGAAAACACAGGCCAAGTAATGGCTAAGTTCAAAGGAATGCAAGTGTAGTCCTATGGGGTTAGGAAGGGTTGGGGTACCTAGTAGCAGAGAAAGGTCTAAGTGGACACTCAGCAACAGCATCTAGCAGGCATCAGATGGCAGGCTCAGGAGGGCTGGATGGAGGACAGTGGACACACATGCAAGCATCACACAAGAGAGTGGTTTGGAAGTGAGGGGACTGTTCTCTGACTTTAGTGGTAAGTGCCTGTGTCTGGTCATGAACACCAAGAGTGAATTTTATTGCATGTAAAAAAATAATGGACTGCCCACTGGACAGCAGACATTTTGTTGAGTAAAACTGTCACATATCAGGATTTAAAACTACAGTGGGGTGAAGATGAGGGCTATGAAAATGAAATAACCATGTCTTATAGTTTGGAGAAATATGAGGTAAAGCTACTGTAAAACATATCTATCTATCTATCTATCTATCTATCTATCTATCTATCTATCTATCTATCTATAAAGCAGGGTGGTAGTGGTGCACGCCTTTACTCCCAGCACTTGGGAGGCAGAGACAGGTTGATTTGAGGCCAGCCTGGTCTACAGAGTGAGTTCCTGGGCAGTGAGTTCCTGAGTATGTGTGTATGTGTATGTGTGTGTGTATATATATATACACACACACATACACATACATACTATATATATATTATACACACATACATACACACACACTGATGAATGAATGACTTCTAGAGAGGTACTTTTCAAGAGTAAAGAGACAAGGACTATGGGAGATGGCAGGAAACCCAGCAAGAACGGCCTTCCTGACCGTTGTGCCAGCACAAGGACTACTTGTTACCACGGCATTCCAGCAGCGTGGCACACCCACGACCACTGCTCATCCATGAGGAACACTAACCTGGTCCAAGGGAGGAAGCTCACTGTCTTGCTCAGACTCCAGCTGCCTTGATCTCGCTCTGGGCAGTCTACGAGTAGAAGAGGCGGGGGTGGCATCTTCATTGGTATTTTTCTCCAAATGATTCATACTAGTGCTATTGCCAGTTGTGGACAGAGGTGGTGGTGGTGTGTACTCTCCAGGGATTTTCACAAGCCGCACATTCACGGATTTTCCATTGATTTTGACTCCATTCATTTCCTTCACAGCCCTCTTTGCATTACTGTTTTTTGCAAAAGCAAGAGATGCATATCTAAAGCATGAGGGCAGAGGAGCAGGTTCTTTGTTAATGAGCAACTTCAGCTTCCTCTTCTAAACACTAAGATGGCTTTCACAAGATCAGCTAGCTGCTCTTCAAAGGTTCTTAAACTTGCTTGGGATAAGTAGGTGTTGTTTGTTATTGTTTTTGATTTTTTTAAAAAAAGATTTATTTATTATATGTAAGTACACTGTAGCTGTCTTCAGACACTCCAGAAGAGAGAGTCAGATCTTGTTAAGGATGGTTGTGATCCACCATGTGGTTGCTGGGATTTGAACTCTGCACCTTTGGAAGAGCAGTCGGGTGCTCTTACCCACTGAGCCATCTCACCAGCCCTTGATTTTTTGAGACAGGGTCTCTTTAGTTCTTCAAACTTGCTAAGTAGACCAGGCTGGCCTTGAACTCAGTGATTCACCTGCCTCTGTCTCTCAAAGGCTGGTATTAAAGGTGTGCACCAACAAATAAGTGTTTATTCAGGATAACTGAATACAGAATAAATCAAAGGGGAAATAGGACAACCAGTAATAATTATGATTTATTACTTTAATTGCAAACACACACAGCTCTGAGGCTTAGGGCCAAGTGGCTATACATTCTAAAATTTAAAGTCAATTTTTATGCACAAATATAAACTCTAGAAGGCTCAAAGGCTTCAATGTTAAAGACAAAATTTGAAAATATTTAGCAGAATATAAGAAAACACATTTATAGTCAGTAGAGAGAAAATAATGTAGATAAAAGTTAAGATAATCTAATCAGAATTTTATCATGTAATTGAAAAAGCTGGGCCAGAACAATCCCTGTTAAGCCAACAGCTCTAGTGTTAAAATAGCCTTATATTTTTTATTTAAGTGTATTTTCTAAATTTATACACAGAATAAATATTTTAAAGAAAAAAATCACAATTTTTTAAGGGTTCAGG
Source organism: Mus pahari (assembly GCF_900095145.1). Taxonomy (NCBI): domain Eukaryota; kingdom Metazoa; phylum Chordata; class Mammalia; order Rodentia; family Muridae; genus Mus; species Mus pahari. The sequence continues at coordinate 68,506,827 of NC_034594.1, read as the reverse complement.
TAAGATATTTAAAAAAAAGAGGGAAGACACGAAGGAGAGTACTTCTAAGGACTCAACCCTAGTCTAACCTGAGAAAAATACATTAACATCCTATCAATGTGCCATATACAGTCTATGAGACACAATTTCAAAAATTAGTGTCTATTTTTACAAATTTAAAATCCAAACTACAAGCAATTCCCTCTTAATGCCTTGCCCTCTGAAATCAATAGCTATCATTTCTATGACAGAGCAGCATAGTGCATCCATGAAGTAATTACCATTGTTAACTGGATTCTGTACCCTCTCTCTCTCTCTCTCTCTCTCTCTCTC
>NC_034594.1:68464258-68506460 GCF_900095145.1 Mus pahari | reverse complement strand
TGTGTGTGTGTGTGTGTGTGTGTGTGTGTGTGCCTGTCTCTGTGACAGCATAGACAGGCGATGCAGCCACCACCAGAAACTATCAAGCAGAAGTAGAAAGCGCACAGGTTACTAGGTCAGCACTAGTTGGTACTTTCTGAGCCACCTCTGTCTTTACTGCTGCTGTGACAACAATATCATCCTTATCCTCGTTCTACAGAGAAGCAAAGACTAAGAGGTCACTGAAGGAGCTGGGGTTGAGCCAGTCCCATGTCTAGAGTACATCTTCTACTTAGTGTACTCTGCTTCTGCTATGGAATTCTGTATAGTCAGATAAATATACAAAGATCAGTTAACTCTACTAATCACCATGGAAGCCATGTGTGACACTGCATGCTGAAATCTCAGGACCCAGGATTCTGAAAACAGGGTCAGCAGTCTGGACTACGCGGCATAACCAAATCTCAGAAGAGAGGACCACTGCAGAGGTCCTGCCGCTATCTGTTAGCCTGGGTACACCCCTCCCCAGTGGAGTGGCTCCTGCTTACTGGAAATCTGTTGCACAGTAGATTTATAGTAACGCACACCTATTGAATTTGGGTAACATACCTGTAATTAGTAGGAGAATCATAAATTGAAATTTCAGAAACTTGGTATTTCTGGAAATGAGACCTTAAATCAGCCTAAAAGAAGAAAAATAAAATAAAATTTGTAAAAGGTTGAAAAAAATCACAATAATTTACAAATTTGAAGTGAAGCCTCCCAAAGAATTTCTGGGCATACCTCGGACACAGAAGGGCGAAGACCACCGACATGTATCAAAAAGCCTTGACCTCCTCCATGTAGTTCACTATTCTTCAATTCTGATTACAGAAAAAAAATCACAGAAATGCCCACAGTGAAGGCAACAATGTTACCTATTTCATTTTTACAAAGCTTATTGATTTATGTGATGTGTGTATGCTGAGTGTGCAGAAGTCAATGGACAACTCATAGAAGCCACTCCTCTCCACTCACCAGATAGATTATGGGAATTAAACTGAAGTCATTATTAGTCTTGATGGTGGGTAGATGCACTTGCTGCTAACTTGAGTCCAATCTTTAGGACTTGAATAGTGGAAGGAGAAAATGGACTGTCAAGCTCTCCTCTGACCTCCGTAAGCATGCCTTGGCACACGCACACATCACACATATGCCCACAAAATAATTACATTAAAAATCATGAAGTTACAAAATATCAGTATTACACTAATCATGTTGGTACACCTCTGTAATCCCAGCATTGAGAAAACTGGCATGAGGATCATAAGTTCAAGGCTAGCCTGAACTACATAATGTAACCTTTTCTTTTCTTTTTGCTTTTTTTTTTTTTTTTTTTTTTGAGACAGGGTTTCTCTGTGTAGCCTTGGAACTCACTCTGTAGACCAGGCTGGCCTTGAACTCAGAAATCCACCTGCCTCTGTCTCCCAAGAGCTGGGATTAAAGGCGTGTGCCACCACCGCCCAGCTCCTTTTCTTTTTAAAATGAAGACAAAATCCCAAATAGGAAAAGCAAGCACCAGAGATTGAAGTCAAGAGTCTCTAAGATTTCTGCATCTTATTCATGTCACCCTAAAATAAAGAGGTTGAGTTACTCAGTATCTAGTCTCTTGGAGCTTGAAAGTTTACCACATACAATGAAACCCATTTCTCTCTGCTTCAAAGAGCTTAGAAAAGGGGTGCACACAAGTTCTAGTCCCCGGTGTCATACTCGCCAGAGTATGGTCTGGAAACAAGCACACAAGGGAACCTTTGCATTAGACACGAGCCATGGCAGGTGCAGACCTTGCTATTATGGGATGTATAACAAGAAAACGGAAAGCAAGTAATTTGATTTTAGGTAGCATCAAGCAAGGACTTAGTTTCTTCCTATTTGACAAAAGTATGCAAAATTTATATGCTCTATTTTCCTGGTCTTCACTGTAAGGAGACTGGATGTGAAGTAAGTTCCCATCCTAAAAGTCCTTACTCAGGATACAGACAGTGTACACATACTTGTCTAAAGACTTCTTAGTTTCTACCTTTTATAATTCTTATGTAATAATGGAAGACCTATGAATTCCAGTTTTTCTCAGCTGTAAAAGTAGCTTAGCCTCTTGAAATGGCTATGAAAATTAAAGGGGGCTCCGACTGTTATTTCTGTCTTACAGAGGAGGATGTGGACAAAGGTCTGGGCAGTTCCAGTCACTCATCTATTGAGAGGTAGTGCTGGATCCAGGCATAGTCCCTCATCACTATTCATATCTTGCCTCCTTCTTTCATTTACTAATCTGTTTATCTATCTGGATAGTAATGTGTGTGTCCTGGAGAGAGAATACTGCAGTCAAACGCTACAGTAGAAAAGAGTAGTGACTGCGACACAGGAGCATCTCCTACCATCTCTTCTCCTTTCACCAGTCCAATAAAACTGCTAAATTCTGTGGGCTGAAGAAATGAAGACTTAATAACTACTTGGTCTTTAAAACCTTCACCGCCAATTGGCCAATTTTCTAACTTTGTAAGAATAAGGAATACAAAAGGAATAAAGGTACAAAGAGGGGAAAAATACTTTTATAGCCCGTCTCCCAAAAGAACATAGGAAAAGTAACCACCATTTTCAGGTAAGCTAGGTTATCATTTTTTCTGTACATTCTTACAAACAAACCTAATGGATTCTTTGGCTCCCATTCCTCGTATTCTGTTGTGTTTTCTTGAGTTTCTGAGAAGTCAGCTCCAGTCAGCCTCTCTGTGGCATCAAACCAGTCTTCGCTTGCTTCCTGGACGGTTTTACACTCTAAGGCATAAGCACAAGGAACCATAAACTGTGCATGTCTACCTCTCAGGACACATTTATAAACACATCTGCCAAGACAAGGGTAACCTTTATGTGTGACCTAGAAATGGGCACCGTGGAACAGCAAGCCAGGTCTCTGACCTGGTTTTGTCAAAGGCACTGAACACAAAGCTCTTTCAGTCTAAGGCTTCTGGTCCCCAATTTCCTTAACTGAACACTGATGGCCAGTGTATCAAAAGCACCCCCCTCTGACTTTTGGGAGTTACTCTTTACAGATGAAGTATTCTGACATGACAAACCCAGTAAACATGCTGCATTACTTGTTCTCTGTTTTTATTTTATTTGTATTTTTTTTGGCATATGTAGCTCTGGTTGTCCTGGAACTCACTATATGGATCAGGCCAGTCTTGAACTCAGAGTGCCTGCCTCTGCATCCTGAGTACAGGGTTTAAAGGTGTGCATCAACATGCTCGAAATATTGTTTTCTGGAAGCCACACAAACAATATCTATATCTATATCCATATGTAGGTATATGGATATAGACATACTAACAAACAATAATATATGAAAATACATGTTCATCCTTACCTTTGTCATTGAGCTTCAGGTGATTAAAGTCTATGTTTATATCACCATTTTTAAAGTCGTTGTTCATGGGTGATTTATCTTGCTTAGGATGACTATTGTCAGGTATAAAAGACATCTGAAGATTAAATACAAACAGAAACAAAGATAAGGACTAAACATCACTGCATTCTACTTGAGGCAGGCATTTTTCACATGTATTATTCTGCCCTCCGAATAATGAAGGCTATGACAAAAAAAAATCATTATCATCTGACTTTGTAGTAAAAATACTCAGAATAGCTTGTTGGTTTACATCAGTAAGAATTTGGGTCTTAATTCTGTCTATAGTAAAGGTATGAGTACAACTGTTATTCATGATTTTTGAGATAGTAACTTTTAAACATTTCAGAGTATATGGTTTTATCTATTGGAAATAAAAACCCTATATGTAGACCTGAGTTCTCTACATTTAAATTTCCTGAAAAGGAAGACAGTTATGAGCTAGGGTGTACTTCAAGGGTAGTATGTACCTAGAATGTGTGAGGGATTGCATTTGACTCTAATACCACAAAACAAGACAAAACAAAAAGCCCTAAAACCAAAAACCTAATCCAAATCCCAACCCCCACCACACACAAACAAAAATCACACAGTAACATCGAAGGTGACATGTAACTATGTTAAACTGTTAAAACAGTACCTGAATAGCATACCATCTTTAAAAACAAGCAATTAATTTAATCTTACAGGCATCATAGAACTTCAGGGCTGGCGAGCTGGCTCATGGGGTAAGGCCACTAAGGGTGACAACCTGAGTTTGACCTTCAGGACCCACAGGGTGGGAGGAGGAAATGATTGACTCCTAGAAGTGTCTCCCGATCTACATATGTGCCCTGTGACATACATACACACCTATACACAATAAGTACAAAATGGAAAAGGAAGTATATTGCTTTATAGTCAAAACTAAAGACTATAAAACTGGATTATACAGCATCTTAAACTTATTGCTTAAAAGAATTTTTTGTTTTGTTTTGCAGTACTAGGGATGGAGCCTCACGCATGCTAGACAAGAGCTCTTAAGAACTGTCTCCCCAGCAACACTCTGTGTTTTAGGTGTTCCCTGAATCAGCCCGCTGCTCTACAGCTACACGGCCATCAGGGTGACAGCACAGACTGTTAGATGGCTAAAGTATTTTAAAAATACACAACAAATCTGAGCATATAAAGTTTAGCTTTGAATCTATTATTTCTTCTTAAAGAAGAGTTTTCAGTGGGATGCTCTCTCAGTATCATTTGTTTGTATATTCTCTTGGTATTTGAAGTATTTTACTTTTCATTCCAAACTTCAGTCAGAGAAGCAAGACTGGTTGCCATCTTACTGGGTAAGAGAAACTTCAGTTCTTTGGACCTCCACAGCTTTCAGTATGTTCTTCCCTACTCATTTCTCGATGATTCAGTCAGTGTCTCAGCATGGACCATGACTACACTGGCTTTACATTTGTAATCCTACTGCTACCTGCTCCTGAGTGCTGAGATTATGGGCATGTTCCACCATGCCTGGCCTGAAATGTGCTCATAATAATTAACCACTTTCTTGTTTGCCAAATGACAAATATTTCCCTGGTGTATGGGACAGACTAAAATAGCCCAAGACATATTTCCTAAGGGAAGAATTAACATTTTCTTTGCCCCAAATAAAATAAATACCACTTTACCTCACAAAAACCCAGCAGTGTGACCCTCTGGTTCATATTAGCACCATATCATGGCTTGCCTGGACAGCCTGGGTGTATGTACTGGTGAGCTGTAGGTTACCATTCCTGATTTTTCTCTCCAGTGACTGTCTAAGATGGGACCAGCCAGGAGCACACAGGTCACAGATGCTGTCTACTCTCTCCCTACCTGTTCAATACAGTACTCGAAGTCCTAGCCAGAGCAATTAGACAACAAAAGGAGGTCAAAGGGACAGAAACTGAAAAGGAAGAGGTCAAAATATCACTATTTGCAGATGATAGTATACTTAAGTGACCCAAAAAATTGCACCAGAGAACTCATAAACCTGATAAACAGCTTCAGTGCAGTAGCTGGATATAAAATTAACTCAAACAAATCAGTGGCCTTTCTCTACACAAAGGATAAACAGGCTGAGAAAGAAAATAGGGAAATAACACCTTTCACAATAGTCACAAATAATATATCTTTTTGTGACTCTAACTAAGGAAGTTAAAGATCTGTATGGCAAGAACTTCAAGAAATCAAAGAAGATCTCAGAAGATGGAAAGATCTCCCATGCTCATTGATTGGCAGAATTAATATAGTAAAAATGGCCATCTTGTCAAAAGCAATCTACTGATTCAATGCAATCCCCATCAAAATTCCAAATCAATTCCTTATAGAGTAAGAAAGAACAATTTGCAAATTCATTTAGAATAACAAAAAAACCAGGATAGCAAAAACTATTCTCAACAATAAAAGAATTTCTGGTGCAATCACCATCCCTGACCTCAAGCTTTACTACAGAGCAATAGTGATAAAAACTGCATGGTCTTGGTACAGTGACAGGCAGGTAGCTCAATGGAATAGAATTGAAGACCCAGAACTGAACCCACACACCTATGGTCACTTGATCTTTGACAAAGGAACTAAAACTATCCAGTGGGAAAAAGAGCATTTTCAACAAATGGTGCTGGTTCAACTGGTGGTTAGCATGTAGAAGAATGCAAATCAATCCATTATCTCCTTGTACAAGTTCAAGTCCAAATGGACCAAGGACCTCCACATAAAACTATATACACTGAAACTAATAAAAAAGAAAGTGGAAAAGAGCCTCAAGCACATAGGCACAGGGGGAAATTTCCTGAACAGAACATCAATAGCTTATGCTCTAAGACCAAGAATTGACAAATGGGACCTCATAAAATTGCAAAGCTTCTGTAAGGCAAAGGACACTGTCAATAGGACAAAACAGCAATGAACAGATTGGGAAAAGATCTTTAGCAACCCTGTATCTGATAGAGGGCTAATATCCAATATATATATAAAGAACTCAAGAAGTTAAGACTCCAGAGAACCAAATAAAAATTTAAAAATTGGGTACAGAGCTAAACAAAGAATTCTCAACTGAGGAATACCAAATGGCTGAGAAGCACCCAAAGAAATGTTCGACAGCCTTAGTCATAAGGGAAATGCAAATCAAAACACCCCTGAGATTTCATCTTACACCAGTCAGAATGGCTAAGATCAAAAACTCAGGTGACAGTAGATGCTGGTGAAGATGTGGAGAAAGAAGAACATTCCTCCATTGCTAGTGGGATTGTAAGCTGGTATGACAACTCTGGAATATACCCAGAAGGTGCTCTAACATGTAATAAGGACATATGCTCCACTATGTTCATAGCAGCCTTATTTATAATAGCTAGAAGATGTCCTTCAACAGAGGAATGGATATAGAAAATGTGGTACATTTACCCAATGGAGTACTACTTAGCTATTAAAATGATGAACTCATGAAGTTCTTAGGCAAATGGATGGACCTAGAAAATATCATCCTGAGTGAGGTAACCCAATCAGAAAAGAACACACATGGTATGCAGTCACTGATAAGTGGATATTAGCCCAGAAGTTTGGAATACCCAAGATACAATTCACAGACCACATGAAGCTCAAGAAGAAGGAAGACCAAAGTGTGGATACTTCAGTCCTTCTTAGAAGAGGGATCAAAATATCCATGGGAGGAGATACAGAGACAAAGTCTGGAGCAGAAACTGAAGGAAAGACCATCCAGTGACTGTCCCACCTGGGGATCCATCCCATATACAGTTACCAAACCCAGATTCTATTGTGGAAACCAACAAGTGCTTGCTGACAGGAGCCTGTTATAGCTGTCACCTGAGAGGCTCTGTCAGTACCTGACAAATACAGAAGTGGATGCTCACATTCATCCATTGGACTGAGCACAGGGTCCCCAATGGAGGAGCTAGAGAAAGGACCCAAGGAGCTGAAGGTGTTTGCAGCCCCATAGGAGGAACAACAATATGAACCAACCAGTACCCCCAGAGCTCCCAGGGACTAAAGCAAAGAGTACATAAGGAGGGACTCAAGGCTTCAGCTGCATATGTAGCAGAGGATGGCCTTGTCGGACATCAATGGGAGAAGAGGCCCTTGGCCTTGTGAAGGCTCAATGTGCCAATGTAGAGGAGTGCCAGGACAGGGAAGCAGGAGTGGGTGGGTTAGTGAATGGGGTGGGGGATGGGATAGGGGGTTTTCGGAGGGGAAATGAGGAGAGGGGATAAAATTTGAAATGTAAATAAAGAAAATATCTAATAAAAAAAGGAAAAAAGAAAAAGAAAAAAGTTTCTATTCCTTTCACCTTGTGTTTTCCAGTTTATGATGAATTACATATTACCTTCCTCACCATATTGATGACAACTGCCTAACCAAGGCTGGCCCTAAGGTTAGCACTCACTCCTTCTGCTCAGTCTCATTCCTCAAATGAGAGTCCAAAGAGTGAGTTAGCAGAATGGGAAGGAGGGTGTCAGCCACGGCTTCTGAGAGTTCCTGCTTATTCAGAGGCTATCAAAATAGATTTCAAAGATGAGATTATGGATGATAGCTTAGCTGGGTTGCTTGCTATGTAATCATGAGGCCTGAGTAAGATTGTGCTTTTATTTATGTAAAAAGCTGGGCATGTAGCACATTTGTAGTCCCAGCACCGAGATCATCTTTGGATGACCAACACCATATAAAAGTCAGGCAAGATAGTGTAGACTGTCATCCCAGATCTACTGCAAAACAGAAAGTGGAGACCAGAGAGTTGCCTGGAAGTCTGCAGGTCAACTAGGCTGACACAACACATAGGAGCCAGAGACCCAGTCTCCAGAGGGAGGGTGAGGACTGACACCAGAGGTTGTCTTCTGACATCCACATACCTAAAACAGGTCTGCTGCGACAAGTGTCCTCTCACCCTGCCCCCACACATGCACATGTGGGTGGCTCCTGAAGACCACCACCCAAGGCTGAACTCTGCCCTCCACATGCATGTACCACACATGCACGCACAGCTGCACACACAAACACGCAGGTCTCCCTCTCCAAATTCTTACCTGGGACAATGTTTTTAGTAGGCCCGGAGAAACATCAACATCAGGTAGACTTTGATTATCCAGCTCAGAATTTGCTCCTGAAAGGCTGAATAAATAAACATTCTTAAAGAACTTATCCATGGTCTCAAAAAGAAAAGAGAATTTACATATATGGCTTAAATAGTTTCTAAGAGCAGGTAAGTTCTACGTTAGATAAAACTATAATCACCTGCATGCTTCTTCTCTCATTAGCTGAAAACAAGGGAAAAACAGATTTAGTATATTCTCTGTCAGAGTGAAGTAACAGTTTCATTCTAGAACACATACGTACCCTGGAAACAAAATCGGAGAAGGCAGATAACAGTTTGGACTCCACTGACAGTGGAGGCAGCTCTTCCAGAGGCATGCCCTTGTGGACTTTTCCTTTCAAGTTCAAGTATCTAAGTTTCAAGTCTTCCAGGACAGACAGCAGTGCTGCGCCTAATTCCTTCTTAGCAGAATCGGTTGGTAAATTCCTGTTCAAAGTTAAGTTCACAGAACTACATTACTCAGACTCAAGTCGCTCCCAACACTAACATGGAATCATACATTCAGTTCTGCTCTACCAGATCCTAGACTTTACCTGTTAAGTGAAGTACAGCACATACATTTTCTAGGGTCAGTATCAACAACCACAACAGGTAAGCTAGAAAGAATGTGGCAGAAGCCCATGAAGAAACCCCAACTGACTTTAACCTTACTCAGGTAGTAAGCACATGTATTTTACTGGACTAATTACATCAACCACAATTCACTGTGACATTTGTATTTGTGATGGTTCGTATATGCTCAGCCCAGAGAGTGACACAATTAGAAAGTGTGGCCCTGTTGGAAGAGGTGTGCCACTATGGGTGTGGGCTTTAAGACCCTCATCCTAACTGCCTAGAAGCCAGTATTCTGCTACCAGCCTGCAGATGAAGATGTAGAACTCTCAGATCTTTCTGCACCATGCCTGCCTAGATGCTGCCATGTTCCTGCCTTGATTATAACAGACTAAACTTGAACCTTTGAACCTGTAAGCCAGTCCCAGTTAAAACGTCCTTTTAAGAGTTGCCTTGGTCATGGTGTCTGTTCACAGCAGTATAACCCTAACTAAGATAGTATTTTATTTTTGATTTTTGAAACAGATCTTAAAATGTAGCTCTGGCTGGCCTGTTATTCACTAGGTTAGCCTAGGCTAGCCCCCAACTTAGTCATACTCCCGCCTCTGCCTCTCAAATGCTAGAATTATAGCCATACCCAGCAAAATAAGTTTTTTGAAACTTATTACATTTAAGGAAGCTAATAAATCCAGAAATAGCCTATGTTTTTTTTTCAAAAGTTAAACTTTCTAGAATAAAGTCAGTGATAAATTTTAAGAAAATCTAGATTTAAAATTGATGAACACCTATTGAGTCCCGCTCTACTTTCTATTACAAGTTTGTAAATGTGGTGACAGTGGCGATGGCACATCTGGTAGCAAACATCCAGAAGGTGCATCTCCGCCTTTACGGCCCTCTCAGTGGTCTTCTCACAGCACTTGGATGGCACAGCCTTCTCTTCACAAAGCTGAAATGTCCTTTAAAGTAAAAGACAGTATCATATAAGAGTCAACATTTTCTACAGTAGTGACAATCTTCTTTCTAGAAACAGAATTTAAATTTCTTTTTTTTTTTCTTTTAGTTTTTCAAGACAGAGCTTCTCTGTGTAGCCCTGGCTGTCCTGGAACTTGGTCTGTAGACCAGGCTGGCCTCAAACTCAGAGATCTGCCTGCCTCTACCTTCTCAGCACCAGGATTTAAGGTGTGCATCACCACCACCCAGCTAGATTTTAAATGTCTTACATTTCCCTGTCAAGTTTAATTCAATTCCTATTAAAAAGAGGACATGATAGGAACATCTCATCAGGATCAAAGCCTAACAGCTCCATATATTCTCAGAGCTGGAACCTACCTCTGCACTGTTACTTCTCTCATAAGCAGGGTCCATCCCCAGTGGGGACTCAGCTCATCCCAAGGTGATAGATCTGTGTTTAGTCTCAGTCCAAGTCTGGCCAACTTTTAATAGCCATAGGCATTTAAGGCCCAAACCACTGTTAAATGTGTTATTTAATAGAAAATGGACAGGACTTACATTTTTCTTTTCTTTTTTTTTTTTTTTTTTTTTGATTTTTTTTTTTTTTTTTTAATGTAAGTACACTGTAGCTGTCTTCAGACACTCCAGAAGAGGGCGTCAGATCTTGTTACAGATGGTTATGAGCCACCATGTGGTTGCTGGGATTTGAACTCCGGACCTTTGGAAGAGCAGTCAGGTGCTCTTACCCACTGAGCCATCTCACCAGCCCTACATTTTTCTTAATTATTAAGAGTCATTCATATAAGCAAGTACTTTGCTCTATTCCAAGAAGCCCCATGCCAGCCCAGTGAGAAGGCTCAGTGGGTGAAGATGCTTGACAACCTGAGCTCAATCCCCGAGAGCCATACCATGGAGAGAGAGAGAGAGAGAGAGAGAGAGAGAGAGAGAGAGAGAGAGAGAGGAGAAGAGAGAGAATCAACTCTTCCAAGTTGTCTTCTGACCTCCACATATACCTGCATTTCCACATAAAGAAATGCAATTTAAACTTTTCTTTCTTTTTTTTTTTAAAGTTCAAGTCACTAGAGTTTTTGAGTTATTAAGAGTTTTTGGAGTTTCCCTCAACTACCAGTTCCTATCTACCTCTGTTTTGGAAGTATAATTTTTAAATTTAATTTCACAGTTTTGAGATACCAGACTAGTCATTAAAAAGACAAAGAAAAAAACAGGCCCATGATTTCAGAGTACGGCAGTGTGACTTTCTTCCCTTCCACTCTTGCTTTATGGCTCCAAATGCAAAATAAAACCAATGATGACAGTTTAAAAGTACTTCACTGTGCAGCTATTTTTCTCTTCAAATGTATGGCATTTTCCTGAATTTTCTAGCTTACATAATCTATGTTTAATTTATTCAAAAGAAAGAAGGGCAGTGTGTCCAGATGAGGTATGAGGGAGGGGTGGGAGAGAGGAACTGCAGCTCTTCATGGAGAGCGCTGACATTCTGCGTTGCTCGTATCTATATGCTAGAAAGAGTGGCTAAAATGTAAAATTTCTTAAAGTCCCTTTAATTCTACATGTTTAAATATGCCACACAGAAAATAAAGCAATCTTGAGCTTTTCTTTCCTGTATACATGTGTGAACTTACCCAACTGACCTACCTCTTAGGGTGCTTCTGTCCGTCTGTGGTATCAAATACTTTTCTTAACTCCAAGGAATTCTGAAAACAATATAAATTACAAATATATAACAACAAATGAACACTATAAACGGAGTTCCAAGATGTGAAATCTTCAAAACAACTTTGTGACAATGTCTGCCACCCAGATAGAGCTGTAGCATCTATCAGCCACCCCCTTGAGTTAGCATCTCTCCCTGAGACCCCCCCAATACATATTTGCATAACTTTTAAAATCTGTAGAGTAGATTAAAAGTTTGATACTGTGGATTTTACCTCATTCAGGGAGCTCCCACTAGGCTTTAAGCAGCCAGTTGAGAGTGGCCTTCCTGAGTCACTTCCTGGGGCAGCTCTCTGTGAGTCTCTGCACTGCTGCCCACACGACCAGTCGGTGTTACAGGCCACACTTCGTTTGTCACTTTGCCACTCAGGTTGACTCTGCCCCACCATCTTTGTCTCTGTGATACTTGATGCAGACACTATGGAAGAGCTTGCATTTGCTCTGCTGCTCACACCCAGTGTCTGCTGAACTGCAGCTACACATGATGCTGCATCTGGCACTGACGTAAGACACATTTCTTTCATCAGAGAGCATGCCTTATTTGTGGCACTGCCTTGTACATGTTGTAGGCAGCTGCCCTCTACTTCTGCCTGATAATCTGTGACTGCTACCCTTGGTATCACAGGAGAGAAAAAGCACGGCTCAGGGAGGCTTTTGTATTGTGAAGAGCCACAGAGAGAAATGACCGAGTCATCCAGAGCATCATTAGCCTTCAAGTGTGTCTCAAGGGCTTGGTCTTGGGGAAACACGGTAGCATTCTCAGGGTGCTGTAATGTTTTGTTCTGGAAAATTCTATTTCCATAAAAGTCTTTAGTTTCAATTGTTTGAGATTTCATTTCTTTAGTATACACTTGAGTTTCAGGTACTTTCTGATGGTTTAAGGGAGAACTGCTTCTCTGGAAAATGTCATCAAATGCTTTATGATATGTGAAACCAACCTCTTGTTCCTTACATTTTTCATATTTTTGCTCATGATATTCTTGTAACATATCAGAACTCTGAGATATAGAGACTTGGGGTGAACATTCTTGTGCAAAACCATTAAGTGACTCCAAAGAGGGGCTCGGACCACTCTCTAATTTACCATGATTATCTTCGAAATTACCACCACATTTAAAGTCATAGCTTGATGTTTTCAACTCACTAACATCTAGACTGGACCTGCTTACTGTCTTCGCTAAGTGTGCACTTATGCACTCCAGCTCTGCGCTGTGGTACTCCTGCTGTGAGTCTTCGTCCATGTCACTCTTCTGCACGTCTCCACAGCCAGCACCTGAAGCCTCGGCGCTCCTTCCCAATCCAATGCTATTATTATCTTGAGGTCCTAAAGTGTCAAAAACAATCTCTACTTTTTTGTGCACTTCAGGATGTAATTCTGAATATAAATGCAAAAGCTTTTCATCCTTGAGTTTTGATTCTGAATAATGGATGGAATAGGTCTCATTCAAAAAGGCATAGTCAGTACTGTCTTCAAACTCACTTGACTGGGAGAAAATATTCTGTATGTTAGAACCTTGATTTTCTGAAAAGGATAGTTCTGATAAATCTCTCTGGTCAACACTGCTGTTCTCTTTGTCACCAGCCCTTCCTTCTGTTGCCAAGGAGTCCCCTTCACCATTAGGAAAGGTCAATTTAACTTCGTTGCAACCATTGGAAAATAACATATTTTCTTTCTTAGGATTATAAAGTTTATCTGTTCAAAACAATAAACCAGAGAGTATGTTAACAATATTGCTGACACTGAACACTGGCAAAGACTAGACAGGGTCTGGTCCTAGCTTCTTCAAGCCCTGGACTACTTCTACATCCTCAACGACAAACACAAATATGGCTTGTAGCAACTAAACAAACTAAAACCCATCTCCAAGCAAGCACACTACAGCCCTGGGCCCACTGTGATGATTATTAAAGGTGGGCCACCAGAGAGTAGATGAGGCCATGAGGGCAGGCCCTCAGGATACGATTAATCCTCAAAAGGCAACAGAGCACTTCTCTTTTGCTGTTAAATCCCACACCACATTAAGACACATTATTTACCAGTTAGAAAGTGATTCCTCAGGAGGATCTGACCATCCTGGCATCTGAACCTCACACTTCTGGCCCCAGAACTATGAGAAAATAATCTGCAGCTGTTTAAGCCACTAACTGACGGTGTTTTGTTACAGCTATCCAAGATGACACAGTGTAAAGCTTCTTCCTGAACTCTTCAATGGTGAGAGATCTTTTCTTTATAGGGCAGCCACTTTACTTGTGGCTTTGCCTAGTAAACTTTAAAATAAAGAATTATTTAATAAATTATGGGCTATCTGCTGGTGTCAGTTGTATGCAGTGTGTAAATTAAGGCAAGAGGTTTCTCGGCTATACTTGCAACTTATGGCTTTCCTAAGGCACACAAAAAACTAACCACAGTTAAAAGACAAGTATTGACCATTGTGCTAATGGAACAGGTGAATCTGAGGAGAAAGGAGGGGCAGAGTTTGAGGAAAACTTTAGCTAGTGCAGCTGGCTGTGTGAATGCATCAGCCCTTGCAGGCACTTATAATCCAGCCTGCAAGGAGTAGAAGAGCTGTCTGAGTGAAGTATATGTAGCTGGCAAGGCCTTTTATAAGGTGCTAAGACATCTGGCTCTTATCCTAAGGGAAGGGAAAACCAGGGCAAACCCCTTCAAAGGGTAGTGACTGAGAGTGAGTTGTAGAGACTTCTTGTGAGCAAAATGCATGGGAAGGGATGGCAGATAGACCAAGAGCACAGAGGCTGGAAAAGGGCATTGAATAACAGACACTTTGTGTGCACAAGTGACACAAAACTCTTAGAGGATAGTAACTACTCTTGTTCTAATAAATTCTGGAATTTTCTATTTCATTTTACTAAAAAGCACACTTAGCTCACTTTATTTCATGACCCATGGATTGGCCACTACCTGCTTAAGTAAGATTCACTGGGCACTGCATCTGAACTGGAATATTTATCACTAAAGAGAGGGAGAGCCATGAAGAACAGGTACAGAGGAGGAAGAGGAAAGTAAGACGGGGAGGGGTGCACTGGTTAGTTGTGTGTCAACTCGACACAGCTGGAGTTATCACAGAGAAAGGAGCTTTAGTTGGGAAAATGTCTCCATGAGATCCAGCTGTGGGGCATTTTTCTCAATTAGTGATCAAGGGGGAGAGGCCCCTTGTGGGTGGGGCCATCTCTGGGGTGGTAGTCTTGGATTCTATAAGAGAGCAGGCTGAGCAAGCCAGAGGAAGCAAGCCAGTAAAGAACATCCCTCCATGGCCTCTGCATCAGCTCCTGCTTTCTGACCTGCTTGAGTTCCAGTCCTGCATCCTTTGGTGATCAACAGCAGTATGGAAATGTAAGCCAAATAAGCCCTTTCCTCCCCAACTTGCTTCTTGGTCATGATGTTTGTGCGGGAATAGAAACCCTGACTAAGACAAGGGGGAAGCGAGAGTTCAGAGCAGGCGAAGGGAATCTGAAGTTATGATAAAGAAAATCTACACACACATGCCCAGCAAGCTGAAGTCAATACAGATTACACACAAGTCACTGTCACACATCAGGGACACAAGGATTTGTTTTGCTTAAGTGAGTTAGTGTATTGCTCATTTTAAACTTTTTGGTTTATTTGGGGGGGGGTTGAGACAGGGTTTCTCTGTGTAGCCCTGGCTGTCCTAGAACTCATTCTGTAGACTAGGCTGGCCTCGAACTCAGAAATCCACCTGCCTCTGCCTTCCAAGTGCTGAGATTAAAGGTGTGCACCACCACTGCCTGGCCATTTTAAACTTTTTATACTATCATATTACGATTTTAAGATTAAACAAATTGGTCTTCCACAGACTTACAAGGTTTGTGTCTTTTGCCCTTCCCACTACATAATAAAAGCAATTTGCCCACTGCTACCAAAAACTCATGAGGGAATTAGCAAAGTTAAAACTGTTGCTGAATTGTCCCAGCTTGCTGCTGGAGGCTTTAAAACAGCCACCCTGTAGGAAACCTTTGTTTACAAAATGTATCCTTCCTTCATCAAGAGGTGTTCATCCTTACCATTTTGGAAGTGTCTTCCATTTTTGTGGTAATTTTTATCAGAATCTGTTCCTAACGCTGCAGTGGCTTGCATAGTTCAAAGATGGATGCTCTACGAAAGGTATAACATTGACCTATTAGTATACTTGGCACAGAGTTATAAAGCTTAGAAATAAGCAAAGCAGTAGTTACAACCAAAGGTTCTAGTATCAGAGAGCCAATAAACATTAAAACATTGAGTAACCTTTATTTATTTAAAAAAATTTTTTTTTGAACAGAGTCTAATATATCCCAAACTGGCCTCAAGTTCACTATGTAGCTAAGGATGACCTTGACTCTTTGACCCACGATCTTTTAACTGTCAAGTACTGAAGCAATAGGTATATCAGACTTATAGGGTACTGTGGATTAAATCCAGGGCTTTGCATAAACACTATTAACTAAGTTACATCTCTAGCCATTTTGAATAACTGATTTAAAAGTATGAATTTATAGCTCTATAAAAAATGTAAGTAAGACATAAGACATTCTTTAAAACTTCTATAATACATGTAATGTAAGGTCAGGTATCTTAGTCACTGTTCTATTGCTGTGAAGAGACACGATGATCAAGGTGACCCTTATAAAAGAAAACATGTAATCGAGGCTGGCTTACAGTTTCAGAGGCTCAGTCCATTATCATGGAAGGAAGCATGGCGGCATGCAGGCAGACATGGTACTGGATAGCAGCTGAGAGTTCACAGGAAGCAGGAAGAGAAAAAGTCTAGGTCTAGCATGGGCATCTGAAACTTCAAAGCCTAAACGGAGTGACTACATCTGGGAGGCCACACCTCTCACAATCCTACCAGAGTTCTACACCTGGTGACTAAGTATCAAATGAGCCTATCAGGGCCATTCTTAGTCAACCACCACAGTGAAATCATCAAGATGTCGGTAAAGACTAAGTCTGTTGCCAAATATGCATAGAAATTGTTTCCTTAGCAATCTATAGAGCTATGAAGACCCAACCAGGAGCTGAGGAGAGTTACAGGCATGCTGTAAGCCTGAGGACCTACATTCAGATCCCCAGCACCCACGAGCATCCCCAGCCACTTCAGACTGTACAAAGCTGCTTTATATAGTTTGCTGCAAGCGACAGAGCCAATATCCCCTCCTTTCCAAAAGTAAAAAAAAGTTCTGTCTTGTCTGATATGCTTAACTGGTTTTTCTTTGTTTGTTTGTTTTTTCACCCAAAGCAGCATAGGCAGGATATTTATTGAGATATTTGTAGGCCTGCCTAAGGCTTTGGTCTACTGCAAACTTCATTTGCATATAATGAAGAAAAAAGAAAACAGGAGGAGATGGAGATGGGTCTAAAAAACTAAAAAGTAGCTGGGCAGTGACAGCACTCCACACCTTTAATCCCAGCACTTGAGAAACAGAGGCAAGCAGATCTCTGAGTTTGAGACTAGCCTGGTCTACAGAGTTCCAGGACAGCCAGGGTTACAAAGAGAAACCATATCTCAAAAATCAAACCAAACCAAACCAACAACAAAAATCTCCAAACCAACCAACTAACCACCCACCCACCCCCAAAAGGGCAAGTAGAATGGCTCAGCTACTAAGGTACCAGCCATGCAAGCCTGACAGTCTGAGTTAGAGCCACAGAGCTTTATACCATTAACATAAAGGTGAGAACCAACTCCATCAAGTTGTCCTCTGAGCCTCACCTGTGCTGTAGTATGTAGCACATTTATTGTCCTTTGTCAGTTTATCTATCTTACACACACACACACTCACACACACACACACAAGCAAAGCTGATTCTAGAGATCTCACACTAATTGCATCTCTCCTTCCACAATCCTCTTTCTTTCAGAGAATACAGGAACTGGCAAAAATGTCAGTCCAAGTTGCCACTGCTCCTGACTATGAGCTGTCCGCTTTGGAGAGAGAGGTATGGTTCACCATGGAGTGGCTGAGTGACACAGGAGGTTGGGAAATGCTGTAGCTCTGGATCATTGAGATTTCACGGCCTTCATGGCCATGCTGCTGTAGCATTTTGGTGTACAGCAGGGTCTATGCTCACTGAAACCAGCAGGATTTCCTAGGGGGACACCTCAGAGACTCCTTTCATCAGTACCCAACAGAGCCACTGAATTTTCTATGATTAATTTTCTCTCATGGGAAGCAAAGATACCGGTGGCCCTGTGTTTTCTATAGACTAAAAGCTCACCTGTTTGTTACAAAACAAAGTTTCTCTTTAGTATATGTCTGCTTGTGATTTAGAAGGGCATTGGAGGACAAGTTCTCCCCACACTGTGCATAGCAATGTTGCTTAGCCTGTGGTGTGGCTGGTCTTCTAACAAGGGTATTGAGCCTGGGGAAATGGTTGTCTTAAGGTCACTATAGCTGTGATGAAACACCACAAACCAAAGCAACTCAGAGAGGAAAGAGTTTATGTGGCTTATATTTCCATATTGGTGCTCATTATGAAATGAAGTCAGCACAGGAACTCAAATAGGGCAAGAATCTGGAGGCAGAGCTCATGTAGCAGCCAAGGAGGGTTGCTGCATACTGGCTTGCTCAGCTTGCTTTCTCAAAGAATCCAGGACCACCTGCCCAGGGATGGCACGACAATGGGCTTGGTCCTCCCACATCAATCACTAAGAAAAGCACCTGCCTATAAGCCCAATCTTCTGAAGGTATTTTCTTGATTAAGGTTCCCTCCTCTCCAGTGACTCTAGCTTATGCCAAGTTGACATAAAACTAGTCAGGACAATGGCTGAGGGGCTGACAAATGGAACTTCAATTTTGACAAAGATGGGAGTCCAGTACAACCCCTGTCCCAGTGTGGTTGCTCTTACAATACTCATTCTTGCTCCCAACCTGAGACTTGAACTTGCTACTTTTTAAAAATCATTTTAATTGAGAAATAGAAAACATCTTTAAAGAGAAAAACAGTAGGATATTGTTTTTTTTTATGAGGAGAAAGTATTCAGCCACCCACAATAATGGTATTTATAGGAATATGGATCAGTTTCACAAGGAAGCCAATGAATCCCATTAGAGCAAATCCTATTGCTGTGGCCATGGCTATCTTCTAGGGTTCTGTTCTATCAGGGCTGGTGCATCTTTTAACAAGTCAAATGGAGTCTTTTACAAACTGTCAACTTGGCTGAACAAACTGCACTACCTGATCCATGACTGTTTTATGGGATGGTGGCTTAAGAAGGCAGAGACACCAAGCACCGGAGTGGATGAACACAGCAGAGCCCTGGACTTGGTACTTTCTATTGGCTGCTAGCTAGAAATACTTTCTTGGAAAGATATGGTTTCTATGGAGTCTTAGAGTCTGGCTCTGATAACTCCTGGCTGCTCATGAGGGAGGACGAACAGTTGAGCAAGCTGTTGCTTCCTACCAAGTTGTCTTATTGACTGTCTGGCCACTGTTGATCCAGAGAGGGAAGCCCCACCCCCGCCTTTCCCAAGAGCATCTAGGAAAGCCACTGCAGTGAACCTAAGTAGGTGACACCAGGTGGTGGTCACTGTGCAGGTGTCCTGGGAGCTGACTTTATCTATGCTGATGCTGTTAGCAGATACACTGTAGAACAGATGGTATCTGCACTGCCATTTTCACGTACTACAATGGACTTGGAATTCATAAAAGTTCTCCAGCAGTAGTGTTAGGAATCTAGCAAATCATGTGCATCTGAATATGTTTCTGTGACTACTTAGGAGGAGACAGACAATTTAGTGAGTCTCTGTTTCAATATAAATATAAAAGAGGAGCTGGGATACAGCTCAATATTAGAGCACTTGCCTAGACCGTATTCGGCCCTAGGGTCAATCCCCAGTTTGGCAAAAATACATGCCTACAGCCCTGAAATTTCTAGCTAACCAGTCTTTCTAAATTCTAAGCTCCATCTCAACTCAAAGATCTTTCTATTTAAAATCTCTATCTAGCTTCATGGTCTGCAGCATGCTTCTAAGAAGGAAGTCTGGCTGTCATGGGTGTTCAGACCTTTTCTTTCCTCAGAAACCACAGTCCTAAACTGTCCATTGTATTATACTATAAAGCATTATTTTCACACAATTGACCTAGATTTTTTATGGCAAGGCAATAAGCCTAAATATGTTTATGTTCTTGGATGTAGTGAATGCCTTTAGTATCTATCTACACTCAGGAGGCAGAACTGGATGAACCTGAGGCCAGCCTGAATCTCAGAATGGACACCCTAAGAGCCTGTCTACCCAAAATAAACAACAAACCCAAACAACAGAAGATGTTACGCTCTTAAAATTTGGAAATGAAGCATCACATTCATAAAAGTCCCTGGGTGAAATAAATCACACTGGAAATCAGAAACTATTTTGAAATTTAATATGTAGTATGCAGCTAAAATAGCGTTTAGGAAAACGTACCGCTTTAGGGACTGGGCGATGTAAGTCAGTGGTAGACTGACTACTTGCTTAACATGTCTCATGCAGCAAACCTGGGTTCAAGAACCAGCACATACACCATCACTAGAAACCAGTCTTAAATCCTTTCACTACAAAAGATTTACAAGAAATCTGAAGGTTCTGAAGAAACAAGAATAAAGGCATGTGCTGGAGAGATGGCCCTGTGGTTAGGAGCACTTATTGCTCTATGAGGGTGCAAGTGTGATCCCCAGCATCCACAGTGGGTGACTCAGACCCACTGTCCAGTTCAGGACTGATGGCCTCTTCTGTTCTGAGGGCAATCGAGCATGCAGTATGCATGCTTTCCCGGCACAAATAAAAATATTTGAAAACCTAGAAAAAGCAGCAAAAAGTAAGTCCAAAGAATAAGGTCAGCTAGAAACTATAAAACGCAAACAAGACAGAATCAGATGAATAGGCACAGAGCCAAAAGCTGTTTCTTAAAACAAATGGAATGGATACTCTTTATAAGACTTAATCTGAGAAAACATAAACCACTAACCTATTGGCAATATTAAAGCAATAATAGAGGATTATAACATTTTCTCTAACAAATCTGATAACTCTTCAATGGTCTCTTAGCGCCTAAGGAAATTAAATCTCTATCTACAAACTTCCCCTCAAAGATGATGACAGGTGTGGACTGTGCTGATGAATCCTTACAACCAATACAGAGAAACCCAGAATTTACCAGAATTTAATCTTTGATGTGAGGAAAAAGGGAAGACTTGCCAGCATGTTTTTTTTTTGTTTTTTTTTTTGTTTTTGTTTTTTTTTTTTACCAGAACTAGCATGGTTATTTAAAAAAAAAAATCAGATACGTGTACTGATGTGTACCTGCGTGTCTGTATGTGCACCATGTGTGTGCAGACGCCAGAGAACAACCTTTGTTGATTTCCAGAACATTTGACCTCAGTGACAACACAATACATGTGGAAAATCAGTGCCCACTTGTCTGTCTCGTCACTGTCACAGTACTTGTGGCGAGCCTGGGGACCTGGTACAGTGTCAGAGCCCTTGCCTAGCATGAAGGAGTCCCCTAGATTCCACGCCCAGCATCTAACCAATAGGTGTGCCGATGCATAGGGAGACTTCCAGGACAGTCCGTGGCTACTTAAGCCCTTGTCTTAAAACCAAGGAAGCTGCTACAAGAACGCGCGCAAGAACAAATTACTACTGCAAGAACAAATTACTACCGTGGTGGTGAGATCAAAAAATGCAACTGAACAGGCGCTCTGCTGCAGGGCAGCACAGGCCGGAACAGGCTCCCACCGGCCCCGCTGCCCAGGGTGAGGGTGAGGCTGGGGTGTCTCGCCTCCATTCTGGGCTCACCGTTAAGTGTCTGCGTCCCTGCCGTCGAACCTCTCCTCCAGGTTGCTCTCTCCTCCTCCTCTGCTTTCCAACGAGTAGTGTCCCAGGGTTTAGTGGGTAACGGCTGCCGGAGGCCCGCCCACCGCTCGAGGAGAGTTCCTATTGGCTTGTGCAACAGGCTGACACCATGATTGGCTTGGTGGGGTTTAAAAGCGCGGGAAGCCCCCACCCGGGGCTTGGATCGGACATGCTGGGAGTATCTTCTCGCGAGACTTAGAAGGCGCTATGCTGGTGAGTTCCTGCGGTTTGCAGAGCACATGGAACCCTGTGGCTTAGCCGCACCCTGCAGCCTCTTTGCGGGATGAGGGGGTCTAGAGTGGAGCACTTACTTGCCTCTGGGACAAAATGTATGGGTGTACAACAAAATTCAGAAAGTGAGAGAATATTTCAGTACAATCATTAAAAAAAAAAGTAACAGAAAAAGACTCAAAATGAGAAAATTATCCAAACCAGCATCCTTTTTTCTCCTTTCTTCCTTTTTGGTCAGGCTGTAAACGGCTCCATGGAGTACACTGTTTGTGATCCTGTTTTTACTTAGTTTGGTATCATGGATCCCTTCATATTAATTTTGATTTTTATATGACGGCATTCAAAGATTGTTTGATTGCTGAGGTTTTACATTTTCCTTATATACATTTTTTTTTTTAAAAAAGCTTTTTATTTGTAATTACATATATATGTGTGTTTCTCGGTGGGTAGGTACACGTTGAGTGCAGTGTCTTTAGGGGCCAGAAAAGGGCATGGAATTCTCTGAAGTTGGAGTTAACAGGAGGTTGTGAGCCCTGACCTTGGTCCTGGGATTCCGAATGGAGGAATGGAGTCCCCTATGGGAACTGTATGTACTCTTAACCACGGAGCCATCTCTACAGCCCCTCCCACATATATATTTTGTTTGTGTTCTCGTACAGATAGTAGATGATTTAAGCTTGCACAAAATTAGACGACCCAGGAGGACCAACACCTCAGTAGCATTATAGATGACTTTACTTGTCTGAACATACACTTAATGACTAAAGAGTAATGGAGGCCCTTTCAAAAAGGACAACATGACTTTAAACCTAGGTCTGCCTTAAACCTGTTCCACCAGAGACAGGGACCTCTTACTTGCACCTCATTTATTCTTTTATTAATAAATTGATTCGCCAAACTCATAGACCTACCAGCAGCTGGGTGCTGTACAGTAATGAATTGGAGACTGTAAATAAGTTTATGGGCCTGCACAGTGTAGCCTTGCAGTAACTTAATTGCTCATGCAAGTCTCCTCTTACCTATAGTGAACTTGTATTTAATTTTTGAAATCACCATTTCATTCAGGACTCCCAAGACCAAGTTCTCAGCACAAAAGACAGGGAATAAGAAAGATGGGACATAGAGGACAAGGGAGGAGGGGAAGGGAACAAGGGAGAGGGGCGGGGTATTAGTCCTGGGGATAGAGAGGAGATAAGCATGGCCCAGAGGCAAATGGCAGTTTATAAAGCAAAAAGGGAAGCCCGTGTTAGGATGAGGTGTTTGATTTTAATTGGGCATGTTAATTAGGTGAGCAAAAGGGGTCTTTTGATTGCTGGACTTCAATGCTTTTGATAGGTGGACCTTGGTAATCAGTGTCAGGGGGAAGAAGTGGCTAAATAAGGGAATAGACCTTGGTGGCTAGCGTTAGGAATGTAATCCAATGGTTTTTAGTGAGGCAGAGGGAATGGGGGAGAAGGGCAGAGCCTGCCAGAGTCGTGGTTGCCATGCTCGGGCTGGCCAGAGTCCGTTCACTATGTATTGTAAATATCTGTGCTTGGCTTTCTGCAGATGTCTCTATGGAAAGGACCCATGGACACGGTTGTTTAAACTGCTGAGAAAGCACACAGAGATGCTGTGAACCACCTGTTTATGAAATGGCTGAGACAGAGAATAAAGGCGATGGCTGTGCATGTGCTCTGGACTCACACTAGTCATTGAGTTTTACTGAGGATTACTGTTGAATAGCTCAGGTCAAGATTTCCTTGAAACAAAGACATGCTTGGCAAATACTCAATAATTAAAGCCAAAAAAAAAAAAAAAAAAAAAAAAGAAAAGAAAAAGAAAAAGAAAAAAAAGAAAAAAAAAGACAGCATTCTCCGCTGTCACATTATATATATTAATGAACTACATTTGAAGTGTTAAGATGTTTACACCTGGTCAATGTATGTCAACTTTTCTGATCACAAATAGTTGTGTGAGTATGCATGTATTTGCATGTGTGCCCTCCCTTCCCATTAGTCCCCTTGTTCCCCTGTCCCCCGTGGCAGTTTGACTTCTACTTTGATGTCATATATGCATACAGGATTTTATGCATCTATATAAACTCCAGGAGCCACCAGTGAGAGAAAACATACAGTATTTGTCTTCCAAGATTGGCTTGATTGACTTCTCTCCTCTTCTATTATCCTTGAGATGATGTGACCCTGCTCTTCTTAAGGGGAGAGAATCCCGTTGTGTGCCTACAGCTCCTCAACTACCCCTCTGTTGCTGGACACTTAGGTTGGTTGCATGACTGTGCTGCAGTTAACAGTGATGTCTGAGCCGGGCGTGGTGGCATACGCCTTTAATCTCAGCACTTGGGAGGTAGAGGCAGGNGGATTTCTGAGTTTGAGGCCAGCCTAGTCTACAAAGTGAGTTCCAGGACAGCCAGGGCTATATAGAGAAACTCTATCTCGAAAAACAAAACAACAACAACATCACAATTAGGGATTGTAGAATTCTCACCAACTCAGTAAAGTACTTGCTTTGAAAGCATGAGTATGTGAGTTTTACCCCCAGAACCCATGTAAAAATGCCAGATTCAATGGCATGTGTTTGTAATTCCGGTGGTGGTGGTGGTGGTGGTGGTGGTGGTGGTGGTGGTGGTGGTGGTGGTGGTGGTGGGTAAACAGGTGGACCACTGGGCTTGATAATGAACCAGCCTAATCTAAATGGTGAGCTCCAAGCCAGTAAGAAACCACGTCTCAAGGGAAAAGTGGTTAGTATTCCTGAGGGATGATGACACACAAGGTAGTGTCCTCTGGCACCTTCACACACATTGTAGTGAATACACAGACCTCTGCTGCTTGCAGGAGTCAGCTCTGCTAATGACCTGAATGGGCATCCTCAGTGCTCCCCTAGGATGCTCCTCCCTGACTCAGTATCCTCAGTACTCCCCCAGGATGCTCCTCTCTGACTGGGCATCCTCAGTGCTCCCCCAGGATGCTCCTCCCTGACTGGGCATCCTTAGTGTTCCCCCAGGATGCTCCTCCCTGTCTCAGTATCCTCAGTGCTCCCCCAGGATGCTCCTCCCTGACTGGGCATCCCCAGTGCTCCCCCAGGATGCTCCTCCCTGACTGGGCATCCTCAGTGGCGCCCCCAGGAAGCACTCCCTTCTCTGAGATCAGTTTTAGTGTGCTCAGCAGATCCGTTCACCTCGGATCTCCATGCTTGCTTAGTTCTCCTTCATCCTCCTTGTTATAACTATAACTTACAGTGAGTCCCTACCATCAGGACTCACATGTGTACCCATTCTCATGTTTCATTGCTAAATTCCAGCTATGCTGACTCTTGAGGTGACTTGCCAGGCTATTCTCACATGTGGGGAAACAAAGCTAGTTTCTTTTGTCACAGTTGTCCCACATTACCCAAACAGTCTGTGAGAGGAGGAACAATACAATTTTATGGCATTGGAATGACATTAGATCCACGTTTTCAAAAGAACGTGGGGGGCAATATGAAGTTTTAGACATGGAAATATGTTACACAACTATTTAGCAAGATTGTGGTGGGTGAACCTGTGTTCTTAGAAGCTGTCAACTTCCACACCATGACAGGTTAAGAAAATTCAAACAGGTTCGAGTAGTAAAACAGAGATGGCCAGGCCCCTCCCCTGTGCACCTCCAACTGCCAGGTGTAATGGCCAGGCCCAGACCCCACCCAAGTAAAAAAACCCAAGCTCAGGACTTGAAATCCCACTAACCCTCACCCTGGAAAGCTCCCCACCCCGCCCCACCCCTCCTGAAACCCTATCTAAACCCTGTCTTCTGCTCAGTTCTCTGCTGCTTCTCTCCCAGAGCAGAGACAGCCACCCTCTTGGGTCTCTCTCCCAGTGAATCTCTTGTGTGAGGTTTGCTGTGCGCTGTGACCTTGTGGCATTCCTTCGCTCCCCACTGCCAGGATACCTTTCCATCTGAGCTGTAACACTTCCATTTTTGCCAAGTTTCCTTCCTTCCTTCCTCCCTCCCTCCCTCTCCCTCCTTCCTTCCTTCCTTCCTTCCTTCCTTCCTTCCTTCCTTCCTTCCTTCCTTCCTTCCTCTCCTTCCTTCCTTCCTTCCTCCCTCTCCTTCCTTCCTTCCTCTTTCTCTTTTCTCTTTCTTTTTGGTTTTTCGAGACAGGGTTTCTCTGTGTAGCCCTGGCTGTCCTGGAACTCATTCTGTAGACCAGGCTGGCCTCAAACTCAGAAATCTGCCTGCCTCTGCCTCCCGAGTGCTGGGATTAAAGGCGTGTGCCACCATTGCCCAGAGTTTCTTTCTTTCCTTCCTCCCTCACAGTGAATGGGGTGTGCAGTGAAGGTCACCCAGTACTCCTTCCCCCACGGAAACTCTGTTCCCCTGTTCCAACCCACGGGTTCCTCCTTAGTGCTTGTCCCCTGAGTGGATGGCATATGGAAGGAAGCACAGTGGAGCACTGCTTTGGGTCCTCTGGGTCTACACAGGCCTGGGCGTGTGTGGCTAGTGTTTCATAACTCCCCGACTTCACGCCTCGCCCAGTGTCTCTTGATCACAGTCAGAGACTGGCCTGCTGCATCAACCCAATTTGAAATGTGACATACACAAAGGGAAACTGAAAATCAGCAAGCCGTCCATTTGCTCTCTGTCTGTCCTCTAGGGTCCTCCAGGTAAGTCTTCCTTTCCAACCTCTTTGGTGTCATTTATTTCTCCAGTGCATGGGATCTGAATCTGCTTTTAAAAACAGGGAAAGAAAGAAAAAAACCCTCCAAATTTATGTGATATATTTAAAAAGAAGGGGCCGGTGAGATGGCTCAGCATGTAAAGGTGATTGCCGCCAATGCCTGATGATGGATCTTAATGCCCGTGATCCACAGGGTAAAAGAGAGAACTGACTCCTTCATTTTGTCCTCTGTCCTCCACACATACGCTGTGGTACACACTCACATACATACACATGCTAATTGAAGAAAAAAATCAAAATGAAAAGATGACTCTTAATATACACAACAACAATTATGACATCAAGTAATGATCTTTCTCGGTGGAGAAAACGAAAACCACATGGCTTCAGGGATAGAAGTGATGGCTCCGTGGTTCAGAGCACAGGCTGCAGGACCTAGGTTCAATTCTGGTGACTCACAACCAGCTGTAAATCCAGTCCTGGGATACAGTGCCCTCTTCTGGCCTCTCCTGGCACTGCATACATGGTGGTGCCCATACACACATGCAGGCAAACACTCATGCACATAAAAGTAAAATCTTTAAAAATAAAAAACAAAACCACACAGCTCTTTAACGTTTCATTTTTTAAAATGTTTTTTTTTTCTAGCAGTACATTCTTTAAAAGAAGTTAACAACTTCAATTCCAAATATAAGGATTAAATAATGCAAATGAAAAGCTGTTGTTTTCTGTGAAGCTACCGCCTAATGACCCTGGGAAAAGTACTCTTATAACCGAACGATGCAAAAGTCCCTTAGAAAAGCTTCATTTGTTGCCTGGAAAGAGTCTTCTTAAGGTCACTTTATGTCTAGACCATCGCCTCGTCTCCAGAGGAGGAGCTTTGCTTGGTAATGGCTTGTGGTTCCACAGTGTTTTGTGTATGGGAAGCAGAGACTAAGAGACATTACTGGAGTCATTGAGACTGTAGGTTCCACCATGGAGTCCCCAACACTGGACCGTTCTCCCTTAACCTTCAGCAAGACACAAAAGAAATAATCAAGTCCCACCTTAACCTTGACCTCAGTCACCCCTGTTGGTGGGATTAAGAGGCCCCTGTGCATCAAGTCCAGAGCTCTCATGAGACCCAGTGTGCTTATGAAGAAACCTGCAGGCTCTGAGTATCATCCCGACCGGGACAAGGGTCTGTAGACAGAGGCATCTGGTGCTGCTGGGCTCCCCGGATGACCCTTGCATGGAAGCACTTCTTCCCTCAGAGGCAGGGAAAGATGCAATGCTCCCAACAGTACAGATAAAAGCTCATGAAGTCACGCTGGGCATCTGAGTCCCCAGAGAGGTGCCCACTTGCTGCTGGTATTTATTGCTGGGACAAGAGCGCGCTGCGGTTGGCTTTCATCTTTTCCAGTCGCTTTACGAGGTGGCCGTTGCTCACCTCGAGCTCTTCTGTTTTGTCCAGTGCAGAGCGAAGCTGGAAGAAGGGGAGAAGACGATGAGGTTGCTTTCTCCCAACATGGTGGGGTTCTGCATGGCTACGAGTCTAGCCCTACTAGAAAGCACTACAAAAAGCCCAGCCACACTGGAATCCAAAAAATTGTGTGTGTGTGCACGTTTCTCTTTTCTTTTTCACTTTTAAAAGTATTAGGTCACATCTTTACTTATGAAAGTTATTTTACTTATTTTGTTTTGATTTTATTTTATTCTATTTATAAGCTTATGTCTGTGCACCACACACATGCAGGTACACACGGGGGCAAGAAGATAGCACCAGAATCTCTGAAAGTGGGGTTACAGACATCTGTGAGCTGTCATGTGAGTGCAGGGGACTGAACGTGGGTCCTCTGAAAGAGCAGCCAGTACTCCTAACCACAGAGCCATCGCTCCATCTGTATATGCTTCTTTTCTTTTCTTTTTTTTTTCTTTCTTTGTGTCAAAGGAAAAGTGTATTTACTATTCAGGATGTAAAATAGATTCAAATGATTTACAATAAATGTTGCATGCAAGAATATTTTTCTAAACTAAAAAACAGTTGGTGCTGGGATTTGAACATAGGACCATGTGTATACTCAGTGTGAACTCTACCCCTGACCTGGATCCCAGGCTCCCAGAAGAATATTTTGATTAGTTTCATGAATGGTTTGAACCAAAGGAATGAACCAAATATCAGACGTATGACCTATATTTTCTTCTCTTTTCTCCGCCCCTTCCCTTAAATAATTGTTGATTGGCAGTGGGGGGAAGGGATGGCAGAGCTAGCATTTACAGACAATACCACACACCAGTCATGGGGCAGCAAGATAGGAAAGAGCCTGAAGGCTCCTCTTCAATAGCAAGTAGGTAGGCAGGGGCCTGGAGTGTTGATGGAGCAATGTTAGATCATCTCTAGTTAGTAGGCATGGTTAGAAATGAAGAGAGATTCACAGGCTGTGGCTCCAGACTGACCGCTTGGGATCTGTGTGTGTTTCTTAATTGAGTAACAAAACATGACTCACTTCAGGTCTGGCTTCTTAACTAGGAGAGGCTCCTCATCTGGACCGACTCCAGACCTGCCCTATCCTATGGGTCTTGATGGACTCAGAAATGATGAGTATAGTGAGCCAACAACTACAAATGGAGCAGAGCCTGGACCAGCTAGAGAAGGTAGCTCTCTGTTGTGTGTGTGGGGGGCCAGGACTAAGGTCTCTGCAGTTGGAAATTTAAAGCTTGAATGTCAGATTCTCAAACAGTCCCAGCCTAGAGCCAGGGGCAGAGGGCTGGCCCTAGGGAGGGAGCTCTAGAGGAGCTGTCAGTTGATGGGGCCCGATCCACGGCTCTGCTTTTCACACTAGCCCCCATGCAGGTGGCTGGAGTTCCAGGACATAAGATTCTACCTCCTACCTCCTTCCTCAGGCTCCCAAGCAACCTCACAAATCACTGAACTTGTACAGGGAGAAAACATGGTGATGGTGGTTGGGTGTCTGGTGAGTGGGGAGAGCAATGATCAAAGACTGAACACACGTCAGCTGTCAGGAGACGGAACACGGAAGGCTGGGTTTATAATATTTATATGGGAATGATTCACTTATTAACTGCGACCACACTCCAGCATGCAGCCGCCTGCCGAGCAGATGCTGTATTTTCCAAGTGAGTAACTTGGCCCAATCTCTTCGGGGAAGTTAAACATTCAGTTTCCAAAGAAGGAGTAGAAGCAGGGCCTAGGAAGTTTTACCTCTCTCTGGAGCTTCCGTTTTTCTGCCTTTAGTTCATCTTCTATTTTTTCTGCATTTTCGGCGGCTGATCGATAGCGCGTTACTTGGCTCTCTAACCTTATTACCTGAAAGGTAATAACAAAGCCATTCATACAAACTCATTCACTGTTTTCCTTTGCTGTTCGCTTTGTTATATTTGCGATCAAAGGATGTGATTTAATGAAACTGAAAGTACACTGTGTGAGTGACAGTGTGGCATTCTGGACATTACTTCAGCTCTCGCTAACTTGTCTAGTAGCATTTCTGAGTGATGCCTGACAGCAAATGACCCCAGTCTAAAGCGTGGATGTCTCTTTGCTTTCATAACCCCCTTGTGGGACTTTAAGTGCTTGCAAAAAGACCCAAGTTCAAATCTCAGAACTCAAATAAAAAGCTGGATGTGAGGGCAAGATACTGACTGCCCTCTGGCCTGTGCTCACTGGCCTTGGCAGATGGAAGGCAGATGACGCTGGCAGGACCTCGGCTCGTCTCCTAGGCTACTGCTGTGGAAGGACAGTAATGACAGTGTAAGAGAGGAGGGAGGCTTCGTGTGGACATGAGGGTGTGTCCATGGCTGGATGTGAGGTGTGTGTCCATGGCTGGACGTGAGGTGTGTGTTCATGGGCTGGACGTGAGGGTATGTGTCCATGGCTAGATGTGGGGGTGTGTGTCCATGGCTGGACATGAAGGTGTGTGTCCATGGATGGACGTGAGGGTGTGTCCATGGCTGGACGTGAGGTGTGTGTCCGTGGCTGGATATGAGGTGTGTGTCCATGGCTGGACGTGAGCATGTGCCCATGGCTGGATGTGTGTGTCCATGGCTGAACGTGAAGGTGTGTGTCCATGGCTGGACATGAAGTGTGTGTCCATAGCTGGACATGAGAGTGTGTGTCCACATCCCAGCATTTGGAACTCAGAGGCAGGAGGATCAAAATTCAAGATGAGGCTGTATCAGGCTGATCAACCTTTGTTTTTATGAATAGGTCCGGCACGTATATCCACATTTGTGGGGATAGTGCCTTTGTCCTCCTCATCCTAGAATGGACCACAGGCTGCCCCTACGGTCCAGATGCAGAGGTGGGAGGGGCCCATGTTTGTTCATCTGGCTGTGGGGAGAAAGGCTAGAAGCTCAAGGAAAAAGATGTGTGGGCATGAAGTGTGTTGTGATGGTTTGTATATGCTCTGTCCAGGAAGTGACACTGTTAGGTGTGGCCTTGTTGGAGTAGGTGTGTCACTGTGGGTATGGGCTTTAAGACCCTCATCCTAGCTGCCTGGAAGCCATATTTTCCTAGCAGCCTTCAGATGAAGATGTAGAACTCTCAGCTCTGCCTGCACCATGCCTGCCTGGATGCTGTCATACTTCTGCCTTGATAATAATGGCCTGGACCTCTGAACCTGTAAGTTAGCCCCAATTAAATGCTGTCCTTATAAGAGTTGCCTTGGTCATGGTGCCTGTTCACAGCAGCAGTACACTAAGACATATGTTGAGTTAACAACTATTTTAATTTATGTGTATGTGTATTGATGTGCATGCGGGTTCTTCAGGAGCCGTCCACCATGTTTTCGTGAGACAAGGTCCTCACTGGCCTGCAGCGAGGCCGCCTGGCTGTAAGCACTAGCAGGGAATGGTAGGCTCTTGCTATTGTGCTCAGCTTTTCATGCGGGTTCTGAGGCTCTAATTCGGGCCACCTTGCAAGCACTTTACAGACCGAGCCATACCCCCATATAAATAATACAGTTTGAAACATTTGCAAGCCCCGCTGACACGAGCTGTCTTGTTATCACAGCCATTATAAAACATGAGTACCACTGTGACAACTTAGAGTCTATCTAATAAACAACTTGTCCTGAACTTCCCTTCCCAACTCTCTGCAAGCAGTGTGTCGAAAGTCAGGCACGAGGATACTCTTGTAATCTCAGCACTTGGGAACCAGAGGCAGGAGAGGACGACCAGGAGTTCGAGGTCACCCTTGGTTACATAGTGAGTTTGAGGCCAGCCTGGGTCACATTGAGACCCTGTACCAAGAACAACAAAAGACTAAAGTCAGTACATGCCCTAAGAGACTTGCTGCTTTAACCCACGTCCTCAGGACTTGTGGGTATGTGTGAAGGCCAGAGGGTGACATCAGGCATCCTCTTCATTTGCTCTCCATCTTACATTTGAGATAAGGTCCCTCCCTGAGCCTGAACTTCATGGATCAGGTAGCCTGGCTGGCCAGCACACCCTGGGGATCTTCTGTCTTCACCATGAAGGCAAGGAATACAGACATGCTGTGTCATCCCTGGATTCTCACATGGAGCTGGGGATCTGAACACAGGTTCATCCTCCTGCCTCCCTAGAACCCCATTTGATTCACAAAGTCTCTCGAAGAGGTTCTCAATCTGCGGGTCATGACCTCTAGGGTGTTGCATCTCAGATATCATGTATATCAAGTATTTGCAGTAAGATTCATAACTAACAAAATTACAGTTATGAAGTAGTAATGAAAATAATTTTATGGCTGGAGGTCACTACAACGTGATGAGCTGTATAAAAGTGTCGCCATGTTAGGAAGGTTGAGGACCACTGCTCTGTTGCTTTTGGTCCTCGGCCATTCAGACCCCATGCAACCACCCATCCATCCAGACTGCCCAGAACTGCGGAGAATCAACATACATTTTGTTCTAAGGCAGTTATTTCTTGCTCAGATTTTGCAAGTTTAAATTTGAGGTCGCTGATCTGTCTGTTGGCATCTCCTAAAAGGTGACAAAGAAAGGAACACGGGTTAAGTTTCTCAGGCTCTAGAACATTCTGTTCCTGGGACTCATCATTTCACAAAGTCTTCATGGTCTAATCTCAGGTTCCACAGAATCCGACAAGGCGTGCCCTCTCTGGGCATTGGCTGGGAGCATGTCTGTACCTCTTATGTGTATGGAGAAGACCAAGGTAAGAAGGAACCCCCAGAGATGTGACAAAGGAGATGAAGGAGAGGGGCTGAGAATAATCTCATCTCCTGCAAGTCTGTTTTAGTTGACTAGCATAAAACATGCCTATCACACAAAGCAAAGCAGATGTGTTTCTGACCACACCCACTTGAGTATCCCGGGACATATGCTCCATCCCACAGGCTTATGCCACCTTCTCCCCACTTTGCTTTACTCACAGAAAAGGTCTTTGTGCTGTGGAACCCAGGAGCTTTCAGGGACAGGAGGGAATACCGGGTATCCTTGACCACAAGTGTTTACAATCAGCACACACAAAAGCATGCATTTCCACACAGGGGTCAGTACTCACTTTGCAGATCCATGACATGCACGTCTGTCCCGTTCTCCAAGATACCGTCCTCGGCTCGAAGAAGGTCCAGCTTGCTGTTCTTCTGTCTTCCCTCCAGCTGCCCTTTGAGCTTCTTAATCTGAAAACACCCCAGTAAAATACATTTATTTCTTTTTTCAAAAGGAAACTGAAGAGCTGAGTTTAGAGCCTGTTTTAGCCAGAACAAATATATCAGGCTACTGCCTTGCTGTTAGCATGACCCAGGGGGTGGGGGTCATGTTCGAGGCAGGGGTCGCAGGAGTATACGGGAGAATGTCATGGAAAGGTTACAGTCTAGCCTGTGCTCCACCGGCCAGAGGGATTCTCTTTAATAAAGGCCAATCCAAATAAACTAACAAAAAGCATCTGAGGGCCAGCACTCATCTCAGAAGGGAGTAGGTGGGACTTTATAACTTCAGCATGAGTTCTTTTGTAACCTAGGGGACAATAATTTTTGTGTACATTGTATGTATGTGTTTGTATGAGTGTTTGTGTATGTAGGTGTGTGTTTATGGAAGCCAGAGATTAGCACTGAATGTATTCTGCCATTATGTTCAACCATATTTTTCTTTCCTTTTATATCTTTCTCTCTCTCTTTTTTTTCTTTGAGGCAGGGTCTCTCACGGAACCTAGCTTATCCACTGGTCAGTCAGCTCCAGGAATCCACCTGTTTCCACTTTGCCAGCACTGGAATTATAGCTGTGTGTGTGTGTGTGTGTGTGTGTGTGTGTGTGTGTGTGACTACATCCAGCTTTAAGGGGGTGGCTGAGGATTTGAACTCAGGTCCTCCTGCTTGTTCTGCAAACACTTTACTTACTGAGTTATCTCCCCAGCCTCTGAGAACAGTAATCTCTAAGGGTGAAATTCTTCTGGGACTCAGAAGTAGACTGCACACACACACACACACACACACACACACACACTTGGCATGGTGATTTAAGAGATGGTAACTCTTCATGATGCTGATCTATGCTTATTCACAAAGATATAAAAGAGACCCCTAGATGCAGGAATATGGGAATGAAGTCCCCAATAAAACTGTATGCTTCTGCATAGAACCTGATCAAGCTGCTCAGTGTCCCAGAGGCACTGGTCAACCTTTTAGGAGGGGGCCTTACAGGATTCTTCTCTCATACGGGGTCAGAAGAGCAGCTGACAGTTTAATTTGATTCTGAAAGGATAACAACTGTAAAAGGTGAGCAGACCCATATGGCTACGAGAAATGTTGGAGGAGCTGGTTCCCTGGAAAAGGCTAGGGAATCATTTTAACTATCCTGCAGACAGGAATGATTAAACAGAGCCCTCGGTATTTCCTGAAGTCAGTGAGGGATGGAGATACATCAAGGTTTAAACAGTGCTACATGTTAATAGTTATAGTCCTGGGGCTGTGCTCAGGCTTGGTCAGAGAAGCATCTCTTTGCAGTAGCAGGCCTCGATGCAGACACAGAGCTGGTCAAAGTGCTGAGACTGACAGCTCAGCCTGAAATGGAACATCTTTATTACCCGCCACTCCCCAGAGCACAGGGAATGTCATGGAGAGGAGGCAAAAAGAATGTAAGAACTGGATTATAGGGGGAGGACTATGGGTGCATGCGATGCTGTCTTCTGGACCTGAGATAGCTCTCACACTTTTGAATTCAGAGCAGCTGTGTTGCCTGCACAAGAGCTAGCCAGTCAGAATTTCAGCATAGGCAGGGGGAGGTGCTCTCTAGGCTCCACCCCTTACTGTGGAGTTATTGGAACTCAGTGATAGCTGCTGGGGAAGAATCATTCAGTTTTTTAGGCTGTTCCCACTGCTAGGCTACCTGTGCTCCGATGGCCCCACATTTATGCACATAAAGGCAGCCACTAATTGACCTTAGTGCATTATGGGGCAGGGAGAACATACAGTTCAGAGGGGACATGTGGGTTGAGGGTGAAGTTGAAGGAGGGAAATTGGAGGTGGCTATGATCTTATTTCCTTGCATAAATGTATGAAACTCTCAAGAATAAAGAGAAAATGATAATTCAAACCAATTTCGATCAGTTAGTCAAAGACAGGACTGCTGCACAAAGCCCATCCCTGTCTCTCAACGGAGCGTCTCCACCCCCCACAGCCAAGTTCCTCTGAAGCAGCAACGCATGTGGAATGCCCCAAGGCTGCCCTATGGCTTCAAGGCCTCCCTAAGCCTTGTGTGACAGCGCTGCCCTATTTGGATCGAATCATCAAGCCAGCCTTGTTCTCAAGCACACATTTAGGGGTCTCTAGAGTGAGCAGGAAGGAGGTGGGTGCGTGGTTTCAGGTACCCCACTCAAAGTGTTGTAAAACAATAGAAAGACAGTTACCTGTTCCAACAGACATTCCCGTTCATCAATGAGCTTTTTCAACCTAACATCTGAAGAAATCAGAAAGACACACAGGTGAATCTGTATCCCGGCCTCTCAGCATGCCACTAACAGAATAAAGGACGGATCGGTTAGTGGAATGAGGGATGGAGTGTAGGTTAAACACGTACCACGATGGATGAGGCCACAGACAGGACGGGAAGGAGCTCAGCCAGAGGGTGGTGCCAGCCTCCAGACATGCTTCTCATTGGGGCAGCCTCCGGCTCATGCAAACAGGCTGCTCTTCTATTTAGGCTAGCATGCAAGAACGCTAGGGAAACACGCTGCAACACAAGATCTCACAGGCTTCATGGTTTAGCAATGTGCAAGGTTGCTGTTTCATGAGCGCCAAAGTTTCAAGGAGAACTCTTTCCAAAGCTAATCATCTTGCTTCTTGTTCGCCCAGACGCACCCGATGTCAGAGTTTTAACTCTCTTTACAAACCTCCAGTCAATGACATCATGCCCACCAAGCCAGTTATAATATGCTGTTATTTTTTTATTAAGAAAAGCACAGTAATGGCTTTAATTCCTGTAACTCCTCCCACCTCCAACAGGTGGTATAGAAGGAAGGCTGTGTATATGCATGTGTCTGTCAGTCAGCCCCCCCTCCCAAATCTCTCTAGAAGAGTACTGAACAACTAACTCTCTGATCTACAGGAAGAACTGACCCTGAATATCTGAAGGCAAAATCAGGATGTTGGATGCTGATAGGGATGCTCAATGCCTATGAAGACCCTGGGGCCACTTCCAGTTTATCTGCTACAAGCTGGTCCCCATGAACAGGCATCTTGCACTGACCTTCAGATGAAGGGGAGGCCCAGTGTGAAGGGTAGGTGATGCTCCTAACGCCTAAGGGATCACAGCCCAGCCTTAGGGCGTTCCTGACCACTGCTGTCCATGGGCTTTTCAGATCAGGACTTGAACCTCTCAGTGGAACCCCTAAAACCTGGCCTAGAGCTCCCATTCCCAGAGTGAACATGTCCCCACATTGCCTCCTTCAGAACTGTCCAGAAAGTAATTAACTTGGCTGAGTTGTGTGTGAAAAGGCACACATGTGAAACTCGCCTTCGTTTTCATTTAAGGGATCCTAATCCACGTTCACCATTCCCCCCAAACCTCTAGAGCTGGTACTTGTCAAGAATTGACAATTGTCTGATCCTTTAGTGTTCTACTTTAACTTACTCATGTTAAAATTAACCAGCTAGATATTAAAGTTATCTTTATATCATTAAAGGTTTTTTTTTTAAATCTGTTTTTTTTTAGTATGTTAAATTTTAGCAAAGTTTCTGCTGTAGTTTTGAGACCCCAAGTGGGAAGCAGAGAGTTAGCACCTTCTAGAAAATTCCTGAGGTACCCAAACAAGTGCTGGGATTCTCTAAGCTCCTGATTGCTTTGGTCATCTTGAAGTCCGGGTATCTTAGACACTCCATCCTAGGATCACTCAAGGCCAAAACACCCCATCCACACCCTGAAAGCTGGGACCCCCATCTTCCATAGGCAAAAGGAAGCTTTCCGGAGACTAGGGATTTGTTTGTGACGAATGTCTTCAACATGTACTTTGCACTATATGGGATAATTTTAGCCATCACGTCCCCCACCCCCATTGCCCAAGGGACTTGTTACCTCTGTATGCTCAAATGTGATGGTGGGGGTCCAGGAAACGCACTGGGTGCACCTTTCCTGGAGCCCCCTCCTCCTACCTTCTCTGACAGAACCTAACAATGGCAGCGTCCACCTTTCCCGAGGCTGCCTCCTTCCAGAAGAGAAGGCTGGCGCAACTGGTTCTCTTTTCTCATCACAGACTCAAGGGGTGTGCATGGGCAGGGGGCTTCCCTCCTCCAGCCACTGGCCATTATAGCCAAGTATGTGTAATGGGGCAAGCGTGCATAAGGGGGCAGCAGAAGTGGTGGAGGGGTGGATGGAATGCCTCTTCCCATGACCACCATGCTGCCCCAGCACAGAAAACACCCCTCCTGGCTTTCAGAGGCAGGCCTCTGGGAATATATTTTACCAATGTGCCTCTTGGCATGAAGAGACCAGGTGGCATTTTGCACAATGTGGCCTCCCAGAAAGTTAGCAACCAATAGAAAACAAGACCCCCAACCCTCTAGACACCCCTAGAGGTAGCTTTCCAGGCAGAGTGAGAGTAGATATTTGAGTTGAAGTATAACTGGGGGCTTGGCCGAAGCTGGAGCTACTGACTGCAGCCTTCTGGGCCTGCAGAGCCCTGGGGAGCAGCCTGCAGCATCTCTCCTGTTTCATGTTCATGGCATAGGTATAGAGCATGCAGCAGCTCGCCTGCCCTGTTTCTCAGGACATCGCACACAGCCAGTGTTTCCTCACTTTCTCTTCAGACACACCAGAAGAGGGCATCGGATCCCATTAGGGTATCGGACCCCATTACAGATGGTTGTGAGCCACCATGTGGTTGCTGGGAAATTGAACTCAGAACTTCTGGACAAGCAGTCAGTGCGCTTAACCGCTGAGCCATCTCTCCAGCCCCCTTCCTCACCGCTTTTATCTTCTTCCACGGACAGCTCTATGCCCTGGCACATTTTAGCAGAGCATCAATGGAAACCTTCCCTAATGGGGAACACATGAGCATGTTCAGAGTATAGTGATGGGCTTGGGGCTGCTTTCTCGGCTTCCACACCCGTGCCAGGGCAGCCCCTCAACAGTGGGGCTCACTTGCCAATGATGAAGGCATTTAGAGCTGGATTTTCTGGAACCCCCAAGGGAGCTTGAAGCCAGAAGTGACTTCAGAAGTGGGCACGGAGCAAGCAGCTACCAGGGTCAGAGGTCAAGGGTCTCAAAGACCAGAACAACGAGTAGGCTTGTAAAATTAGAAAATTCTTTTATTTCAATTATATGACTCTTCAGGTCACTGAGGTTTTGGTCATTTTGCATTCCACTCTACCTTGTAACAGTAGTGCGAGTCCACATGACTCCATAACATGTCAACAGCAGTCATATAGTGCATCCTCTTGTGATTGTATATTTACTAATACTTTTAAATTCAACTTTACAGTCATTTTCTAAATGCTTCTTTATATAGAAAATGCATACTTCCTTCAGGCAGATAAAATAATAACTTTCCAATAAGAAAATATCGAGAAACAACAAATAAAAATATTTATATCAAACACAAAATGTCAGATTATAATCTAATGAGTCCTTTTGCATAAGAACAGCCTTTTGTAATTTTTAAGTAGACATTCGGGCAGAAAGATAACTTTAATATTAAAAAAATAATAATGGCTGTTTCTCCTCGATACTAAAGTAGGAAATATAATTTCAATGTGTCATTAGCAGAGAAGAGTAAAAATAAAATATTCAATAGAAAATGAATTTATCACATCACCCGCATAAAGTGAAAATAAAAGTCTTTGATAACATTAATTTGGGTACCATTGGCAACAAGATCCAAGAGCATTGGTGCAAAATAAAGTATTTATGTGAGGTAAAGGCACATGGTCTCCCTGTGTTTTCTGGAACGTATCTGAATCTCTACAGTGATTAATCTCCACCTCAGATGTAGCTCCTTCTCACCCACTGACCTATATGCTACTTATCTGTCTACTCCTTTAAATTTAATACCAAACAGGCTATGGTGTACATATTAAGATCAAATATGAAAATACATTTATTTGAATAACACATATTTGGATATTCACTGCTTATAATGCAGAAATCTACGAACACCCCGTTTGGTCATTTCAACCAGATACTGACGCATTTGGTCAAGAACATCCACATTCATCCTGGCTGGAAGCAAACGCTACGTTATGACCTTCAGGCTGGAATGCACACCTGGTGTCCCCTGATGCTAATGGAATGTTCTCAGCTAGAACTGCAAGTAAAAACAGGCCTGGCTAGGAGATCAGTGGTTCAGTACAAATCTACAGGTAACAGTCTAAGACTTAAAGTCGTGGATGCTTGGTGATGGACAGATGGAGCATCCACAGAAACTGGAACACTCATGAACCTCAGCAGGGCAGTGGAGCGGAAGGATGGGTGGCTGAGGGACGGAGCTTACTGGGCTAAGTCTCCTGCTCTCTCTGCCTCCTGCCTCTGCCTCCTCACGACATGGTGCAGTCCTCCTTACTCTTGCTGTTCCCAGCCTCTTCTCTTGCCTGCTCTCCACTTTCTGAATGGACGCCCCCCAGCTGCCCTGACAGGTCACTGTCATTTAGGCTTTGGCCATCAATAGCCTTCTCAACTGTCCGACCACCATGTTGGGAGGTGACATGCCCCTGTTCACTACCTATCTGAGAGGCATTGCACTGGGGACCTTTCTCTCCCACTGGGGAGATCTCCCCATCTTCACATGGAGGACTGTTCTGATCCAAGATGTCTGTGGGACCTTCTGTGAGACTGTCCTCTTCCACTTCGTTCTGTTTTCCACTCGACCCACTTTGAGGATCTTTGCTTCCGGCTCCGATTTTCTGCTCTGGGTTTCCTGCCGCCTGTTTCTTGTCGGTGACCTGGAGCCGCTCTTCCTCCTCAATGTCACCCACGTCTGGGTCCTGACAGTTCAACTCTTCATTGGCATCTCTGCAGGTTTCCATGGGAGCTGCAGCTTTCTTCTTCTTGTTCTTCTTCTTCTTGTTCTTTGTCTTCTTCTGGGGTGACTCCAAGGCCTCTGCCTGCTGCTCGCTCTTCCCTTGTTTGTTGTGCTCTTTAGTGTGAGGTGGTGTGCTCTTGGCATCGGTGCTGCCTGGTCCTGTTATGTCCTGATGGTCACTCTGATCTATGGGAGATCCAGGGCTTGCCTGGGCTTCTGCGTGGATGGGCTTCTCATCCCTTACTTCCACGTCTTCGCCCTTGGTAACGGTGTTCTCTCCACCGGCCTGTGGGATCTGAATGAGGGCTTCCTCAGGCTCAGCTACTTCTTGGGCGAGTTCTCTCTCTGAGCTCTGCCCCAGCCCATCCTTCAGACAACTTTCACTGTGATTCTTGGTGCCTTTGCTTTGTTCTGCAGGTCCAGAAGCCATTGTCCCTACTTGGTCCTCAACTGTGGTGCCCCCTGCCTGTACAGCATCCTCGGTGTGGTTTCCGCCTGTGCCCCTTGAGTCTGTACAGGTCACCTTGTCAATTTCAGCTGTTTGCCCCAAGATGTAGTCTGGACATGGTTCAGAGCTACCTTTCCCCAAATCTGTTTTCAAATCCTCAGTGGGCCCTGGCACTTCACTGTCTAGACCTCCCAGGCAGCTGGATTGTTCAGGGGAGTTACTGGCCCTACCATCTGACTTGTCTGTGACCTTGTGTGACTCGATCTGCTCTGGGTTTTGGAGGACAGAAGTATTCTCTTGATCTTGGCTCTGAACCTGTTGCTCACATTTGGCCCCTGCTAGTGGTCCCAGGGACAGGGCGCTGTCTTCAGCGGGTCTCTGGTTCTCAGCCTTCTCACCAGGATGTGACACCCCTCTGTCCACACAATCCTTTCCTGTGTTGGGTTTGGGCTGTTCTTGCTCAGAATTCTGTAAGGTTTCTCTTTGCCCCACTTTCTCCACAATTTCCTTTTTCACCTCCACTTCTTTGGCTTTTCCTAAAAGACCATTGAGAGAATTGAAGGGACCCCATGATGTGGTGGGCACTTAATATATATTTAAATGCAAACACATGTTCTAGTCACCACCCAACTTTCTCCGAGAGAAAAAGAGAGAGAGAGACAGAGAGAGACAGAGACAGAAACAGAGAGGAGAGAGACACAGAGAGACAGACAGATATAGACAGAGACAGAAAGAGATAGAGAAAGAAGAGACAGACACACACACACACACTGAGAGAAACAAAGACAGAGAGAGAGACAAAGAGAGACAGTCACAGAGAGAGACAGAGACAGACAGACACACACATACACACATAGAGAGAGAGGGGTGGGAAACAAGCATTTGCTGGGCCTGTGTGTCAAAGCAGCAATTGCATTAGCTTTTTGTTTTTGGTAAGCAGAGGGCCACTGCCACCAATGCCAGAGTGGCTGCTCCCATCTGGGAGGAATGACTTTTAAAGGTGAGCTTCTAACTTAGCTGGCAGACAGAGCTGTGTTACAGGCAGGCAGCCACATGCCAGCAGCCACACAAAGTCTTCTCGAGTGGACTCTCAGTCCTCC
The DNA here is from genome assembly GCF_900095145.1 of Mus pahari. Lineage (NCBI taxonomy): Eukaryota > Metazoa > Chordata > Mammalia > Rodentia > Muridae > Mus > Mus pahari. The sequence goes on along the minus strand of NC_034594.1, from coordinate 68,464,965 downwards.
TTCCAGTCCGCTAACCCTAACCCTGAGTCCCAGCCCCTCACACTCTCAGCTACTCGCGTACTCAGAATCTCACAGCCCTAACAGTGGCCCCCAGACTTTCTCAAAAGAACATTCCGTTTAGGAAACTCAGCTGGAAAGCCAGTCTCAAGGAAGATGCTCCCAGGGTAAACTGTATGAGGTAGACAGCGGTCCTGCCGCCTGGCATGTCTTCTTCAGATAATGTTCCCCTTCGGGCACACAGGATCTTTCATCCCCAAGAGGGTGGTAATCCCAACAAAAGGCAAAGCTAGATCAAGATGAACGCTTAACTCATCAAGTAGCCGATAAATCCCCAGCCTCATGGACATTATCTTGCTGGAAGTGAAAGCCTGTCATTCTAAGAACTGGAAAAATCTCCACAGTGGATCTCCGATGCCAGGAAAATGATGGAAAAATATCTGGCCTTTATTTAGAGGCAACTTAACTTCACCCTTTAAATTTTTCTACTATGGTGTATGATTATTGATGTAGCACCCTCACGTCAAAGAAACATCAGACATAGGTAAATCTCAAATAAGCAGACGGGGATGTCCCCACAGCACTTGTCTGACTGAGTACAGCATCAAAACCCTTTGCGGGAGAGGTCACTGACAAAGTGGCATCTCTTCTTTCAGCCCTGTTAAATGACTACCAGGGATATGTCAACTGTTACATGACTACCAGGGATA